>NW_027556402.1:144739314-145251814 GCF_003287225.1 Phascolarctos cinereus
GAAACTGAGGCAAAGAGAAGTGAAATGATTTGCCCAGGGTCATGCAGTTGATTAATGCCTGAGGAAGAATCTAAACTCTGGTCTTGTGAATTCCAAGTTTAGCTCTCTATCCCCTAGCTGCCAAATCTGAAATCATCAGCTATTTCCTCATTTCCACAGCTTAATCAGCAAATCCTCAATTCATAGATAGCCTTTTGGTTTCCAGTTTGTTTGTTTGTTTGTTTTTTGCAACCACAAAAGGCTTCTATAAATATTTTTCCATATTAAGGACCGCTTTTCTCCTTGAAATACTTTCCAGGTCAGTTATCTTTACTATGAAATGCTTTATATTTTCTTCTATTTTTTTTCAGCCACTTGGCTTTGTTTTAATATTTCTTATTGCTTCATGGAATCATTGGCTTCTATTTGATCCATCCTAATTTTCAGGGAGTTTGTTGCTTGGGGGAGGGGTTATACCTCTTGTGCCAAGCTGTTAATTCTCTTTCAAATTCTTCCATAGCTATCATTTCTTTTCCAATTTCCCCTCAAGCATTGTCATTCCATTTATAAAAATATTTTTAACTCTTTTTAAAATTCTTATTTCATCTCTTCCAGGAATTCTAGCTGAGTTTGTGCTCTAGCTGTGTTTTTCTCTGAGAGATTGCTTGTAGATATTTTGGAGTAATTCTCTTTTCTTTTCATTTGTGTTTTGAGCATCCCTCCTGCTAAATAGCTGATAATGGTGGAGCACTTATTTTGTTTGTTTGCTCATTCTACTTTGTGACTCCATTAGGACTGGGCTCTGTCATACTTCTGGAGGGAAGGAAGGTCTGAGCTTGTCCTGGGATGTTGAGTGTTGTGTTACTTTAGGATTTCCTGGCTGGTTACCTGCAAGCTTTCATTGCTCCCAAAGTTGATCCAAGGCAAAGTCTGATGGCTGCTCCCTGGTCTAAGCTCCACAAGTTCCTGACCTGGGTTTGGGTCTGCATAAGAGTAGAAGTCTGCTGGACTCCATCCTTATGAACTGGAAAGCTCATAGTGGCAGAATTTTAGGTTTTCCTTTGATTCAGGATTCCTGCCTTGGTTATTCTTCTGTTGGCTGGACTAGATGCTGGCAGAGAGACCCTGCTCTGAGTTTGGAGTCTGAGTCACCCTGCTACTGAACTTTCTCCTTTCTCAGTACAGAGCCCAGGGCCTCCCTACCAAAATACCACTCTGGTGTGCAGGTCCCTCATTCTGCCCTGGATCTGTGACACCCTTAGCTCGGTTCTCAAAAGCTAAGTCAGTAGAATATATATTATTTACAACAAACAGTTTGAAAAATGGGGAAGTCAGACTAACCATCTTAAATGGTTTGTTTCTTACATTAGTACCAAGAAATGTCCATGACCAGGATTAAAGATCAGATTTCCTAGTAAGAGAACTTTAGTAATGCTAAGAAATTGAATGTAGAAGCCCCACACCACAGCCCAATGGAGACATGTTAGATCACAATTAGGAAAAGTCCATGAGGGTATAGAACATTTTTGATTGCACATTTCAGTTGTCTTTATAAGGGAATGATATCTTTAGGCTACACAAAAATCTGTTCGAACTTTCCTGAGAATTGTAAAGGTCTTTGTGTTGGTTAAAGGGGGAGGGGGAATCCTCATATGACACATTCCCTTTCAAGTACGTGCTGTCATGTGACAGAGAGGCTACAAGAGCCTTCCCCTTGGCCTTTTCAAGTTTTTAACAGAGTGTGTTTTTCAAAATGAAGTTACGTCTCAGCACGTGTTTTGTTCTCCATTCATTGTAGGTTGAGTTGCTTCCTAACTGGGCTTTTCTAGAGTATCTTCCATACTATGTTTTAGGCATTGTTTTCTCTGTAACCTCATTAATTCCCATGTAGATGCCATGTTGCACTGTATAAGAAGGGGTTTTGTTAAATGATGGAAACCCTGAGGTTTGTATTTTTCTTTCATGAAGTTTTTTTTTTTCTGTTTTGGAAAAGGTCATGACATTTCCAAGTGCCCACTTATTCTGCACACCATTACACCTCTTAAAAAGTAACAAAATACATTGCATCTATCAGTGAAACTCTGCTTTCAGTGCAATCAAATAAGGCATATTCAATCAAAGTCAACACCATTGCCACGGGGTGCCTCACAAATATAGAGTGGTGGTCTTTTTTCTGAGCCATTTATCAAATATCTCCCAAATGAGTAATCAAGGGGAACTTGAAGTTATTGGGAGTCTGTAATCTTTGTAGATATATGCATATGGTGTGTGTGTGTGTGTGTGTGTGTGTATGTATGTGTATATATATGTATATATACACACACATATATTATATATAAAATCTCTTTGGCTTATGTATATGTATACATGCACATATGTGTGTGTACACACACATGAAAACCAAAGATATAGATGTATAGATATAGATATATGTGTGTCGATAGTTATCTATGATGTGTATATGTGAGTATATTGCCCAGGGTCTCCTCTCCTAGAGAAGGGTCTCCAGCTTTGGACTCAAATGAATCAGGAGAAACTTGATCTCGCAAGAGCTGAGGCTTTTCTCATGTCTCTGGTTTGTTATATCCCCACCCCAAAATAGAACTCCAGAGGGAAAAACCTCTAAAACAAGACTTAGGTATGACTCATGTCTAGAATTTTCTCTAGAGAGATTAATGGGAGTCCTTCAAGAAAAGTTACGTAATGTATAATGTAGATATAAGATAGCAATTTATTTCCTTAAACACAAATGACTCATAATCATTCCATAACAAATACATAAAAAATTAATAAGAAGCCATCACTGTCATTCCAGTCTCTGGTGCCAAACAAATTTTCCCTTTCTCCTCAGGCCTATGCTCTCTGAGCATTCCCAGACTCCAGTTCTTCCGGTTGGCAGGGTATGGCCTTTCAGTCCTTTCAGGATCAGGACTGTCTTTGTGGTGGTCATCTCCTCTGAGAAGTGATGTAATAGCAAGCAGCATTTCCTGCTGAGCAACTGACACTGATTCAGTAACCCAAGGAAGAAGAGAGGAAGGGAAAGAGGAAGGAAAGAAGGGAGAGAGGAAAAAAAGAAGGAAGGAAGGATGAAAAGAAGGAAGGAAATAAGTATTTGTTAAGTGCTTAGTGTGTACCTGAGAGCTTTACAGATATTTCATTTGATCCTCACAACAACCCTAGAAGGTGCCATTTTACAGACAAGGGAACTGAGACAGACAGAGGTTAAGTGGCTTGCCTGGAGTCGCTTAGGAATCTCTGAACTCACTAGAAAGCCACTAAGGCTGAAAATATCCATTTCTCAAGATCTGTCTATCTAGCTTATGCTTGGGAAAAAGAAACTCAGATGCAGCTAGGTGGAACAATGGATACAGCACTAACCCTAGAGTCAGGAGGACCTGAGTTTAAATCTGACCTCAGACACTTGACACTAGCTGTGTGACCCTGGGCAAGTCACTTAACCCCATCAGGAAAAAAAAGGAAACTCAAGGCAAAAGAGGCAACCAGAGACTTGAGACCCAATCTCAGGTTCACTTAGGTAAGCGCATGCTCTGCTTAGCATGTGCTTGTAATTACCATTATTACTGGAGTGAGGAAGGAAACAAAATACCTCCCCACCCTTGCTGGAAGTTCAAAGGGGAGTGAGCAGAGTCCTGCCATGATTCACTCAAATGAGATAGAGGTAGAATCTTCTGGAGGGATAACTCTTCTTAACTATAACACCCATCCCTTCAGCAGAATCCTCCAGTCAAGATACCAGCCAGGAGCCTCTGTGTCACTCATATTCACCCATATACTTCAATAAGGAGTCAGAGTATATATCCCACAGAAAGGAGTCAGAGCACATGCCCAGCTCCAGAGAACAGGTGGTTTTTTTCTAATCACTCCTACTATGTATGTTGATAATTTACATATATGTTTACATATATTATATGTATATGCATGTGTATGAAGGCACATTCAACTCAAATGGGTCTATAATTTCATTAATATGGGAGTTCCCTCCAGAAATATAAATCACAACCCACCTTTGCCTGCCCATCCTTTACTCTTATGTGTGACTCTTATCCAAGAGAGCTTACAACATGCCGGAGACCTACCTGATCTCTCCTGACACTGCAAACCCATCCCCACTTTAAGATCTGATTCATTCCAGATTAGCCATGTCTAGGGTTGTGATATTTTAATAGCCTTTATATACTAAGGATCTATTAAAAGGCCATGACAGAGACTCCTCAAAAGAGGAGTAATAATAATAACAGCTAACTTTTATGTTGCTCTTTAAGATCTGCCAAGCATTTTACGTACATTATCCCATCTGATCCTCAAAACAATCCTGGGAGGTAGATGTCATAGGCATTGTGATTTCCATTGTAACCTGAGTCTCACAGTTCACCTGTATGGGATGCTCATTTTGGTGGAGATCAATGCCCTATACCTGCAGGAGGGGTGAGGCAAAGCTGATAAGAAGAATGGCAGAGAAGAGAGCTCTGGCCTCTGCAGCTATTCAGAAATTCTTTGAGTCTTCAGGGACTTTCAGTGCTACTGTCGCTTTGGGCATTTCTGGCTTCCAGCTTTAAGAGAGAAGATGGATAATGCCTATTTAAGGTTACTAGAGGAAAAGATCCTGGGATATAACTGACATGATTGGATCTGGCAGTCTCCATCATGTCTCTGTTCCCAGCTTGCTACATGAGAGACTTTGTGGAACTTCCCCTTGGTGAGATCTGGGACTCTCTCTCGGTTGAGCTGAGATACCTCATTCCTAATGGGAGAGCTCCTTCATTGTATCATCTGGTATGCACTCTCCTATGTATGCTTTCTCTGATTTCTGTTTTTGCTACTGAGTTGGATAAATGGGTTCTTCTGTGTTTTCACTGTGGAAGTGGTATTTGGGGAGGAGAGTCAAGCCTTAGACATAAAGCTTGGAGTCCTCCTTCCCCCAATGATGAAAAAGCAATCAGAAGTTAGCTTGAGCCTGAACCATATTCCCTAGACAAATAATACTTAAAGGAGCACATAGATATAATTCTAGCCCAGTGCCCTCTCTCTGAAGAGAGCAGAGTAGCCAAGCTTCTGGCCCCAACCTCCTGTTTCCTCTCCTGCCAGGAATTGAAGTCTCCTTCAGAAAAGCATAGAGGAAGACGCCAGAGATGTCTATTCTGTCTCCCTTCAAGCCACATATCACTTCCATGTTACTTGTGGGGGACAGCCCCTGTTACACCATAGATTAAGATTTATTTTATGTATATATAAATTTATTTATTAAATTTATGTATGAATTAATTTTATTTCATTAATTTAATTTAATAAATTAATTAATAATAAATTAAATTTAAATTTAAATTTAATATAAATATTAAGTTTATATATAAACAAATATTTATTTATAAATAAAATAAATAGATTAGGGAACTGAGGCTCAGAGAGGTTGGAACTAGCCTGCAGACCCACCACTAACAAGTGTCTGAGCCCAGGTCAGGATGATTCCAAGTCCACTACCTGATTCACCTTGCTTTGCTGCTGCTAAAGCTACATGTCAGTATAAACTGTCTGTTTCTACCTCAGCCCAGGAAAACCAGGCCTTCGTTCAAATATTGGTGCTAAAACATGGTGTCCCCAAAGCTTTTAGAGCTTAAAACTGCACCAGGTCCTTGGGGACAACCTGTATATTATTTTGTCAGGATTTTTTTATGTTATTAGTAGTTGCTAGAATCATAAAGCAGCAAAGTATTTTTTAAAGGACAGATGCATGAAAAGGTAAATGTAGATTTTCCTTATCTGCTTTTTTTTTTCATTTCCATGATCTTTACAGCTCTTGATGAATAAGAATTAAATAGAATTGTCTTTCCCATCCTGAACTTTTGTGTGCTTCTGACTTGTCTCTGGCTCTGCAGACCCCACAGTGTCACTGTTGTAAGTAGACTTGTACATGCTTACAAAGATCACGTGGGGAGGAAATGCTCATAGGAAGGAAATAGGGGAAAGGAGAGATAGGACATTTTAATTAATATAATTTAGCTTGTTCTAGATTGATTTGTATAAAGGAAGTTCAGATAAATTAATTAGCAGTTATTGAAGTAATTTATTTCATTTATAAATAAAGTAATCATATTTGTGAAGGCCAGGCATTTGATGAAAATTTTATAGATTACTTTAACTATTTAAAAATTGCTCTTTATGTTCATTCTTTGCTGAGTTTCAAATCTCATTTTTTTTCTTTTTTATTTGGATAGGATAATAGATTAAGAATCTGAAGAGGCTTTAGAGATCATCTAGTCCAGCCCTCTCATCTTACAAATGAGGACCAGAAATGTAAAGTGACTTGCTCATACAGGAAGTAGGAGACTTGGTATGACTCCCAAATCCAATATTCTTTCTTCTATGCCACAATGCTGTTTATGTCTGTTGGGAAAGAAAGAAAGAAAGAAAGAAAGAAAGAGAGAAAGAAAGAGAAAGAAAGAGAGAGAAGAGAGAAAGAAAGAGAGAAAGAAAGAGAGAAAGAAAGAGAGAAAGAAGAGAAAGAAAGAGAGAAAGAAAGAGAGAAAGAAAGAAAGAAAGGAAAAAAGGAAGAAAGAAGGAAGGAAGGAAGGAAGGAAGGAAGGAAGGAAGGAAGGAAGGAAGGAAGGAAGCTGAGCTGCTTTATGGAGAAAGGAAACACACTAAGCTTACCAGTATAACTTGAAGAGTTATTTAATGTACATCTATTCTTCCCCATGAATATTCAGTAACACCAGAAATTTCTGGAGGGGGGTGATTTTAACCAGTATTCACATTAGGTCAATACTACAATGGTATATCAATTTTTCTGTGTGAGACGGGTACATATATAACTTTTGTGTTTTTAATCCTTTGGGGTTTTTATTTGTAAAAGTACTTTATTATGACATTAACAAACATCAACTGTTAGGATCATTTCAACATACAAAGAAGAATAGAAAAACAGGACTGTATATGAAATTTGGGACTTTTACTGTGTGTAGCTGGTCTTTTTAACATATTCATTAAATTTGACACAATAGAAACAAGAATGCCCTGCTTATCCCTTTCTGAATTTCCTTTTGCTCTCTATTTTTTGAACACTTTTATTGATGGTTTAGATTTTTTGCTATTTGTATTGCTGTTTTAAAATTAAACTTAAGGTTATTTTATACATCAAAATTAAAACAACAGTGACATATTACCAGTATGATGACTCCTTTTATAGAACTAAGTCTGAAAAGTAACCCATTTTTACCCTCTGAAATTCATACTTTTTCTATTTTGATCTTTGTAAAGTATTTGAGATATACCTTTATACCTACTCTGTTCTATTTATGACTTGAATTGGCCTATAGCCAAAGAGAATTTTTAAAAATTTTTGAATGGTAGTTATTAAGGGTTCCAAACAATCATGAAAAAAATAGCATTTGTTTTCTGTCTACTTCAGAGATTTGCATCTTTCATAATTAATCCTTGCCTTCATATCTCACGTTAAAAATTGAATGAAAACAATTCTAACAAGAATTAGAAATTATGTTATTTACTGTGCAGAAATAGTAAAAAAAAAAAACCAGATTTTGTTCATTCTCTCTTCCCTTATTTTCCCTTATTTAAAAATATATCAAATATTTTAGAGATATTGTTTAATTTTTGGTCTCTGCTTTTTATAAAACATCATCTACAAGATAAGATTCATGAACTTTTAAATAAAAATCTAATAAGAAGTTTATATTATATTAATACCTTATATTACTAATACTTTGTTATATTATATTAATACATTTATTATATTATTTAATTATTATATTAATTATATTAATACTTTAATTTAAAATGTTAAATAACAAAGACAAATCTGCCTTTTAGAGTTTATTTCATTTTATTTTTTACTTAATAATTTCATTGGTGATAAAATTAATATTAACATTTTTAGCTCTTTGTTTCTTTCCATTGTTGTTCTCCTTTATTCAGCCTCTTTTTCAAAACTTATAAAATTTATTTATCTTTAACATTCATTTTTTAAAAATTTGAGTACCAAATTCTCTCCCACACTCCCTCCTACTCCCTCCCTCAACCACTGAGCAAACAATATGATATCAACTATGCATGTGAAATCATGTAAAACATATCTATATTATTTAGCTCCTCATTTCATAGCGTCATTTTCAAACATCTCTCATGTTAAACACAACTATATTAGCATCAAGTAAAATAGATCAAATAAATGGCAAATGTAGTGTTGTAGCTTAGATGACAGGGTGATTCTTTAACTACTTGGATAACATTAACCAAGAGAAAATGTCACTTTGGCACAAAAGGTAATTCATTATTTGATTTTTAACTTTGACATTAAAATGGTATATTTGGGGAATTTTAGTTATTTCACAGCCATACATTTATCTTAGGGAGATATCATGAGTTTAAAAAAAAGTGCGGAGGAAGGGGTATGGATGAAAAGATCAGGTTTCTCAAAGATGCAGTATTCACACTAGCACAATACCATCCGTAGCATATCATTCTTCCTGTGTGACATGGGTGTGTGTTTAATTATTATGTTTTTTGTTCTATTTTTTATTTTTAAAGCATTTTATTATGAAATTAACAATAATCAATAGGTAGAACCATTTCAACATATTCCTGACTCCATCAGAAGTGACTCTACCTCCTGGAACTTCCTGGGCTAACAATAGGTCTCAGTACAGAATGGAATTCCTGAAAGCATGAGAGAATCAATGGCTCCCAGACCTTCCCCAGGTTCAGCTCAAATATTTTACATGATACAAAGAGTTATCACAGCTTGATATGAGAAAGTGCAAACTACCCTGTTACTTTTCTTAGAAAATAGAGCATATGTTGCTTGTGTAACCTTAGAAAATTTCCTCAACCTATCCAAGTCTCAGTTTTATCATTTTTTTCAATAAGGAGAATAAAATAGATGACTATTCAGTTTTCATTTTGACACTTCCTATAATTGCTAGCTGTTTTTCCTACCTGCCATTCCACTTATTTCTCATTAAGCTGTACTAGGCACTAATCTCAGGCAGAGTCAAAATGTTCTGCCAAAACCAATCTTCTTCTACAATTGGATACAAAGGGGAAGATCTCCATAGTTTTTCTGTCTTGGGATCAAAGGTTCATGGCTCTAGAACTGGTAAGGACTCTAGAGGTCATCTAGTCCAACCTATTATTTTACAGATCAGGATACTGAGGCCTAGAGAGGTCTTGGACTTTCCTAAAGTCACATAGGCAAGTGTCAAAGGATTTGAACTTGGGTCTTGTGACCAAATTCAGTGGAATTTCCACTGAACCATCTTCTGCCTCCTATGTCACTATGTCACTGTTGAGTCCCATTGCTAGTCCAAGCCATAATGATTTCATGACTAGATTAATTTAATCCTGCTTCTAGTCCCTCCCTCTCAAATCTGAAGGCAAACCTCTACCAGATTGATCATCCTAAAATAGACTTTCATCATGTCACTACACTGCTTAAAATTTTTCAACAGTTCCCAATGTCTGTGAGTTCAAACATCTTAGCTTGCATTCAAGCTTTTGACAATATGATTCTTCACATATTTTTTCCAGTCCTCAATAGTATTTCCTACTCAAACTCTCTCTTCACCAGCCAAACTGGTCTACTCACTTTCTCCTTAGTGCATGCTATTCTTTAATGGCTTTATGCCTTTGTTTTTATGGTTTCCTGTGCCCATAATGCCCTAGGCATATGCCTTCATCTCCCTGAGCCTGTTTCCAAAATTAGTAAGGATTTAACTTGCTCTTTTAGATTCCATCCATCTTTAACAACCTTTCCAAATTCCCACTTCTCTTCATTGAAATTTTGCTTTACCTTCAAGATGCAGCTCATGTCCAATAACCTCCATAAAGAATCCAGGCAGAAGGGGTAACTTCATTGTCTTACCATACATTTCCTCATATTAGACTTGAGTGTCTTATCTCTTCCAGTCAGTTGTATGATCTTGGAGAAAAGGATTCGTGTTTTGTATCTCTTTATCCCTTCATAGTCTTTCACATAGTAGGCACTCAAAATGTTTTTTGAGTGATTATATTTGGTAGAGAATATTACAATATGGATGAGAAAGGAACATAGGTTATTTTTTTCTTCAAACATATCAGAACCATGGTCAGTAGTTATGACACAATGGAAATCTGGAAGATTCAGCACTAAGGTAACAGACAGCGCCAAGCCAACCGAAGCTGAAAAGGGATTTCAGCTTGCTCTGTGAGCTGATTGTGTCGGTGAAAGGATCCTTGAGGATAGGGAAGCGCTGCTATCAGGGCCAGGAATTTTAACTAGGTTGGCACACTTTTGTGACTTCTGATGGTCTGGATTGTTTACAAAGCTGGAGGAAAACTAAGGTTGAGAGATTCTGAAGGGGAAATAGCTACGCTGGAATAGAAGGTTTGCAGCTGCCTATCGTTGCTGATAGGTGTCCACTAGATCCTGGGCCATAAAAGGAGTAATCAGAATGTCCTCCTGAATCTAGTAATCAGTGGGAAAAGCATGGAAGAGAAACTTATCCCTGGGGTAGTCATCAGAATGTGGAACAGTTTTTGAGTTGAATTGATGCAGAGAACAAGAATAGCATGTTAGTAAAACAATGAGCCCATAGTGATAAAGAGCCTGTGATTAGAGACTGAAATCTGTGACTGTGAATGCTGAGATAATGTTAGTCACTATAAGGAGGTCTGGGAATGCTTAAGTATTGATTCCCTGGAAGCTTATGGATGTATTAGAGTGTGGATCCCTACAGTTTGTGAAGGATTGTATATGTGCAGATTCCTGAAGGATGAGCCCTGACTTCATCAAACGTGGGAAAAGTCAGTACTGGGTGGAAGTGGATGCTGGCATATTCTGCTTGTGCTTTGATACCTAAAATTATGTGCAATGTTGATCCCAGTGCCCTCCAAAGAAGTGATTCTAATATTTGATGGACAATCAGGAGAAATTCATATTAGATATTATATGCAAATGGTTCAGTTCTTTTTAACTTAAACTTTTACGTGAAAAAATGGATCACCCAGGGAGGTACAAAAAGACCTGGATCTTGGAGGTCTAATGAGATTTATTTTGAAAGTGAGTGGGTCACTCTTTTTCTTTTTCTTTGAGTGGGGGATGCTAAGCAATGGGGTTAAGTGACTTGCCCGGGGTCACACAGCTAGTAAATGTTATGTGTCTGAGGCCGGATTTGAACTTATGTCCTCTTGAATCCAGGGCTGGTTCTCTATCCACTGCACCACCTAGCTGCACTCTCTTTTTTGAGAAAGATACCTTTATATTTGTCCTTATGAGGAGAAACTTTCCTGACATGCTTATATTTCTGTGTTTTTTCTCCAGCATGCCAACCTACAGAGAAGCCACCCAGAAGAATGGTGTGTGTATGGTGGTGGGGGGCGGGGAATATGGGTGTGAGTGCGTCTCTAGGTATCTGGAATCTTGTAGCAATATTTGCTACGGTCCTTATGAAGCAAGGGGGTCAGTGTTCTAGCAAGGACTGGATTAATAATAAGAGTTCTTTTAAAAACAGTTTCAGTTGCATTTATGATACTACTTATTCTGAGAGCCTGACCCAAGGGCATTTTCTAGAGAACTCAGATGTAACAGATTGCATAATTCAGACTTAGATATTCTGAGTTACTGACATTTTATTGTTCTTATTGCATTTAACATTCAATATACATGCACCAAGAGCTTACAAAACCACAGTGTACACTGACAAAATCTAGCCAATTAACTCAATGTGAGCTAAATCCATGTGTAAGAAAGCCACCTTTAATAACAAAATTAACTATGAAACATGAGCCTTTTAAAAAATCTTGCAAATCTTCCACCTACTCAACAGAGCTTTTTTTAAAATTTAATTTTACAAAGTGATTATTTTTTACAATTGTTTCCCCTTTTCTGGTCACATTAAATAAAAGAATTAACAGTATTCCATCTCTGATTCAGCAAGTTAAGTTAATGAAGAATACAGGAAATCAGACAATGGAGGTGAAGAGGCTACATGTCCAAAATGGGGAGAATAAGATTTGTGGTGTAGGACCAAATCCACTTCTTTCAGGAACACCAATTTTTTTTTGTTTGTTTTTTATTATTAATTTATTTTGAATTATCAACAATCACTTCCATAAGCTTTTGAGTTTAAATTTTTTCTCCCCCTCCCTCCCTAGCTCCTTCCCCATGATGGCTCACAATCTGATATAGGCTGTACATATACATTCCTATTAAACATATTTTCACATTAGTAATATTGTAAGAATTAGATCCAATAGGGGGAACAACCAGAAAGAGGAAACAAAACCCAACAGAAGGGAAAAAATAGCAAATAGTATGCTTTGATCTGCATTCAAACTCCATGGTTCTTTCTTTGGATGTGAATAGCATTTTCCATCATGAGGCCTTTGGAGATACCTTAGATCCTTGGATTGTTGAGAAGGGTTAAGTCTATCAATATTAGTCATCACCCAATATGGCTGTTACTGTCTACAAGTTCTGGTTCTGCTCATTTCACTCAGCATCAGAGCATACAAGTCTTTCCAGGTTTTTCTGAAGTCAGCCTGTTCATCATTTCTTATAGCACAATAGTATTCCATTACATTCATATACCACAACTTGTTCGGCCATTCCCCTATTGATGGGCATCCTCTCAATTTCCAATTCTTTGCCACCACAAAAAGAAGGAACGCCAAGTTTTTAAAAATGTTATATAATTATACTTTTGCATCTTCTGTATGAAGAATTATTTGGAAAATGTTCAAGAATTCCCTCAATAAATTTGGTTGATAAAATGTAAAGTGAATCACATAATCTTACTTTTCAAATTCAATTCAGCAAACATTTACTAAGCACAGACTATGTGCAAGGCCCTGTGACATGTGTTGAAGATATATTCCCCTGGACCTGTGACCTCATACATGTCACCCCTACCATGATGATCACAGTACCTCCAGTATACCTACCCATCCTGTTCTCACATCACTTTACCCCAGGAGTTGACTCAATCTACTGGAGCCCTTCCTCATGTCCTTTTGTCAACACAAAGCCACAAATAGAGCATGCAGGTTGCCCTTTAGTTATCCTTTGATCATATTATGTGACTGTCTTATCTTTTTCAATCACATTTCTCTCATATTCTTTACATTATTTCTCCTTCATAATTCCTTATTGGTAATCTGTTCAAGTGTGTTTCTTCTAACATGCCTCTTTGGACGGCCAACGGAAACAGTACTGAGGAGACTGCAGTATACTCAGACTTGTGACCCTACAACATCATGAGAAGAACATTAAAAAAGAAAGACTAGCCTTTGCTTGAGGAGGAAACTTGGAGTTGAAAGAACTTTGCCATTTTTCAGAGGTAATCAGCCTGCTAACATCTTCCTGTTTAGTTCTTGGCCCAGCTCATTATCCATTTGCAGTGATTGTCCATTAAACATATATATGTATGTGTATGCATATAATGTATATAATAAATTACATGTGTACATGTGTAGATTATCTTTATAATCATCCAATTGCTTATCAGTTGCTTATCAGTATTATCAATAAACATTCTTCATACATTTAGTTTCTCATATGGCTAATTAGGCAAAATCCTTTTGAATTATTTTGGATTTCATTTAGAAAGTTCTTTAATATTCTGGGGGCTCAGTGTAATAATCTCAATATCACTTTTGAATAGAACTACATGGATCACACCATCTATAGAGAATCCCTCCTTCACTTGGACTCTGAGCTAGATCTCCTCCACCCTGGTACTCAGACCACTGTTGGAGGGCCTACATCTGTCTGTGTTAGGCCTCACTTAATAGCCATGATCAGGAGATAGTCCAACAAAGTTATCCCCATTATTCAATCCTTCAAGGAATCGTGTATAATTTTTATATATCTATGAGAGGCATCTTGTTGGAGGAGAACCTTTTAGGCAATGTTTTATTCTACCAAATCAAATGCTTTTTAAAAAATGGTAAAACAATAAACCTAATGGGCTTTCGTTTCTCTACATCTTTCAATCTATTATGTGATGGTAAAATCTATTGTAGAATATCATTCATGAAAGCCTGCCTGTTCCCCTTTAGCACTTTCACCTAGGACATGCTTATTGAGTACAAAATATTTTCATAAATACTTTCTATAGATGAGAAAGTAGGCATATGAGTATAGATAGTTATTAAAGTTCTTCAATATTCTTTAAAGTCATCCTTTTGGGGAGGGGGTAATCAGGGCCAAAATTTTTGTTGACATCATTGGTGTCTTTCCCTTCTTTAATTTGAGAATCTGTACCTTGACACCACTAAAATTTAGTCATATCTAGCATAAACCCCCTTTGCATATACAGTCAATCCTCAATTTTCATGTGTTTAATTTTTGTGACTTTGAGCATTCATGTGATTGTATAAGTAACCTCATTTTCATCTTTGCATTGGCAACCAGGCTCATTTGTGGCTATGCACAATAGAGGAAAAAAATGATAGGCATGATGCATGCAAGTTTATGGAACTGTTGACAAATGAGGAGTTAGATGCAATGGCTCGGGGAGGTCTTTGGGACAGCATAGATGATGACAATGAACAAGTTCCCAAGATTGTGCCACTCATAGTTTCCAAGCTGGAAGGGTGGCTTGGCATAATCAACCATTTGCCTAGAGAAATTGAGGACTGCTGATTCCAGTATCAATGGCAGCCTCAAGATTAAATATCAACTCACCTCTGCTATACTCTCATACTCTGAGACCCTTAAGGATCTCAAATGGAGAACAAAGCAGACATTGTTGATGGATTATTTCAAACTGGTGCCTCCATAATCTCCAATACCATCCACCAGCCATACAGGAAAGAGTGTCAGAAGTGATGTCAGGATTTCACCAGTCTTGGTTTTTTCTTACAGCAGCAAATAACATCCCCAAAACCTCTTCCTTCATTGTCAGAGGGTGAGCAGAGTAGAGAGCTTTACAGCAGTGTAGTATGATAGTACAATATTAGTACAATAGTATAATACCTTCACACTGCCACCTGACATAGTGGAAGGTAAGATTCAGATCCTTCTTCTACATGACAGACTTTCAGATACTTAAAGACAGCTCTCACCTTCCACTATCTTCATTCACTAGTGCCCAAACAGCTTCCATTACTAAGTGTGTTTGACCTAAATCCACACTTAAGGCAGCAGTTTTCAAAAACTAAGGAACAGTGAGTAATAAGGAAACCCTCTTCATTGATGACTCTCACTCTATGGTAATACACTTACATTTGACCAAGCTTTGAAATAGCATTTTATTATAACCCTAATAAGTATTTGCTCCAATCTGGCCCTTAGCTTGGTTCCATACCCAAGCAGCCTGTTTGGGCTCTCATTTCCAAAGGTCAGTATTCCAAACTGCCTGGACCATACCCTTTGCTGATAAATGAATATGATGACAATGTTAGAGGGAAAGAGCCTTATTCAGGCTGTTACAAAGTAGCAACCAAAAGTGGTCCTAAGCAAAACTATAAACACAGTCTCCATCTTCAGTGTCCTTTTTTTTTTTTTTTTTTTTTTTTTTTTTTTAGCATTTCAGTGCCTTATTCTCAGGGCAGCTAGGTGGCACAGTGGATAAAGTGCTTGGCCCAGAGTCAGGAAGACTTATCTTTCTGAGTTCAAATCTGGCCTCGGACACTTACTAGATGTGTGACCTAGGGCAAGTCACTTAACCTTGTTTGCTTCAGTTCGTCATCTGTAAAATGAATTGGAGAAGGAAATGGCAAACTACTCTAGTAGCAAGAAAACTGACTGAAATGACTAAACGACAACAAATAGAACTGGATCCAAGCAGAGTGATTGGGGGGGGGCACACAGCAGAGGTACAGGGAATCTATCTCATATATATCGTCCTTTTCAAAGGAATTTACACACAAGATCTCATTACAACAACCCTTTGAGGTAGATACACATTTGTATATTATGAATGAGTAAACTCTCCTTTCAAAAGGGAATTTGGAGACAAGGCAGGTGATTAATATTTTCCCTTTGTTCCCCCTTTATTGTCATGAATAGGAGAAAGTTATATCTAGTTTAAGTCTCCAGATGATGTGGTGCCCACCATGGGTGTAGTCCTGGCAAAGGCTCAGTTTCCTGCACCTGATACCACCCAAACAGTAGGTGGGCTGGGATAATAGAGGAATTGGGAGCACAAGTCACTAAGAAATTTAGAATTTAGCAGCTAAAAATAGTGACCCTAAGCAGTAAGATGTAGAAAGAAGAGAAAGGATAGGAGAAGAAAGAAAGTAAATCTACAAGGGGACGTGGAAGCTTAACCTGGCTCTGAAGGGACATTCTTGTTGGAAGAAGAATGTGACTGCTTTTTCTTTTTTTGTGTAAGGCAAGTGGGGTTAAGCGACTAGCCCATGGTCACACAGCTAGAAATTGTCTATCTGAGGCCAAATTTAAACCCAGGTCCTCCTGACTGCAGGGCATATGCTTTATCCACTAAACCACCTAGCTGCCCCCTGACTGCTTTTTCTATGGATCCATCATTTTCTAAAAGCCCAACTTTTAGCGTGTCCCTCTCAAGGAAAGCTGGAAAACTATCTTTTAGGCTGGGAAAGAAGGGACGAGTCTTTCATTGTTGTCTCCCCCCCCCCCACTCTGTTTTACAAGATCTATCTGGTCTCCAGATCCTTACAGGAAATTGATTTGTTGTCAGCACTAAGAATCTCTAGCCACAGTCTTCATCAGAAATCATTTGGGAACTGTTTACCATCATTTTGGCTTTCTCTTCCTCCTTTTCTCCTCCAATGGGAGTCAGAGATGAAAAAGTTTGACAAAAATTATTGTTTTAATACAAATCTCTGCTTCTCGTCTAGAATTCAGAGGGGAGGGAAGGGAAAAGAAATAGAGAAGAAAGGAGGAACCTTGAGTCAGAGCCAACTGTCAAGTGGGCTGCTTCGCCTAGAGAGGCAACTTGCCCCGGAGGACAGGTCATGCAGAACTGACGCAGGGACAGGGGGGCAGGAGGTGGAGGCTGAGGGAGGTGAAGAGGTGGTAGAAGGCGGGTGACGCGCGCCAAGAGGCTCAAAGCAGGCTCGGCCCACGGGTTCTGGAGATTTAAAAGTTTGAGCAGAGAAGAATTGTCAGATCGGCAGCTCCGCAGAGGGAAGCAAAGAACAGGTGCTCCCAGGACACTCGAGGCCACTAGGAGGAGCCTGTGGGGAACTTGGGGAGCACATACGTGCTCGGCTGTGGCCATCCGCAGCACAACAAGCATCTCTGGGCAGCGGAAAAACTCAAGGATGCGCAGGGATCACAGCTGCCGTCAGCTGACTCCGCTGACTGGCTACTCTGGGGCTGAGAAACAGCTGTTAGGATGTGGACGTCCAGCTGCTCCCCTCCTGCTGCTGCTCCTCGCTTCCTGGGCGTGCATCTGCCAAGGTAAGGAACCTGCCTAGCTCTTCTTCAGGCGCCCTGTCCAGTCAGTCCAATCCTGTATCTGTTTAAGAGCCAGGAAGTCAGAGCACCCATCCTCTCCCCTCACAAATAGCCTCTTATTTACTCATGAAATCACCCTTCCTTTTCTTCTCTCCTCCAGTTTTTCTCTCTCCACAGTCCATTGCTTCCCAGTTGCCTTTCTCTTGTTCCAGTTAAACTACATTCAGCTGCAAGGAATATCGGAGATCATTTTAGCCCAAAGATGAGAGAAAATTTTAATTTAAGCCGGCATTTGTCCTTACTTATATGACCTTTAATGGTCTGCCTGGCTATTTCTTCCATTCATGCAGATGGAGAACATGCTTTCTCATCCGCTAGGATTCTCCTACTTTTATTTTTTTTAACCATCTCTAAGGTCTAGCGATACTTGACAGCTTCAATTTCCAGAGGAGTGGTCCTTTCGTTCAATTCAGCATCAACAGGAGGCCTTCTACAAATGCTTAAGGCATTGAGTCCTTTCCATGTTTGAGAAGTATTTGCTGAGACTATGTTAGTGTGAAATAAGATGACTGACAGCAATGCGTGATACCTGGCTCCACAAACACCTGTGCTCACAATCATCAGGAAGTGTGGTTTAGATTTTGCGCTAGGCTCTCGGTCTTGGCAAGTGAAAGAGTAACAATTCTTAGCCTTTTTTTTGTGTGTGTGTGTGAAAGGGTAGGGAGGGAAGGAGTCGCAGGTGGCGGAATAGAGAAATTGTATAATTTTTATTCTCATGTAAATTCAAGAAGAGTAAAATGCTGGGAGTACAAACTTGGAGTGGGAAACCTTCAAGCTTTCTCCTGATTTTCAACCTGTGCTGCTTCTAAAGTCATTCTAGGCAGAAAACATTCAATAAAAGCCCTCGCTAGCTAGTTCGCTTGCTCTCTCCCTCCCTCCCCCCACCCTTCTCTCCCCATCTCTCTCTCTCTCTCTCTCTCTCTCTCTCTCTCTCTCTCTCTCTCTCTCTCTCTCTCTCTCTCACACACACACACACACACACACACACACACATTTTCTCTCTCCTTCCCTCCCTCTCCCTTTTTCTCCCCCCCCTTCTCACCAACTCAACTCATATATAGCACTTTACAGTTTAGAAAACTTTTATTCTTCTCTGAACAGCCCTGAAAAGTAGGTTTGCTATCTCTTCAGGACATCTCCAAAGTCTTAGTGCAGTCTTTTACATTAAGACTTTAGGCACACCCTGTATTTTACTGAGACTCATAAGAAGAAAGTTACTTGTCCAAGGTCACACAACTAATTAAGTGGCTAGGAGACAGCCCTCTATAGTAGAAAGAATAAAGGTTCTGCCATCAGAAGTCCTGGATTCAAATTCTACCTCTGTTACCTGTGTTACTACCTGTTACTTTGGACAAGTTGTCTAACCTCCCTGAGTCCCAGTTTCATAAACTGTAAAATGAGTAAATTAGAAAGTAGGACCACTGATAGCCCTTTTAGTTCAAGCTCTAGATTCTTGATGAATAGGAAAGTTGTGAAAAGTGGCTTGTATTTGGATCCCAGGTTCATGGATCAGAGCTGAAAGAAACCTTAGAGGTCCATAGGCCCCTCATATTTCATATGGAGAAAGTGAGGTCCAGGGATGTTAAATAACTTTCCCATGGTCAATGGAGAACTAAGATCCTTCCCTGGGTTCTCTGATTAGACAAACTGATGACTGAGAGCTGGGAGGAAACAGGAAGTTTCATAGCTCACTGAACTGGTCTTACAGTCTTGCTTCATGTCAAGCATATTGCATTTGAATAGATGCAGGACCCTGGACAAATCACTTGCCCCATCTAAGCCTCAATTTCTTCATCTACAAAATGAGGATAATACTTTCTTGACTATCTTACCAGGATTATTGCGGTATCAAATGAGGTTTTATGTACATAAAGCTCTTTATAGTATTAAAACATCATATAAATACTGGTTATTATCATTGGTTAATCATTAGCCATAAGAGCAGAGGTATACTACTTTCTGAAAATCCCTGATAACCAATAGCCTAGAAGCTCTTGGATCCTGAAATTTGTAAGGACAATTATAAAAGTACTTGGAGCACTCATTTTTTTTTTAAAGTACATGGCATGTATCAGTAGCTTCTAGCCATAGAGAGAGAGTGAAATATAGAAACCAGAGAGCCAGCCTCCACATCCTATATGGGTTACATGAGTATGAGCAAATCACTTAGCTTCTTATTGCCCCATGAAAACCTCTAAAAGTATAAGTTGAAAAATCATATTGTTTAGATCTATTGCTAGATGGGTTTCCCTATTCCAATGAAATCACAGGTTTGATTTCTTTAAAATCTATAGTAAAATGTTGGAAGGAAATTATAAACTTCTACTCAACATAGTTTATGAATATCAAAACCCTTTCCACCTTGATTTTTATGTTACATGATTTGTGATGGATGTTTTAAAAAAACATTCTGAACATAGATGAGGAGTTATTTTCTGCAGATATTCAAAGGTATTTGTTTTTTTTTTAATTTTAATGTAGTCACAGTAAAGAAATAGGATATACAGTGAAATGGGCTCTAAATTGAGAGTTAGGAGACTGGTCTTGACCCTCTCATTTTGTGGCAGTTAGATCTTACATGAGTACCAACCTCTCGAGGTATCAGTTTCCTCATTATTAAAATGGGAAGGGGGATTGAATAGATATGTGGGATAGATTTCAGTGTTCATGAACTTGGATGGGAAAAAAATTACATCTTCATTTTCCCTTCATATCCCTAAATGAAATTTAGCATTGATTCTAATATTTTGAGGTGTCCAGAGGCTTTACCAAACTGCTAAAGGGTTTGACACAAAAAATGTTAAGAACCCATGGACTGGTTGATATCTTTAGAATTCCTTTTGGCTTTGTATTATTTAAACATTAGCTAAAACCTTCATTCCTTATAATCCTATGATATTCTAGCAACGTCTTTCCTTATTTTCAATTAGAAAATAGGTATTAGAATCTAAAAACAAAAAATATAGAGGAATTGTTTGAGCTTAGAAGAATAAAGTGAAGGCAGCCAAACTGGAAAGAATTGACTCTAAAACTAGGTTGCTTTTATTTTCAGGTGTTCCCGTATCACCTTTGGCAATACAGACAGACAAAGAGTTACAGCTGTGGAACAAGGTAAAAAATTTGTCATATCCTTTCTTCTTTTAAAGCTCTAGCTCAGATTTTTAAAGATAAATTTGAATGTAATCTTTTTCCCATGCTTTAAAATTAAAAAAAAATGTAGTATTGTAACTGAGCATTGGAAATCTGTGATTTTCTGTTTTAACAAGTTTACATCTTTTATATTTACATGACAATCATTTTTGGAACCTATGCTCACACTTTCATTAAAACTCCTCTTATAGCAAAGTTAATTAAGTAAAACATATGCCACAGTGACTAATCTGACAATATAATCAACATTCTGCCTTGACAAGCCCCTGTGCTGTGACAAAGAATGAATGTTTAGTTATTTATTGTCCAGAATCATCATTAGCTTTTTCAATTATTCAAATTTTATTTTCCTTTAATGACATTTCAATCAGTTAATACTCTTTTAATTTATATTGTAATTATATATGTATATATGTATGTATGTATATATATGTACATATATATATATATATATACACACACACACATATATATATTTGTGTGTGTGTATGTGGCACAGTGGATAGAGTACCAGGCCTGGAGTCAGAAAGAC
The DNA here is from genome assembly GCF_003287225.1 of Phascolarctos cinereus. NCBI lineage: Eukaryota > Metazoa > Chordata > Mammalia > Diprotodontia > Phascolarctidae > Phascolarctos > Phascolarctos cinereus. Next base: position 144,760,431 of record NW_027556402.1, read on the forward strand.
TCCTCTTCCTAAGTTCACATCCAGCCTCAGATACTTACAAGCTATATCACCTTGGGCAAGTTTCTTAACCCTGTTTGCCTCAGTTTCCTTGTCTGTAAAGTGAGCTGGAGAAAGAAATGGTAAACCACTCTAGTATCTTTGCCAAGAAAACTCAAATTGGAGTCACAAAGAGTTGGATGCAACTGAAAAATGAATCAACAACAACAAGAATATAATATACATTATATAGACATACATATTATATATGTGTGGGTGTGTGTGTGTGTGTGTGTGAGGAGAGAGAGAGAGAGAGAGAGAGAGAGAGAGAGAGAGAGAGAGAGAGAGAGAGAGAGAGAGAGAGTTCTGCTTATTTCATTCTGGATCAGGTCATATAAAGCTTCCCATGTTTCTCTGAATTCCTCCCATTAGCCATTTCTTACTATAAAATAATATTACATTATTTCTTAGAACATTGTTTTTTTTTTCAGCCATTCCCCAACTGATGTATACTCACTTTATTTCCAGTTATTTGCTACCATTAATATTGTGGTATATATGAGATCTTTGTCTTTAACTCCCTTGGGGACATCTACCCAGTAGTGGGATCACTAGATCAGAGGATACGGAGAGTTTAGTCACTTCTCATATAATTCCAAATTGAAATCCAAAATATTTAGCCAATTCATAGCTGTACCAACAGTGTATTACTGTGCCTGTCTTCCCATAGCATTGTCAATACTAAACTTTTCCATTTTCTGTGGCCTTTGTTGACTTGTGGGTTTGAGGTAAAGTCTATTAATTATTTTAGTTTGTATTTATTTTACTATTAGTGTTCCATAGCATTATTTCCAAATGGTTATTTATAGTTTGCAATTCTTCTTTTGAAAATTAACTTACTAGATGATATCTTTCATCCCATTTGACTTTAGAGTAATTGAATTTGGTATATGTTTGTGTCAATTCCCTTTATAACTTGGACATCTTTCTCCTATCAGTTTGACGCATTCATTTTTTCCCATTCTGTGGTTTCACTTCTGTCTTCATTGATTTTATTCATGCAAAGGCTTTAAATGATATGAAATTGAAATTGTCTAGTTTGCTTTTATTATCTCCTCTATTCCTTGTATAGTTAAGAACTTTCCCTTAACCATAGTCAGGAATACCTTTTCTAAATTTTTATAATATTCAGGTTGAATCTCCATTTTGAACTTATGATATATGGTGTAAGATTTTAATCTAAACCTCAGTTCTTCCAAACTGCTTTCCAGTTTTCCTAACCAGTTTTGTTCCAAAAAAGGGAAGTTTATACTCATGTAACTTATATTTTCACTTTTATCAAACAGTGTGGTACTGTTTTCATTTGTTTCTGTTTCTTTGTGATCCACTATTAGTATTTTTTATTTGATTTTACTATTTTCCTATTTTCAATTTCAAGCAATTTTTTTCTCACTTCTTCCCCCATCGAACAACAATAAGTTCAACAACTACCAAAAAAAAGAGAGAAAGAGAGAGAAATAAAATCCTAGTAACAAATATGCATAGCAAAGAAAAGCAAATTCTCTTTTTGGCCATTTACAGAAACATATGCCTCATTCTGCATTTTAAGTCCATCACCTCTCTCAGGAGATATGCAGAATGCTAATCTTTGGTGTGCTAGAATCAAAGTGTCCATTGCATTAGTTTTCTTCTTCTTCTTCTTCTTCTTCTTCTTCTTCTTCTTCTTCTTCTTCTTCTTCTTCTTCTTCTTCTCCTTCTTGTAAGGAAATTGGGGTTAAGTGACTTGCCCGAGGTCACACAGCTAGCAAGTGTTACGTGTCTGAGGCCAGATTTGAACTCAGGTCCTCCTGATTCCCGGGCCTGTGCTCTATCCATTGCACCACCTAACTGCCTCTTCTCTTAAACATTTTGACATTTCTTACAATACAATATTCCATTATGTTGATGTGTCACAATTTGTTTATCCATTCCCCAATTGGCGGTACCCCCTTAATTTTCTGTTTTATTGCTACTATGAAAATAGCTGCTATAAATATTTTTATGATATGGGTCCTTTTTCATTTTCTTTGATCTCTATTATCTAGTATCACTATTATTTTTAAATATAATTTTGGTATAATTGATAATGTGGAATAATTCTTTCCAATGTTCTGGAAAAGAGACTATAAATAGAACATATTTGGCTTCTAAATAATTTTTAAAAGTATAGAAATTCAAAAAACTTAGAATGACATATATAATAAAGGTGAATGAAGATACAAACTAGAAATACATCTATAAATAGAATAATACATATGATTAATAGGATAGTAGATATAAATATACAACCATAAAAATATGTATTATTTTGAAATCATCTATAGTTCTGTGGGTGATATCTGGAAAAATTTTTTGAAAGACAATACTAGAAGAAATACAAAGTATAATGGAAAATTATTGCAAATACTTCCTTTTGAAGTAATAATTTTCCTTTCAATTTTCCTCATATCAACTTAACAAACAGTAACAAATTAAAGTATAATATATAATCATTAAGGATTGCATATGTACTGCAGCATGGACACAAATAATAATAAGGTTACATATGTCTAATTAATTTTATATTATGTCAACTTGTTTCTTCTACTTGGTTTATTTCTAGTATATAAATTACCTTTAAACATCTCATCTTATATAGTTTGAATGTTTTTTTCCAACCAATAAAGTTTAAAAAGTAAAAGGGAAGTGATTCAAAACAACTGTCCACAAATTATAATTCAATATACCTTCATCTAACCCTTCTTATAACCCTGATATAAGAAAGGTTAGCACTCATTTTCTAGATTGGCTTCCTTGCAATTCCTCAAACAAGATATTTCATCTCTTGATTCAAGGGATTTTTATTGGTTATCTTCCATGCTTGGGATGCTCTCCTTCCTCATTTTCACCTTCTGGCTTCCCAAATCCCACCTTCTATAGGAAGCCTTAATTCTAGTGCCTTCCTTCTATTAATTATTTCCAATTTTTCCTGTATACAGCTTAATTTTATATAATTGTGCGCACATTGTCTCTACTATTAAATTGTAAGCTCCTGGAAAATAGGAACATTTCTTTTCTTTGCATTCCTAGTGCTCAGCACAGTACCTGGCACATAGTAAGCACTTAATGTTTACTGACTGACTTACTGAATCACACACATTATACATATGTATGTATGTATATATATATATATATATATATATATATATATATATATATATATATATATATATATACATACACATATATATTTGGCCCATGATATCTTTGTATCTGTGTAATATATATTATCACAAGTCTTCACTGTTTTTGAAGACTTCTCTAAAGCTTTAAAAATGAGTGGCTATCTGCTAATACCTTTCACCTAATATTGGGGTATCATATAACTGTGATTAACGGTCCCATTCTGGTCCTAGGAGGTTTCAGAAGGACTTTCCTATCATCCACAGCCTGAGCTGCCATGGAACTTCATGAAAGATACAGTGATTAGTAATTAAGTGACTTTACCATTTTAAATCCTCTAGATGAATTTTTTAAACTATTGCTGTATTTTCTGCTAGTCTGATAGCTCAGATTCTAACTTATATTTTCACAGCTAGATAACGCTTGTTCCAGTTTCCTGTCTGTTGACCCTCAGCCTCAGGTAAATTCAGCTAGTGAATGTTTAATGTTTGTTTTCTTGTGTGTTTGTTTATAATGCCGGTAGGTTTGGTGCTTCTAACAGCAGGCAGCAGATATATCATCATCTCTTTTGTATACCTGTTAATGCCAATGGTTAAAATACTTACTATCCATTTAGTAATGGGGAAAACCTTTAGTGAAAACAACAATACGATGTTTGTCCTCAGCATTGCATCTATTTTCATATTCTCCCATGACCCAGCAAGGCTTCCAGGGGTGGAAGCAAAAGAGTAGCCACTGGGAAACTTGGAGACAAGTCACATGAGAGAAAATAACTAAAAACATTCCCCCTTCCTACCCTATCTTCAACATGCTAATTCACATGCAAATATAATTGCTTAAAAATGTAACTATATTTGTCTGAATACAAGATGGTTTAAAATACAAGCCATACTCCTAAAATAAGACCTCTAAGAAAAGGAAAAGAACCCAAACACACTGAAAAACAAAGTTGATTAAAGGCTGCATTCAGATTTGGAAAAATACATTTGGACAATGATGATGACATTATTCCATATTCCTCCAACGCCAAATACAATTTTCACTGAAGTTATCATCTATTCTCTGATTAGTTCTTCCTTTCTTTTTCCTGTCTCATTGGAGGATGTTTAGAGGCAAAAGAAACTGGTTGAGAATTAACTATAACATGTTCAGATCAGAGGTGGATAGTTTGTTCTAGATGCTACACAAGCCTATCCCCATATGTGTTTTGATTGGATTAGAGATAATCGCTCCAATAGCCAAGTTGTTACCATCAGATAAACCAAAAGCATTTTAGAAAAATCTAGATGGGCCATGAGAAGGACACTGCCTTTGCTAATTGGATCTCTGTGTGCTCCTGGGAATAAATAAATATGTACTTTGCTGTTAAATGAGAAATTTAGCCCCTAATGTCTGGATTTCCTAAAAATTTCTTCTAGGTATCCAGTGAACTGGAAGACCTTTGCTATATGATTATGGGGATTTTACCAAAACCACAGGTAATTTAAGTTTTAAAATATTCTATTTTAAAAGCTACTAATTACCTCATAGAATTCAAACTAGGAGAAAATACTCCTGTTTTCTTATAGCTGTTCTATATTTTAATTTGCTGACTGTCATGTGAAAACTTACTATCAGGAGAAATAGGGAAAAAAGTTGAAAATGAAATAAAAGATAAATATCTATATCTTCTGGGGTTGACAAATTAGCTTTAGGCTGTTTCTCTTATCTAGTTATTTCCACAGCTCCACTAACAAAAGGTGTATTCTAATAGTAATAATGAAAAAGTCCTAATCAGCTATCCCTCCCTTCATTAATTGGGTTACATTATCCCTATTCATTTCCCTGACTGGATTCAGAGATGCCAGTTAGTATAAGGTAAGTGGAACAATGGAGTTCATTTTTATAAACATATTAATTTTGCCTTCGACTGTTAGAAAAGAAGCTGGGCAGCTAGGCGGTAAAGTGGATAGAGTGCTGGCCCTAGAGTCAAGAGAACCTGAGTTGAAATCTAGCCTCAAACACTCACTAGCTGTGTGACCCTGGGCAAGTCACTTAACCCTATTTGTCTTAGTTTCCTCACCTGTAAAATAATCTGGAGAAGGAAATGCCAAACCATTACAGTATCTTTGCCAAGAAAACCCTGAATGGGGTCCCAGAGAGTCAGACATGACTGAAACAACAACAACAACATTAGAAAAGAAATGTGGCGTTATTACAGACAATTAAAAAGAGAAACACTAAATATTAGCAAGAAAAATCACCAAGTAGGAAAATGTGTTTAGTTGTAAATGTTTAGTCACAAAGATTATTTAATAAACTTTTGTATATTATTTCCTAGAATATTTCAACCACATATATGTGAGATGTTATGAAAAAATATATATAATGTATCTTTTCCTCACAGGAATCAGATGAAAAGGACAATACCAAAAGGGTAAGGTGCTTTTCATATCTTGTCATATACACATATACAGAGTGTTCCAATTCAATAGTATAAAATTGCACTAAGACTTTTGGGACATGACATGTCTGTATATATGTGTGTATGTCTCCCTGAATAAATATGTTTATATAATGTAAAATAAATATATATTTATGTAAATAAATGTCTATTTAATCATTAATGTTCTATAGTAAAATCCCATATTTTTTTTTTTAAACAGTTCTTATTTCATTATTCTAAGACACATAATTCGGGCAACTCAGATGTTATGGTAAGTAGCAGAGCCACTTCTTATGAGTGTAACTAATCTGGACTTATGTTCATTACCAAAAAAAAAATACTCTTGTTATTAGTGGTTTATCTAATAGTTTTAAATTCAAGGTAAAGTTGATTTGAGTTTTAGAAATTTATCTAAAAATGAGTAAATGCATATGTAAATGCATTGAGCATTGTAAATTACACATAATACATGCTGTAAAAATACAGGACTTTTTAGTCTAGAGCTGCAAGTTGATTTGTGTAGGTAACTTCTGGTGTGCAAACTTTCTTTGCTGAGACAAATTGGCACTGTTGCTATAATTAGAGAGTTGTATGTAACTTAACTAAATTGCCCATAAATGAAATGTGTTGGAGGTAGAAATGGAAAGCAGGTCTTCCTGACTCCAAGGTCAGTCTGCTATCTGATACACCAGATTACTTCTATTATATTATTATTAATACCACTGATAATAATAATAATGATACCTTTAATGCCATTAGTAATAACATGATATCATTAATAATAATATTTAATCTGGATCTGTGATTTCATTAGTATAGTGAAATCCCTCTGTGAATGTGGATTTGCAACTGCTCTTCAATTTATAATCCTAAAGAGCTGAGTCCCTGAAACAGCAAGCAACTTGCCCAGGGTTGTAAGATAGCCAGTGTATACAGAGGCAAGACTTGAACCCAGGTCTTCCTGATTCAAGGTCAGTCATTAAGTCACACTACCTCTTGTTACATTGTTATAGCAGAAAAAAAAATTTTAAATAGAAATAATTTTATCTAAAAGGACTAGCCACTTTTATGAGTGACATATTTATTGTGTTTAGAATAATTTAAAATTGATATTTGTCCAAAATGGAAAGAAATCTTCTAGGTACAGATTTTTCCCTTGTCCCTAAATAAATGCTCAGTAACTATTTAGGTCCTTAGGGAAGAAATCTCTCTCAGATAACTAAGAGAACTGTATCTGGAATTCAGTTTTTCCTGTGAAGTTCAAGTTCATTTTAAAAATAACTAATTTCCCCCTTTTTGTAAATACTTAAAACCCTCTACATTAAAATAAAATACGCTAGCCTTTTTTGAAAAAAATGTACTAATAAGAGCTCTGAGTTAATGGACTTTTTCAGTGTTCAACTAAACATGCAGTTTAATGACTAAGTCTAGAGCCTAGTGTATTCTAAACTTCTATATCTCTCTTTTTTTAATTAGATGGTGATAGCATAAAGAATTTTAAGCCAAATGCTTCACTCTTTTAAATATTTAGTACATTAGATACTCAGAGATGTCAACTGAGATGCTGTTATTGTAGAATTTTTCTGAATGAGTATGGTAGATTATGGCATGTCCAGTTATTTTATATAAGAATTGCAATAGTTTCTTTTAGTGAATGAACTTGACCTTAGTGAATAAACTAAGTTTTAGCCACTGCCTTTTAAACAAGCAACATGTATACTTGTTTCAGATGTGCTTTCATTTCCCTCCATTTTGGCATTCTGAAAAAGTGCAGCCCACTTTTCACCTCTAACCTATCATTGTCCTTTTTGTGTCCACTGTGGTCTTGTTCAGTTTGCTTCAATTTAAATGCAATGCCCGATGCTAGATGTGTCAGTATTATGTGTTTCCAGGGAACCATTTTTCAGTGTATAAGGAATCATCATATCTCACTGACTGGCTTTTTACCAGATTCCAAACCATCCCTCTGAGTATAAGTTTGCAAGCAAATGGCCAGCGTTTTGGGGCTGCAACAGCATAATGTCATAATACCATTAGATGACCATTGCATTTGCTGTTGCTGATGTTAAGGACATGTTTCTTCATGTTGTTAATATCTGAGCTAGGGAGAGTTCACCTAATTCACCTCTCAGATGAAGAAACTGAGAAGGAAATGACTTGCTAATTTAGTGTCAGATCTGGGACCAGCAGAATATAAGGTACTTGAAGGCAGGTACTACATCATTTAGGTTTCTGTTCTCCCAATACCTAGCTCATTGCCTTGCACATGGCAGATAATTAGTATGTTTGTTGTACTGAATTGAATAGGAGCCAGGTGTCCTGATTGCTAGTTGAGACACTTTCCATTACAAGATGATGCTTTTCCAGAACTAATGAAGTAAATTGACAAAAATGATAACTTTATAACCACCCTGAATAAAATTCAGGGGATACAACTCTAACTTTGCATCCAGTAAAAATCTATGGCTCAATTTCCCATGTGGGTTTATTAAAGTTGTCACATTGCAAAGTACTCCAAAGAGACCACTCTAGTTCAATCTTTAGCTACTTTTCTCCACGTATGACTCCCCAGGAGCCATTTTGTTGGGTAAAGGGCAGGGCCAGGAAATCATGGTTGCTCACGTGTCTCATGTATTCATGTCCTCTTAGTCGTCTGTCGTCCATCCTTTGCTGCAGCTCGTTCCTCAACTCCATGAGAGAAGAATGAAGAGGTTCAAAGTGGACGTATGTAATATTAACTGCATGTTTGCATCTTCATTCTGTGGTATAGCTCTGTCTGTGGATGTGCAGTTTGGGAGTCTTAGAAAATAGTCTTTTAGGTACGATACCTATGCCAGAGAAATGCATAGACCCTTAGAATTAGAATGGACTTTAGAGAAAATTGAATCCCACGCCCTCATTTTATAGGTGAGGAAAAAGAAAGGAAGAGAAGTTAAGTTACCCAAAGGTAACTTAGTGGGAGAATTAACTCCATAATACAGATTTCTAGCTCCTACATTGCATCATGAATGCCAAGTTAATTTGATTCTTCCAGTGAGACCCCTGAGCATCCTTATAAATTCAAGGACCCTAAAATGTTTCCTTCCTAGCATTGTATCCCATGTCCACTCCATTTTTAGAAAGTGTGGCCCAGCACTATGATACTAAAGTTGCCATAATGATTCCCTCATCCAAGAGGAAGTCAACTGGCATTTTCTAGCAAGAAGGTCTCTCATCCAGCACCATGAGGATATAATAGCTATTTCATACAAGGCATCTCCCAATAGTAAAGACTCTTGCCACTTTATAAATAGAGGCTATAAACTGGTTGGTGGGGGGGGGAGTTTCCGTAGGGGGATTAGAAGATTTTGTTGTTGAGTCGTTTTAGTTGAATCTGACTCTTCATGACCCCATTTGGGGTTTTCTTGGCAAAGATACAGGAGTGGTTTGCTATTTCCTTCTCCAGCTTGTTGTACAGGTGAGGAAACTAAGCCAAACAGAGTCAAGTGACTTGCCCCAAGGTCACACAACTAGTAAGTGTATGAAGCCAGATTTGAATTCAAGAAGGTGAGTCTTTCTGACTTCCAGCCCAGCATTCTGTCCACTGTGCCACCACCATTCCAGCACTATTTATCTCTTCTCTGTGTTTATGCTGAATAGCTACCAATATCCTATTTATGAAAAAAGTAGGAGAGGATAAAGTTTAGGAACCTAATTAAGAAGGTAAATGTAGATATCTTATTTTCACACAAATAATTAATCAAAAATATATAAAGCTCAGTATATGTGTATAAGATAGATATAACTGAGTTGAACATTTCTAAATACTATAAAATAGAGAATGTATATTTATTTAGGTTAACTTTTGTTTCCAATTATGGAATATTTTTGCCTATTCAAAATAAATGCTTTCTGGCTTCATTTTCTAAACCCATAATTTTAAAATAACTACAATTAAATTATTTTATTGAACTTAGATGAAAATGTTACTTTCAAGTCTAAATATCTTACCCAGAGTCATTAAAACTATGCCACAGCGCTTCATACTTTTATCACAACTTTTTAAAGCACAAGCTAATGTTTCAAATTAGCATTTAAAATATCCACAGTTTAATGGGAAAAGTCTCTTGTAATTTACTTTTATGGCAACCATATTTCTCCTAAAAATAAAAAAACTGCCAATAGAATGAATTCTCAGGAATCAAATAGCCTTTGGAAACTTTAGACACAAGTAATCTATGTAGTACCTTGAAACTTTGGAATTGAAGATAGCACATTAATATATTTTTATTCCAGAAATACTCTGCAACTCGAAGAATACTTAATTAAACTTGACATCTTGAACAATATTCCATTTTTTGTTTATCACTTATCATCTAAGTTGTAGAAAGTTTCTTATAATGTAGAAAAGCTAACAGTGATTCAGCTGGAAAACATTATCTCAATCACATTCTTTCTACAAACAAAACAAAGTATTCTGTTATCTACCCTTTTAGGGAGTTTATCTAAATTTTCAATGTTAGCCTCGAACCCAATTCCAAAATCTCTAGTCAACTAAGTTACTCTTACCTTATCTACAGTTTGCAAGAGGAATAGCAAACTCTAAAAGCAGATGTGTGCTGGTAAAATTTTAGCAACTAATTTGAAAAACAGGTGCACAACATACTTTTAAGTTTAATTTGCATTACCAACATTATCTCCATAACTTTCTTAAGTCTAGCAAGCAACAAAAAAGTCTCAAGCTCTGCTTTGCAGTTTTTGCTCATTTCAGAGGTGTAAACGCTTACACTGAAAATTTAACAATTGGCTCTCCAACAGGTTCATGCTGGTTGCAGCATACCTCTGCAGAGGGGAAAGACACTATTTGATATGTCACCACAACCTTTGCTGAGCTTGGGTCACCTATCAATTAGACATATATTTAGATAACGAAATACTTGAGTTATAGGAGAGAAAAAGCAATATGTGTAAATCCATTAAGGTATTCTATACTGTCTTATTGCCATCCTTAGATTTGGATTACCCAGAAGCTTTACTTTTTATTTCCTACTTTCTACAGTTAAAATCTCTGTAACTTCTACTAACCAACTTCCTTTGCATTTTAACTTTTCCAAAAGTTTCTTTCCCAGAGAAAAGGAAACTAAAGATGACACTCCTACTTGAGGGTCTTCCATTTCTCTGTACTTTGAAATGCAAGGATAGCTTTTGTGTCTTAGGATGGAATCAAGATATAGGAACAGTGGGTGGAATCTACAGGGAGGTAGAAGTCAGAGCAACAAAAGAAATATCTGTCCTCTCCTGGTTTAAGTACATGGAAAGATCACCTCCCTTATTCTGGATACTTGGTGTGTATCTCTAGTCTAAGAATAGATTAATTCGAAAGATGGAGGGAGCTCTCTACTCTGTCATACCAGGTCCATTTCTGGAGTAGGGCATTCATGTGTGGGTGCTAGATGGAATATGCCATGGTAGTAAGAGGGAGGAGAAATTATACCATTCAAGGACCAATGGAAGGTCCTGGGGATTAATATCTAGGCTAATATTTAAAGAAATTTCTGGAGATGAGATAGAAGATTTCTATACCCAAATATTTGAAGAGTTTTCATATAAAAGAGGGAATACACTTATTCTGCTTGGTTAGAGAACGGGGAATCAGTGAATTAAAGCCATAGAGTAATGCAGATTTGAAAGTTATTGTAATGAATGGCTTCCTAGAAATTAAACTGCCCAAAATAAAATGGGTTTCCCCAAGAGGTAGTATATGTTCTCTGACAATGAAGATCTCCAAGTGTAGACTAGATTACCCTTTATCAAGGATATTATAGAAGAAAATTTATACTTAAAGTAAAGGGTTGAACCAGATGATAGTTGAGGTCATTTGCATGACCTCTGAGAATCCATGATATTATGATGGTAAATTATAAACATTTCTGTTTACAAGCATGCTGTCTTATTACTTCTCTTCAGTATGTGCTAATATGCCTCCTTATTAATAGGAGGTAGTAGTTTGTGCTCTGCCCTGGTCAGATCTGGAAGGACTGGAATAATGTATTGTTCTGGGGGCCACTATTTAAAAAGGATATCGATTGACCAAAGAATGTCCAGAAGAAGACAACCAGGATGGTAAAGGGGTCTTTGAGTCCCTGTCATATGAAGATCAGTGTGAGCATTTAACCCAGGAAACAGAAGACTCTGCAAGGAAGTGATAGTTCTCTCCAGGTATTGAAAGGGCTGTCATGTGGAAGAATAGTTAAACAGAGGCATTCATAGAGTATGTCTATGGAATTGGATTTATTCTATTTGGCCCTAAACAGGAGAACCATGTGCAAAGAGTGAAAGTTAGGAAAAAGGCTGATTTAAGCTTAATCTCTAGCAAAGCTTCCTAGCAACTGGGGCTCTGCAAAAGTTAAATAAATAGACTGCCTCAAGAAGTGGTGGGTTCCTCCTCATTAGAAGACTTGACCAATTGTCAAGTATATTCTAGTAGGGATTCTTAGTTGAGTTTTTTTTGGGGGGGAGAGGTGCCTAGGCAATGGAGTTAAGTGACTTGCCCAGGGTCACACAGGTAGTGTCAAGTGTCTGAGGCTAGATTTGAACTCAGGTCCTCCTGATTCCAGGGCTGGTGCTCTATCCACTGTGCCACCTAGCTGCTCCCAGATTTTAGTTGAGTCTTTTTTATATTTTTTGGCTTCTAGTAGGGATTCTTGTACGTATAAGTTGACCAGGTGGTCACTGAGGTCTCTTCCATCTTTAAATTCTGTGATATGCAAATAAATAATTTATATGTATTATTATCTATTAATTATTCCTTTACCCATGAGATTTCTAGATAATGACTAATGAATACAAGCAATAAAAGTTTAACATGTATTTTCTGTAAAAACAGTTTTCAGGATTTTGCTAGAAGTCAGAAACATTACTTAGAATTACATCATGTGATTTAAAATTATGATTCTAGACCAAAAAAATGTGATGCTAAACAAAACATTTTGATCATTATTACAATACTGGTTATAATAATGTTAATTAACAATGTTAACATGAATTAATTGAAATGTTACCATTTCCATTGTTAACAATAGCACTGTTAATAATAGAAGTGAGACAATTCTAGGGAAGGTTAGACTTATATTCATGCCATCTTGAAACAATTACATGAAAGGTGTGAAATTTATCCATCCTCTCTTTAAGGCATTAAATGAGACACCCCTTATGCAAATAATTGTTTACAAATATAAGCATTATCTGGCTTATTGCTTTGTTTCTGTTTGGCATTCTTATGGCACTACCATTTTTCCAAATGTAATAAATTGCAAAAACCTCTGATTGTAAGCTGAAACATTATTAAACAAAATATAATTTTTTTTGGCATGTCCATGTCAGTTAGCCTTGATGTATATTCCTATGAAAATACCAAGTTCTTCTTCTGTTTGTTTGTTGGGTTTTTTTAAGATTTTCCAAAATCCTCTTCTACATTCCTAGAATCATGTGGCTGAGTTCTGGAAGGCAGCTCAGAGATCATCTTGCCACAAGCTCTCATTTTTACAAATGAGATTAAATGAGTTAGCCAGTGATACCCAGGCAGCATGACCTTCTAATGCCAAATTTGGTTATCTTTCCACAACACACTCTTCTTTGTTCCCATGATAATAAGAATACATGTAATCAATACTTTTAAAGACATACTTTAAAATGTTGTGCTTATTTTCCACTCAAAAACCATTCTGTGGTTAAGTTTCTATGCAGGGTCTGTCAGGTCACTTAGGAGTTGAATGGGTATACTAGAAAAACTTTCTAAAGCTGAATTCTATTGTGTTGCATAAGGAGGAAAATAATTTTAAGTTTAACATTCTGGTGAAGTTATATTCTGAAACTCTTCAAATGCAATACAATAAATAAAAATAGCCCTCATCTCCATCCTCTTATTAAATTTTAGATTTGTTTTTATTAAGTTCTTTTATTTGATTCATCATTCTTTTTTTTCTAGGAAGAATTCCAAGGACCTGGAAGAATGCAAAGTCGGGGTTACTTTTTATTCAGGGTATGATCATACCATGGTTTGTTTTTTTTTTAAAGTCAGTTGTTAGACAACATTCAAATGCTGTCAATGAGAATAGAGAACTATTTTAAACTGTATTTATATATGTGTATGTATGTATTATACACACACACACACACACACACACACACACATATATATATATATATATATATATATATATATGTATGCACATATCTGTATATATTAGATGCAGCATAGTGTAGTGGATAGAGAACTGGCCTTACAGCCAAGAAGACTTTGGTAGTCTTGATTCTTCCCTTGGGAAGTCCTGATTTGGACATACACTGGTTGTGTAATCGCAGGCAACTTACTTAACGTCTCAATGGTCTAGGAAGTTCTCTAATACCATAAATTGCAGAGTCTATGTCAACCTGAAGAGGGAGGGAGTTTTCTCACCAAGAAGCACTCTATACCAATGAAGTCACAGAGCCAGTCCCTATCCCTATATAATACATGTATATGACACACACATGAAATCATTGGTATTAATTTCAATTTTGACTAAGGCTGTATTTTAAGACTATTTCATTACCCTCTTTACCCTACTAGATAACAACCACAGGTAAAATAGAACAGCTTGATGGAATTTTTTCTGGATTTCCCTAAAAGCTTTCTAACTTGGTAGAGTTGGAGAAATGGGATTAGAAATATGAGATCCTGGACAATCAGGTTGACTGTTTCCATGACAACTCTGACTTTCAATGTACTCAGAGTAATATATGGAGCAGTAATATAGACAGAGAGTCCAGATAATTGGCGATAGGACTAAAGTTTTTATATGGAATTCACCTGGGGTGGAGGCAGGGAGAACTGGGCTTGTACTTTCCTTCACATAGACAACTTCCAGTAAGGAAACTCCCTGTAACAATGCAAAGTTAATTTACTAGTCTCAGGAAGCTGCCTGGAGAACTAAATGGCTTGAGATTTAATCCTGCCACTAAGTTGGTATTTTACCAAATGAACCTTTTGACTTTTCTCTGGCTCCACATTTATAAATGAAGCTAATAATGTACACTTACTTTCCCAAGTTGCTTATGAAAAGTAAGTAATGAATGATACTATAAATATAACACATCAATAGTTAATGATTTCCTCAGCAAGGGCACACCCTTGCAACAGAATCTCTGCCCCTCCAGAATTTAGATTGTCTTGCAGAGTTGATGTGACTAAAAAGTCATTACCTTACATCCAGCATGGGGCTAAGTCTCTTCAGACTTAGCCAGGCTGATTGATGACAGGTACTCTCAGGTTGAAATTCTGACAACTGAGGAATCATGACTTTTATCTTTGTTTAGGGGTATTTGTTAACTATTTCATGCATTATTGCTTATGTGGTAACATTCTTCTTTAAAAGAAAAAAGTATCTTTTTTTTTAATAAAAAAGAATGTTATTTGCCTTTTTTACATATCCAAAAAAAAATAAGTTACAGACAATAAAGGCGGTAAAAATCAACATTCTAATAGGTACTCATAAGTGTTGATATCCCTTCCAGTAATACAGATCACAAGTCATATATGCCTATTTATCTCGAGCAATACTGGTCTATGTCTTCCCACACCCAAAGTGCTGGATGCCCTCCTCGAGATACTATAACATGAAAAAATGAAGAATAAGACATAATATCATAGTATAATATGAGGTATATTTTTGAATTTAAGTTAATTTCCACATTTATTCACAAGAGCCAGGCGTATTTCACGTATAAGGAATCTCTGGGACCAACCATATACCGCACTTATAGAAGCTATAGTGACTCTCTGGGGTCACTAAAGTATCATTTAACTAATTAACTAAGTAATTGTCCCAGTGTATCAAGTAGATTGAAAGTTAAGGTAACTTCCCAAAGTGATTATACCCATGTCGAGTCTAGGTCAACAAATATAATTGAGAGTAAGTCAAGAAGAGCTTGATTAAGTATTTTATTATCATATGTTCGAAAGTTTTCTCAGTAATGCAGGGCTTTTTGCATTTGTTGCTGCTGGTCCTGTTGCTTTTACCTAAGAAACTATTCCCAAAGCTCTTGCTTCTTTAATACAGGGTGTCCCAAAAATCTTAGTGCAGCTGTAAGCTTTAATAAGCTTTAAACTACACTAAGACTTTTGGGACACCCTATATATTTTTAATGTACTGACTAAGCCTGATCCCATCAGGTCTATTTAGGTTAGCATCAAACTAAAATGTAGATGTATTCTGTAAAGCTATAATGACAAAATAAATTCAAAATGAGAGCTATTACCTTTTGAATAAAACAGAAACCATCTGTTAGTTAAGCTGAGTTAATTTCTAATTTGCCTTTGTTATTTTTTAGCCACGCAATGGAAGAAGGTCAACAATTTTCCACTAAAAGGTACTTGTTTCATATTTTAACCCAGTTTCAAATGTTCTCAAAATAAAGTCTATTGAAGTTATTTTCATTGTATTAACATATGTTTGACCATATGTTCAACTGTGTGTGTGTGTGTGTGTGTGTGTGTGGTATGGAAACTTTATGAAATGAGTCTTGTTTTCATGGAGAGGAAAGTGGGGTTGGAAGGGAAATAGTAGAACTTCAGCCATTCTTATGAGTCCCACAGCATCAGGTAACTTTGATCTGCTCCTGTATGCCTTGGGCTACACTAATGGTAATGGGAATATAGTGAGGAACAGAGGAACTGTCTACAAGCAATCAACACTCAAATGGACCTATGATCTCATTGGTTTTGAATTCTCTCCAATGGTGTTGGTTGTAACACTTTCATGCCTGCAGATGCTATGCAATTTTTGTCCATATTCTCCCAAAAGTTGGTCACAGGGGGTCCACTCAACATGCTGGGGGTCTTCCTTGATTTCTCCCCCCATTGCAAGAATTCTGATAGTACATCTGTCATCACTCACATGTGCCGTGTGACCTGTCCATTTTCTCATCCTGTCATACAATTCTTTGATGACATCCTTTTCTTCTATTCTTTGGAGTTCTTTCATGGTTATACATTGCAGTTTGCTCATACCCACCATGCACTTCTATCGCCCTCTGTGTGATATTAAGAAGCTCATCTTTAGTTCTTCAGGAGCAGCAGCATTCCACATTTTGCCACCACATAGCAACGTTGACAAAATGTTAATATTGAAAAACTGGGCCTTTGATTTCATAGGAAGAGATCTGTAGTTTCCCAAATCAACCCAACCTGCTCTTCTCTTCCTTTTCAACCCCAAGCCCAGCTTTTTGTCCATCAGCAATGTCTCTCCCATATGTCGCTGTTGGATGAGTTCTATAGAATGTCCATCCAAATGCATACTGAAGTCCTTCCAGGTTCTTAGGACCTATCAGAGTATGTTTCACTGATAAAGCTTTCAAGAAATGGGGCCACCTCCACACCATGACAATGCCATTCATTAGGACATTAGTGGAGGCTAGAAGTTATATAAGGATTTAAAAATTCATTTCAAGAAGCATTTATTAAGCATCTACTATGTGCCAGGCACTGTGCTCATTCTGGAGATATTAAGACAAAAAATAAAACACATCTTGTCAAATAATCACCAAGTTGTGCAATTCAGTTTAAGACATGACTTAATTATCTAGATGGTGGTTAGATCTTTCTTAGTTGCAGTGGCTTCTGGATTTACTCCATAGATGGAATTTAAGTTTACTTTTTAAGAGTACCTATAAGATTTAAAAATATAAATGTAGTACAAAAATAAGAATTTGCATAAGGATACTTAATTTAAAAGAGACTCTTCATAATTCTTAATGGCATCAAGGAACCTTATACATTACAAGTGAGTGGTATAGTAAAGCATTTTGATATTTTGTTGTTGTTCAGCAGTGTCTGACTTTTTGTGAACCCATTTGGAGTTTTCTTGGCAAAGATACCAGAGTGGTTTTACCATTTCCTTCTCCAGCTTATTTTCCAGATGAGGAAATTGAGGCAAACTGGGTTAAGTGACTTGCCCAGGGTCACACAGCTAGTAAATGTCTGAGGCTGGATTTGAACTCAGGGCTTCCTGACTCCAGGCCCCATGCTCTGTCCACCGAGCCTCTATCCATTAGCCACCACTTTGATATTTGGATGAATGTAAACATAAGCACAGCTGTTGTTACATTTTAAAAAAAGCATTATCTAGGGGAAAAGAAGAAATCTCAGCGGTTTTCTCTTTGCTATGATGAAATGTTTCAGTGTGTATATATCTTTAGTATGAAACTTCTCATGGTAATTTCTTTATCTTGCAGGCCTTTGAACTACTTTCATGTTGAAGGAGTGGTGGTGCAGAGAATGTTTTTTTTGCTCAAAGAATATTCCCTATTAATTGTACAATTGAGAATTCCCTGGAATGTAAATGCATCCCAATTAGATTTAGTTAAGAATGTAAATGTTTCTTTAATTTCATCTTAAAATGTTTGCTAGTGGTCTAGCACTTGCAATTGTGTTTAATAAAACTGTGCCTCTTGCATGTCTGAAACATTGTTTTCTTTATCAATATTTTGTTGTTCTTGAAATGAAAGACAATCCATAGAGAAATGATGTTAATATTTTATCTCATCCTAATGAAGGTACACGTGTGCTTTTATGCTTTCAGGGATAAAAATCAATGGAATATTAAGAAACAACAACAACAAAGGAGTGGGAATATAATGTAGCAGGCAATACAGCTTCCCACCATACCAAAGGACTTTCTGTGCCATTGCTGACAATACAGCTTCCATAATACCAAAGGACTTTCTGTGCTAATGCTAAACTCTTGTCATGCTTAAAAAAAATCAAAGTACATGGGGGCGGGGTAGGTTTTCTGAGAATACAAAATTAAAATATTGTGATTTCTTGAGATTAACTAATAATTTATCAATGAGCCCGATTAAGTAAGCAATCCGTGGTTTTTCAGATTTCCTTCGGAAGTCATTACTACCATTTCTCTTCACTAAAGTCTTCCCCTAATGCGTGGAAGCGCCCTACACTTTAGAAGGCTGTGTCAGCTTAGTGCAAAATCAGGCTGCAGCTCCTGTGCAGGCGAGGCTTAGAGTTAGGGCCAGAGACTGACTCAATTAGATAGATATGGATACATAGATTAGATAGACATCTGAAGTCCTCAGAACAGTTTAACGAAGTTTAAGAAGGCTTATCATCGAGTCCTCAGCAAGGAAAACCAATTGTCAGAAAGGTTGTGATCTACCTTGAATACCCATGAAATCACAGATCTTGGGAGAATTTACTAACATACAACGGTGCTAAACTAGCAATGCTCAACTTTCTCACGATAACGATAAGGATGCGCAGTGGATCGATCCATCGTAGTTTTGGAGTTCGTTAGGTCTTTTTAGCAGGTGGTGAATGAGGCTATATACAGTATCATGATGGGTTGCTATGGCATGAATTTTCATTTTTTCAAGTTTATGATGAGTGACTGTCCCAGCTCTTCATTTGCTAAAGCTGTGAGGTGTGGAGTATTAATTTAAGCAGTAACTGGCTGCAGAAACGTAGTGAATAAAGTCAGGGTCAGGAAGACTGGAGTTCTAACTCCCCCGTCTGGCTTCAGTGACCCAGCTGAAGATACTCCACTTCAGGCAACTTTCCAGTTCTTTTTGTCCGCCACATCACAGAGTGGTTGCTACCTACCTCTGTGAGAGGAGTTACCAAGCTTGATGAAACCATATTTCCGTAACTCGCTGATACAACCCCGTCCATGATCGAAAGTCTGGGTCCGGATTCGCAGAGATAGAGCACTTCTCCCTCCGACGAGCAGCCGATAAAAGACACTCGTTCCTTTTGCTTTTTATATTTTGTTATATCGAAAGCTGGGGCTTGGAACGCTGAGATGGATCTTTGGACAAAAGAGGGGAGCAGAAATGATGGCGAGGGTCTCTTTCTTTCCGTAATCTTGCGCCTGGAACTAAGGAGCGCACCCCAGAACACATCCATAGCGAAGTCTAGGTCTCTGCGTTCTCGCGCTGGCACCCTCTCCGTGAAGCTTCTCGGTTACCTGGCAACGAGACCTTATCGGTGGAGCATCAGAGGATTAAGCAGTTCACTGGCCCGCGCGGCTAGGCTGGGATGGGCTCTGGGCAAGTGTCCCGAAGAAGAGTTCGAAACAAGCCTGGCCCCGCACCTGTTCAAACCTTCAGGGAGCGTGCGCGGGCACGCCAAACTGTTGGAAAGCACAAAGCGCGCCGGGGCCGTGGACTCGCAGTGCGGCGGCGGAGGAGAGGAGGGGCTCGGGGCATCCCAGCTGCCCCGAGCTGCCCTAGCCCTTTAGTCCTCAGTGCGGGGCAAGGCTTCTCTGTCTACTTCCTTCCACGTAGCCCGGAACGCGTGAGGAGGGGACCCGTACACCATGCAGGTGAGTTGCTGGGAGCGGGAAAGGAAGCGGGGATTGTAGAGGGAGTTTCTTGGCCTTGGCGAGGAGAGGTGGAGGGCGAAGAGGGGTACACAACGAGCACACAAATCGGCCCCTCTTCCGGAGTTTGTCTCCAAAAGAAGGAATCCCAGTTATAGAAAGGAGGCTGGGATTTAGTATGAGAGCACTCGGCTTGGCCCTAAACTTGCTGTGTGGCCCTGGACAAGTCACTTAACTTATTTGGGCCTCAGTTTCGTCATCTGTAAAATGACGTTTCACTTAAACGGTGTCTAAGCCCCTTCTAGCTTTAAAGCAATGATCTTTTGATCCTTGTGCATTTCGAGGATTACTGTACTCATTCTGCAAAGAGACCCAGCGTAAATTACCACCAATTGCATCCCAACCCTTCTGGTTAAATGGAGCCTTTGCCTTATGTCGTTCGTTAATAACTCACCCCGAGGTAAAATTTTAAGGTTCATAAACTTCTCGGGGTGAGGGTGGGTGAAACTGGCTAGTAATATGCTGGGGTCACATGGATACAAAGAGGATGTAGGAGCCTAGGTGGAGACTTTATTCCTTAGATTCAAACCCCGAAGAAAATCTTGTTCCTGGAGAAGTTTCTTTGCTTTGAATTAGCCTGACCGAGACTTTCTAGAATACTATATACTTCTAATGATCTATTTCATTAGAGCAAAATTTCCATTTTCTAACATCTAATCGGCAAAGAATAAGTATCTTTAACTAAATAATCCCTAAAGTCCTATGTAACTCAATCCCATGATTTTATTTGCATAGATATCTAGACCAGGCTTCTTTACTTTAAAAATTGTTAGGCAAGTAAATTATATACAGTAATTTTAAAATTGTGCTGGTTCTGTGTTCTGGAATTTAAAAGGGACTAGAATGGGTCGAGTAGAAGTTTGGGATTGAAATATGCTACAGCTTGTTAATTTGTGAGGAAAGCACTTGGTAAACATTAAGGGACTGTTAGGTGCCACCCTTCTGTTCGCTCATCTCTTTCCCACTGGCAGAAAGATTAAATACTATTTCAAGGAAAATAAGATGTAGAGTTGAAAGGGACATTGAACTTACCTATCTAGCGCAACTTCATTTTACAGGCGAGAAAACTGAGGCCCACGTGAGTTAAGTAACTTGCTCAAGCCATTAGATAGTAAAAAGCGGGACTAGGATTCTAGTAATTTGACTCTCCATCCAGTCCTCTTGCTTACTACACAGGATTTTATCTGCCAGGAATGGATTGTGCCTTTTATTTGCTATTAAGTGCTAAGTAGGATAGACTAATAATATGGAAGAAGTGTGAGCCATTGTTTGGAATGGGATGTTAAAGAGGCTTGGGTAGAGTTAGGCAAGAGGGCAAAATATGTGAAGTAAGATAGCTATTTGACACTTTGCTGCAAAAGACACCATTTTATTATTTTAGATTTATTAAGATTTAGTCGTCTCATTACTACAGAATGCAGAATAAAAAACAAAGCAAGAGCAGCCAGTTAAGAGTGTCTTATTTGCTTTTGCTGAATTTTATGAATTTTCCAAAGCCTTCTATTTAGGGATTGCTTACACTTTAGTTTTGATCTTAGTAGTGTTTCATTCCAAAGTACTCCTCTCCCACGACTCACCTCACAGCTGATTGTGCTTATTTAATAACCCTGCATGGGTTGTTGGAGAAGAATTGAAAGCATATAGAAACTAATATTAGTAAGTGTGCCAAAGGTTCTATGCTATATCATTGAATTCAAAACTAGTCATCTTAGGACCCCCAAATATATGAATTTTGTATTGTTATGAATGTAATAAAGTTTGTTTTTGTCACTTGTAAAAGTAGGTCTAATTTGGAGGCTCCTACAAAGATATCTTTAGTTGAAGAATACCACTTTAGAGGCATATTTATTGTTTACAATTTTTAATTGATATTTTTCATTTTTACATTGCCTAAATTTCTCCCTGTTAGCTGTCCTCTAAGAGAGTTATGGGTTGTGGTTTTTTAAAAAAATTTTTGTTCAAGGGGGAAGAGGAAAAAAAACTCAGCAAAACTAATCAGTACATCAAAAAAAAAAACCTGTCATTATATGTAATGTGAAACATCTGTTATCTCCCCTCCCCAAGGGGTGGGGGAGGAGGTATCTTGTCGTATTTATTCTTTGTAATGTTGTAATGTATTCTTGTAATGTTGGATTGTTTTGTAGTGGTTCTTTCCATTTACATTATTATAATCATTGTGTATGCTGTTTTCTTGGTTCTGCTTACTTTACTTTGTATTATAAAAGTCTGTCAATGCTTCTCTGTCTTCTTCAAGCTCATCCTTTTTTCCAACACTGCTATATTCCATTCTATTCATTACCACAGTTTGTTTAGATATTCTCTAATCAGTGGACACCAATTTTGTTCCTAGTTCTTTACTGCCATGAAAAAAAAGTGTTTCCATACATATTTTGGTGCTTACAAAGCCTTTCTTTTTTAAATCAACGAGCTTCTTTGTAACTAGGAGTGGAATATCTAGGTGAAAGGGTAGGGACATTTTAGTCACTTTATTTGCATAGTTCAAAATTCCTTTCCAGAATGGATCTACCAATTCATGCTCCACCAACAATGCATTAGTGAGTCTCTCTTTTCACAGTTCCTTCAATGACTGTTCCCATCTCTTGTTATCTTTGTAAATTTGCTAGACTCTAGAGGTATATTTAAGTGATAATTCAACCCCAAATTGTTAACTAGAAAATTAACTATATATTGTTTTAGTCCTTGCAACTCTGAGGAATTTGAGACATAGCATATTTGTAGATGCTACAAAAGTGGGACAGAAAAGTGACATGTTGAAAGACAGAAAGAATTCAGAAATATCTCAATAGACCTAAAATGGTGAACTAAATCTGGTAAGATGACATTTCATTGGAATAAAGGTAAATTATTATATTTGAGCTAAAAAAAAGTTGACAATTATAAGCTCAGATAAATATGTGTAGAGACAGCAACTCATGGTGGGACTATAGTAGACTTCAAGTCCAATATAAGGCAACACTGACATTATGGCCACAAAATTAATGCGATCTTAGGTTACATTAATAGAGAGTCAATAGAATAAGAGAGATCATTCCCACTGTACTCTGCTTTAGGAAGACCATGTCTAAATTATTATGGTCAAATCAATTCAACAGACTTTAAGTACCTACTAAGTGCAAGTCACTGTATTAGTCCCTAGAGGTAGACAGTTGAAACAGTCTTTACCCTCAGGGAGCTTACATTCTTTTGGAAGGTGATACAACATGTACACGAATAAATATAAGGTAATATAAAATAACTTCAAGAGAGAATGAGTGCTGATAACAGATGATCAGGTACTAGGAAAGCTAAGCATATTCAACTGATGAGCTTATAATATTCCAGAGAAAAGTAATTAAAAACAATTACACGTATACTTGGACAATAATACTTGTTTACCCATATAATGTGTGCCTTGCATATAATAATGTTCGTAAACATTAATTACTGCATGTTTTGAGTATACTTTTGTAGTATTCATTATCATATACATTTGCTTTTATGTTAGTATCATGCCTATATTATCTGTTACATGTGTGTGCATGCTAGACTTTGTGCATGTGCTTGGTTTTGTTATCTGTTTATGTTGCTGTTTCTGCAAATTTATTTTGTAGGGCTATTGTAATTGTTTTACTTTTTGTTTGCTGTTATGCATATTTGCTTGGGCTCAGTGGTTATGCCTGTCTTACTGTTACAATGCATTTTTACGAACTGCATGTAATTGAAACATGTAGTTATTGGATTAGTCTGTCATACCACAAATGTCACAAATCTGGCCCACAACACTCCTCAGTGCAGCTCAAACCAGATTAAAATGTAATTGGGAAATAGTTAACAAAATAAATTAAAAATACAATAAAATATAAATAATATTACATTTTAAGGCTAAGTATTGCAGCTGGCAGCAATCCTTATGTGTGGTTCGGTGGCCCCCATTTCTATTTGAGTTTGACACCACAGCTTTAAACTGTAGTGTGCCTATTATACGTGTTGAGATAAATAGCTAATATCTCTATATCTAATAATATTGCTATGTATGTATGAACCTATGAAGATTACCTGGAATGCCAGGCTAATCATCCTTGTGGTTTTAAATGTGGATGTTTTTATTGATGCTGTGATGTACAGTCTCTTGAGGGATATATGCACGAACATAGGATTGGGATGTTTTTGCATGTGATTCAAGAGAGGGAGGAGATGAGATTTAAGAAGGTAGAGTGAAAAGGGACTGTTGGCAATGGCTGCTATTGAGCCTGACTGGGTTTGATGATGGAGGCTGGTGCCTTTGTCCACTTAGGTGGGAGAGCCGTGACCAGAGCATGGTATGTATCTGAACAGTGATGGACTGGCTGCTAAGCAAGAATTCATGTGAATGGTGAAGTCCCTTCCCTGCGCTCTTCTATTTGAGGGGATAGATGTCCAATCCAGAGTTTTCTTTTCTTTGAAGTTGTTTATTTTCTGTTTGAATTAACAACAGATCTGCCTAGTTTGAGATAAAGGATCAATCCTAATTTCCCAGTGACACATTCCATTATCTATGAAAACGGGAAGGCAAACACTAAGAAGACAGCGAAAAGCATGTAATATTGATTTTAGAAAAGGACAGAGTGATGATCTGGTCCAGAGTGTCTAGTTTCTATCCTGGCTTGTGCCTGAGTAAAGAGAGAGAATTTTAATAATTTTGATCTATTAATTTTTATAAATGCCTCAAAGCTGGTCCTGGACTTTGCTGCCTTCAGTCAAAGAACATTTCTGCCTGGGTTGTCAGGTCATGATGCCCTCCCCATTGCTTTCTGTACATGCATGATCAGAACACAGTCTTCTTTAAAGAAGGAGCCAGTATGGTGACAAGGGAGTAAGGTACCATATGGTAGGAGAAGAAAAGAAGGATCTGGGTAGAGCTGGCAGTGCCCACATTCCAAGGGTGATGGCCAGAGTAAGGACTGGCTACTTCTTTTCATTTTTGCTTTCATTCTTCAAACACAGACAGCACAAAGGTGATGGATGGATGTGTGTGTCTATATATACATACTATACACACAAATACACACATACACACATATATACATACACATACATACATTATATATAATATATAAAAGAATATAGTGTATATTTTCATATCTATATTTGCCTGAGGCTCAGAGGCATCAAGTTGTTCACTTTCTGATGGTCATATACCTAGTAAGTGTCTGAGATGGGGTTGGACTCAAGTCTGCCTGACTCCTGGTCCAGCACTCAAGATAAAGCACTTTCATGAAAGCCCTGCGAGGAAAGTCACAGGAAAAGGAAAACGTGTCAGACTTAGGAGAAAGAAATAGGAAAAAGATGAGCTATGGGACTTAACAGGGCCAATTCCTATATTGAATAAACTACTTCACGAATGTCAAGGGCTTTGGGAATTGTACCAATTCTTTTCCAGTTAGAGGGCATTTTTCCCTGGGATTTCATCATTGTGTGTAAACTCCTCCCCACCAATGCAGATCAAAAATTCATCTGTAATTTATCATCCTAGTCAATTCTCCTCAGGGCACTGAGAGAGATTGAGTGAGTTGTCCATGATCACAGAGTAATATTTGCCAAAGGTAAGACTTGACCCAGGTCTTCCTCACTCTAAGGCTGGTTCTTTATTCATAAACCCCTGCTACCTCTCAAGGGAGAGACTGATGTAATCTTTATGATGAACCATGGTTCTTAAGCTACTGACTGTTCCTGAAGTATGGGATGAAGGGATTTTTTTTCATTATTTTTGACCTCCAGTCTCTCCCTGCCTTGGGTTCAGCTTCAGTGGCTGCTAGGGGGTGTGTGTGTATGTTTAATTCATTTTTAATCCAGCTACGAATAACTTTGGGGAATCCAGGAAAGGTCACTGTAAAATCTTGTCTTCATGTTTCTCTTTTATTCTTACTTTGCTTTGATGGAAAACAGTACTTTTGTGGGAAGTCTGTAGACAATACTTTCAAGGGGTCCACAAGGTCAGAATTATTTTTTATGATAATACTAAGATTTTAAATGTCTAATTTAGTCAATATTGGTAGACATAACTCATGTAAACAAAAGCACTTTGAAGGGACCTTCATAATTCTTAAGAATAAAAAGAAATATAAGACCAAAAAGTTTGAGCTGTCTTAGACACTGAACTAGAAGAAGTGTCAACAGTCAGAAGTATGGTGCTCATGAGGAAGCAACTCTCAACTTAAATCTTGAATTGCCACTTTGACAGCTCTCCCCCAAAGGAAAAGTCCACATCTTATCATCATACTGGTTCGACAGTACGTAACTCTCCTTTTTTACCTCAGTTCTTTCAGCCTTTAAAGTTAACAGTGCTCCCAGCATTCTGGATGTTTGCTTCTTGCTTGCCTGGCCAGTCTCTCAGATATATTCTTCTATAAAAGAAATCCCAATAGCCTGGTGTTAGTTTTTCTTGTTCAATGAAAGCAAGCATGCTTGTTTCTGCCTTTAAAGGGCTTACATTCTATTGGGAAAAACAATATTTAGAGGGGAGCTAGAAAGCATGGAGGTGGATCATGGTTTAGAAATGCCTGGGAAATGACTTGCAGGCTTGGTTCGAGGCAAGTAAAGGTCACGTATCAGAGCCAAGGGACCCAGGGGCAGAGTCCAGATGGTTCTTGTGGGAGGGAGTTTTGAGAGGTGGTTGAGGAGGAGACAACCTGATCTGGAAATTGATGGGAAGTAACATAAAAGGCAAGATATGGTGAACATTTACCTATCAGAGCCTAGGGTCCCAGGGCACAGGAGATTTGGTTGGAGGGGAATGAGGAAGATGGCTACAGTGGAGTCAGCATGCTTTGGAAATGTTCAGAAAGAAAAAAAATATGAGCTGTTTACTAAGTTGAATTTTGAATAAACTGAGAGGAGGAGGAATGTGAAAAATGTTGGATCAACCTATATTTGGGAAAAGGTTTTTTTGGTGAAAGAAACATCATTAACATAAATTTTGACAACAGCAAATAAATTGAACATCTGATACAATACAAAAGCCAGTGGAATGATTTTCCATTTTCAAACTTGTCACTCCATGAAGCTTTTCACTCCACGATTTCAAGTGACCTCTTGAAAGTATAAAATCCAATGATCTTTTCTCAGTCAGCAACTTCCTTGACCTTTCTTCTGTTTTTAACAATATTGATCGCTTGTTTCTTCTTGTTCCTTTTCTTTTGACTTCTGTAACAGTGGTCACTCCTGGTTCTCCTCTTACCTGTGTGACCATTCTTCAGATCATTTTCCTCTTCCCCCTCTCCAGACTGTGTCCTAAGTTCTCTACCCTTTGCAATTTCATCTACAATGAAAGCTTCAGCTGTGCAAATGACACTCAGGTCTATATGTTATCCAATGCAGATCTTTCCCCAGAGTTCCTAATTACCTGCTGGACATTGCTACCTGTATGCCCCTCTCTGATAGCTCACGTTCATTATGTCCAAAGTGGAACTCATCTTTCTCACCTTACCTGCCCTTTCTTATAATTTTCACATTTCAATCAATCAAACAAAAAACATTTATCAATCATTTAGTGTCAGGTACTGTGCTTAGCTGTGAGGATACAAAGAAAGGCAAAGCAGTCTCTGCAGGGAGCTCACATTCAAATGGAGAGACAACACAGAAAAAACTAGATATGTATGAGATATATACAGTGTAATATGAGGCAGTCTCAGAACAGAAGGCACTTAAGGCTGGTGAAATGGGGAGATGACCAGGCCTTTTCTAAAAAGTAAAATTTGGACCAGCGGAGCCAACAGGGCAGAGTGAAAGCAGTGATCTGCTTGAGCTCTCCCCCAAACCCCTCCAAATACCTGTAAAAAATGGCTATAAACAAATTCTAAAGCAGTAGAACCCACAAAAAGACAAAGTGAAACAAATTTCCAGCCCAAGACAACCTGGATAGTTAATCGGAAAGGTATATTGTGCGTGGCTGGTAGAAGAGTGCAGTTCAGCATGGGCGCGCAGGCTGCAGCGAACCTGGAGCAGGCCTCAGAGGACTGAATCACAGGCAGCTGTGGCAGTTTCCAGACTTCTCAACCCATGAACGCCAAAGACAACTTAAAAGGTCATTGGGAAAAGTCTGTTTCTGTGGTGAGAGAGAAGAGTGATCCCAGACCCAATCCCAGAGGGGCACCACAGGGCTGTGGCTTCCTCCTGAACTTCTGGCCCACAGACTGAGGCGGGGAATCAAGTGGCTGATCAGAGAGGGATTGCAGGGATCTCTCTGCTGGTGCAGGATTCTCTTGCTTTGCCCATGCTTAGATCTGAGTCACAGTTCTGGGTGGCAGTCCTGGGGCGAGGAGGAGCACTGGCATGGTGGAACTTGTAATGGCTGTGAAGAGGGAATCTTCCTCATGGTTCCAAGACAGAAAAGAGTGCTTGTGGTCACTCATAGAACAGAGCACAGGACAAGAAAGGAGTAAACACTTCACCCTTGATCATAGTACCTTGGAAGAACTGAAAATTTACAGGTCCCTAGAAGTATCTCTGAAAACAGCTGCACAAAACCTCTGAAGCTTGGGACAGTACATTCTCCACACTAGAAACAGACTCCTACCTTAACAAAGAGTTTATAACTCAAGTAATTGGCTGAGATCATGAGCAAGCAGCGCAAAAAGAGTCAGACTATATTATCTTTGTTTGACAAAGAAGATAAAAACATACAACCAGAAGAAGACAATGAAGCCAAAGCTCCTACATCCAAAGCCTCCAAGAAAAATATGAATTGGTCCCAGGCCTTGGAAGAGCTCAAAAAGGGTTTTGAGAAGCAAGTAAGAGAAGTAGAGAAAAACTGAGAGTGATGCTAAAGGAGACCCCCAAAAATACTGAATAAAATAGCACCTTAAAAAATAGCCTAACCCAAATGGCAAAAGAGGTCCAACAAGCCAATGAGGAGAAGAATGCCCTAAAAAGCAAAATTAGCCAAATGGAAAAGGAAGTCCAAAAGCTTACTGAAGAAAATACTTCCTTAAAAATTAGAATGGAGCAATTGGAAGCTAGTGACTATTTGAGAAATCAAGGCATTGTAAAACTTAATCCAAAGGAATGGAGAAATAGAAGAGAATGTGAAATATCTCATTGGAAAAACAACTGACCTGGAAAATAGATCTAAGAAAGAGAACTTAATAATTATTGAACTATCAGAAAGTAAAATTTGAGCTGTCTTGCAGGAAGGCAGGGAAAGCATACATTAATATATACACTTATACCAAATGACATAGCATCTAAGTATGTAAAGAAAAAACTAATTGAATTATAAAGAGTAGACAACAAAGCAGCAAAGCTTGGGGACCTCACTATATCCCCTTTCAGACATAGACAAATCTAACAAAGATACAAAAGAAGTTTAAGGCCTGAATGGAACTCTAGAAAAAAATAAATGTGATAGCTCTCTGGTGACTACTGAATGAGAATAGAAGAGAGTATGCATATTTTTCAACTGTTTTTAGCAACTTTACAAAAATTGACTAGGGGGTAGGGTACAAAACCTAAATGAAGAAAAGTAGAAATATTGAATACATCTTTTATTAACCATAAGATGATAAAATTATAATCGATAAAGGGAACTCAAAGAAAGGAGAATAAATCATTTAATCCTAAAGAATTGTGGGAGTAGAACGAATCATAAAACAATAGATAATTTCATTTTTTAAAAATGCCAATAATAGGACAACATAACAAAACTTTGTATTCAGTTAAAGCAGCCCTTTAGGGAAAATGTATATCCTTGAACACTTCCATCAATAAAAGAGAGAACAAATCAATGAACTGGGCATGTAGCTTTAAAAAAAACCTAGGAAAGAAATAAATTTGTAAACCCCCAAAATTCAAAAATAAAAAAATCTGAAAATCAAAGAAGAGATTAACAAAATTGAAAGCAAAAAAAGTGCCGTTGAATTGATATATAAAATTTAAAACTTTTTAAAAAATGATAATCTGGTTTAGAAAGAAAGGGAAACCAAATTACTAATATAAATTGTTATAAAAATTTTCTATAAATGAAGAGGAAATAAAGGAAAATATTAAAAGTTATTTTGCATGACTGTATACCAAAAAAATGGTAATCTAAATGAAATAAATGAATATTTAAAAATATAAAATACCAAATTAATATAATAAGAAACAGGGAAACTAAATGAGCCAGTATCCTTTTGACTTAGCGATAGCACTTCTAGGGCTATATCCCAGAGAGATCATAAAAATGGGAAAAAGACCCACATGTACAAAAATATTTATAGCAACTTTTTGTGGTGGCCAAGAATTAGAAATTAAGGATACACCAATCAATTGGAGAATGGCTAAACAAGTTTTGTTTAGTAATGGGTATATGAAATATATGAATATAATGGAATACTGTTATGCTACAAGAAATGATGAGCAGGTGGACTTCAGAAAAACCTGGAAAGGCTTATATGAACTGAAGCTAAGTGAAATGAGCAGAACCAGGAGGACACAGTAACAGTCACATTGTGTGATGACTAACTTTGATAGACTTAGCTCTTCTCAGCAAAGCAAGGATCTAAGACAACTCCAAAAGACTCATGATGGAAAATACTATCCACATCTAGAGAAAGAACTACGTAGTCTGAATGCAGATTGAAGCATACTATTTGCTTCCTTTTTTGTTGTTTTGTTTTGTTCTTTGACATGCTTCCTCTAATTTGTTATAATTCTTCTTTACAACACGACTAATGTGAAAATATATTTAATAAGAACATATATGCAGAGCCTATATGCATGCCGTCTTTGGTGGGGGCGGGACAGGGAGGCAGAGAGAATTTAAAACTCAAAAGCTTATGGAAGTGAATATTGAAAACTAAAAATAAATTAATTAATCTAGTAAATAAATAAGTAAATGAGCCAGTCTCAGAAAAATAAATTGAACAAACCAGAAATAAACTCCCAAGGTAGAGGCAGAGAGGAGGCTTAGGACCAGATAGATTTTTAAAATATATTTAATCAAACATTCAAAGAATAATTAATTCCAACATAAACTAGAAGACTAACAAAGATGGTAGAGGAAGGAGTATAGCCCAGTTCCTCACACATCTACTCTAACAAAGAGTGCCAGACTAAGCAGTGATTGGGAAATTGAAAGAGAAAGAAAAGTGGGTCATCTTTCTAACAGATTTGGCCCACAGTCAAGTGTCCAGAGCAGGAAATGTAGAACAAAGGTGGGCCAGGATCCCAAGCCCAGATCCTGGCCTCAAAATGTGGCCACAGTGCTGTTGTTCTTATCTTGGAGAGAGAATCACAGACTCAGCCCTGGGCTTAGAACAGGACCTCAATACTGTCCCTTGGACCTAAAGAAGGGTTCTGGCTTCAGTCTCTTGGATCAGAACAGGGGGTAAGTAAGCAGCACTGTCCTTCTGAACATGTAGACTCTGAAGTCTAAAGTCCTAAAGCAAAGAATTATGAAATGAAAGCTATAGAGGAAAGACTAGGAAAGAGCATTAACAGCTTTGCACAAAAGGTACAAAATTTGACCAAAATAACAGACTCCTTGAAAATCAGAATGGACCAAACAGAAGTTAATGATTCCATGAGACAACCAGAAACATTAAAACAAAATCAAAAGACTAAAAAAAAGGGAGAACAGCCTTCTATATAAATGGCAGCATGCAAAGAGCTATTTGTATATATGGAATGATTATTATTTTGGCTGTTTACAAATTGTGGGGTATTTGGGATGCTGATTATGTAATCAAATTTAAAGTAATGTATTCACACAGTAAAGTGCTTAGCACAGTGCCTGACATGTAGTAGGTGCTGTATAAATACTTATTCCCTTCCCTTCCCCTAAGAAAAACAATCACATGATTCTATCAAAAGATGCCCAAAAAGCTTTTGACCAAATAAACACCCAAAATTTAAATATATTAAAAACATTCCCTAATAGATAAATGGTCAAAGGATGTGAACAAATAGTTTTCAAAGAGAGGAATTGCAAAATATCCATGACTACATGAAAGAATACTCCATTAGCACTAATGCAAATCAGAACAGTCCTGAGGTTTTATTTCATTCCCAGCAAATTTGAAAATTGAAAGAACAGCAACTACAAGTAACTGAAAGTGAATGTTGGCTCAGATTCTTAAAATCTAGCCCATTTTCACTAGCTATACAAATGCTCAGATTCCTTAAGAACCTAGCCCATAGCTCACAAATGTTCAGATTCCTTAAGAGTCTGACCAATATGGCAGATCTTTAATAAACCTTATCTCTGGCCAAAAAAAGGCTTGGGTCAAATTCGTTTGGATAGGGCCCACATGTTGTGATTTTGGGGTCCCAGCACCCCTAAACCTCAATATATGGTTCCCTGCTAACAGGGAAGAACTGCCTAATCCCAAGCTCTTCTCCAGCCAAGACTGGAAAGTATGTTAGCCTCCCCTGTCCCCCAATCCCTTTCTTGCCCTGCAGCAACTAGGAAGGCTTGGCTTGGAAGTGCTTTTAGGGCCTGACCTCTCAGATCCCATTAGGTCAGACAGCTCTGAGGTTGTCTTAAACTCAGCCCGACCCTCTTAGGCTCTTGGTCCAGTGGTTCTGTTCAAGACCATTGACCTGGGCATGACTTCAGACTCTCTATCCAGAAGCATAGGCCCGATCCTCTCAATTCTCTCAGCGCTGGGAAATTGGGAAAACTTCAGGTACTTTTGTGGGCTTTTGGTTTTTTCGTTTGTTTCCTGAGGCTTGTTCCCAAATCCTCCTTTAAGGAGGGAGAGACTTCCAGCCCCCATGCCCACAAAGGGTCAATCCTTTTCAATTCCCAAAGATTCGCCTTTGGGATGTCTTTTACAAAATTGGGAAAATTTTAGTTTCTCTAAAGAACTTGAAAAGGTTGGTGTTCTTTTGCAACACCATTTGGCTTCAGTATCACCTGGAAAATTATGAGGCAAGGACAGCTGTATGCCCCTTGCCAGCAGGAAGCAGTTTCAGAAGAGAGGACCTTTGCCCTTTACCCCAAAAGAATTTGGGTCCCATTTGTTTGAGGGGGGAATGATGAGGATGGGATCTGGACTCCAAAAAGGAAAAACCCTGGACTTTCCCACATAGCCAAATCTCTGGTTTTCACCCAATCTGTAATCCCAATCTACCTCCAGATGGCCCCTGGCCACTTCCCACCCTTAATCCTATCTAGATTGCATTCTCCCATGGCCACATGGTCCAGGTCCCAGGCGTTCTCTTCACCCCAGTTTACTGGCCACTCCAATCCAGATCTTCCTTAGATCCCCCCTCCAGTCACCCCAAACTACTTGGCCGCTTCTAGATCCATCCCACTGTTTTTCTTGTCTCTATTAAGGTGCTCAGATTCTTAAAATCTAGCCCACTTGAATTAGCAATACAAATGCTCAGATTACTTGAGAATCTAGCCAATAGCCCACAAATGTTCAGATTCCTTAAGAGTCTGGCCAATACAGCAGATCTCTAATAAACCTTGTCTCTGGCTGAAAAAAAAATTTATTAAAATTTATTAAAATTTATTATTTATTAAAATTTATTTTTAAATTTTTAAAATTTATTTTAAAATTTTATTAAAATATTTATTAAATTTATTATTTATTAAATTTATTGAAATTTATTTAAAAAAACACCAAACAACAGCCTCAGAGATGAGAAGACACTTCCTTTCCTTCCTTGGAAGGAGAGGAGTCCATGAGTGTGGAACATTTCTTCTAATGTCAGATTTTTATAATGTGTTGATTGGTTTGCTGATTTTCCCCCTTCTTCATTAAAAAAAGTTCTTTGTTATGAAGAGTGACTTTCTAGGAGGGGAAGGGGAAAATACAGGGAGCAATTTAGAAAATATAAAAATAAAAGTTTATTTTAAAATATTGCAAATTATTGAGGGGAAATGGACTACTCCTTAATGTGATAATTTGTATCATCTTAAGGATAATGGAGAAACAGTAGAGGCCTTTCCAATAAGATCAGATAGCTGGCATAGTGGTTAGAGACGTAGACCAGGAATCAGGAAGATAGGAGCTGAAATCTGCCTTAAACACTACCTGTTTTACCCTGGGCAAATCATTTAACCTTTGTCTCCCTCAGTTCCCTCATCTGTAAAAGAGGGTAACAAGAGACCTACCTCCTAGGGATGTTATGCAGATAAAATAAGATAACATTCATAAAGTATTTTGCAACCTTAAAGCCCTCTAGAAATGCTAACTAATATCATTGTTATTCCTATCAGATGTAAAGCAAAGACTAGGATACTTCTTATTACCATTCTTCTATATAGTTCTAGAAACATTAGCTATAGCAATAAGGCAAGAAAAAGAAATTGAGGTGTAATGATTTATTGTTGTCTATGTAATAATGTAAACTGGAGGCACAAGTCAGCCCATGTTACAAGGATATATTTATATAGATAAACTGTACAACCTGGAAAACCCCATCCATTCTAATTTTTACATTTGTGGAGAGTAGGCATACTGCCATGGGTGAGCGCTCACTCCCCCAATTACCTTTCTCCAAGAAGGTATCAGGCTAGAATTGTATCTCTGTAATGCAGATTTTGGTATTTGCAGTCTGGGCATATTATCTGGGTTAAGAATAACAGCTACACTCCCTGGTTATTCTAAAATATCCCTCCCCAAACCATGAGAGGTAACAGTTTATTCTCATCCAATTTGGGTCCCCTTAACCAAATGCTCTTTTCATGTAACACAGTCATAGATAGCTAGAAAATACATTTATCCAAGCAAGCAATAAGACTAAAATCAAGAAAGTTAAACAGTATACAGTAAGTCATTGAATATTATCTAAAGTAACTGGTCTCTTCAACTCAGAAGCAAGATAAAAATCTCAGCTTAACAAAGGAAGAGAATGATCCCACCAGAAAAATCTACTCTTAGCGTTATCTGGAAGTACAAGTACTGGGAACTTATAGGACATGTGTTTGAGGGGATACTTTCCTGACATGTCAGGGGGCAACTTTCTTCATGTTTTTAACCTTTAGGGACTCACATTAGCTATTCCAGTCTTTCTCTCAAACTCTTCTTTTCTGTAGTTGCTTCAAAGTCTTTTTTTTTCATGCATTCCATAAGCAGTGTCATGGACTCAAAGGTTTCTTAGGAGTCATATTTCTCTCTGCATTTGCTGCACACAGTATGACCAGCTATTTATCCTTTAGAGGACCACCAAACCTTCCAGGAGCAGGGGTAGAGCTACAGAGGAAATAAGCATAGGCAAAGAGGAAACAAAGTTATTACTTTTTGCAAATGATGTGATGGTCTACCTAAGGAACCCTAGAGAGCAAACTAAAAATTAGTTAAAACAATAATTTCAGCAAAATAACAGTATTTAAAATAAATCCACACAAATTTTCTTTTCTCTGTATATTGCCAACAAAACATAGGAGGAGAGAGATAGAGAAACTTTATTCACGGTAACTACAGAACATGTAAAATATTTAAGAGTTCACCTACCAAGACATACAGAAATTATATGACTACAACTACAAAACAGTCTTCACAGAAATACAGTCAGACCTAAATAATTGGAGAGAGATTAATTTAGGCTCATGGTTGAGCCCAGAAAAATAAAAATAAAAATGACAGTACTAAATAAGTTAATTGACTTATTCAGTACCACAGTCAAACTACCAAAAAATGTCTTTCTGGAACTAGAAATATAGCATGATAAGCTAGACACATGACTTAGCTATGAGAAATAAAAATCATCATAATCAAATTAGAGGAGCAGAAAGGGTGGGATACATGTTACAAGTGTTGAGAGGATAAAACTTCTTGACCAAACAAGAGACTGAAAGAATCACAGGCGATAAAATGGATAGTTCTGATTTCATAAAGAGGAAAAGCTTCTGCACAAACAGAATCAATGAAGCAAAAATTAGAAGGGAAGCCATTAACTGGGTCGGTGGAGGAGTTATTTGTAGCAAGATTATCTAATAAAAATTTGATGTCCAAGATACGTAGGAAATGGATTGAAATAAATAAGAATGAGAACCATTTCCCAACAGCAAATGATTAAAGAATGTGAAGAGGAAATTCCCAAAGGAGGAAATCCAAGCAATCAGTAAACATATCAACAAATGCTACAAAGCAGTAATAGAAAAATGCAGATTAAAATAATTTCAGGGTTCTACCTCATGAGCTTGTCAGATTGGCAATGATGAAAAAAATGAAAAAATGTTAGAATGTGAGAGGAAAGGCAGAGTAATGTGCTGTTGGTGGATCTATGAATTGGTTCAGTCATTCTGGAAAGTATTTTGGAACTATACGCCCAGAGTCACTAAACTATTCATACCCTTTGACCCAGAAAAGTCACTATGTCTATATCTAAAGAGATTGGAAAAAGAGTGAAAGAACCTATATGCACAAAAGCTTTCACAGAAGGTGTGATAGGCTAGTGATAGTAATGCCCCCTCAAAAAAAAAGTGAAAGAAAAAGGATTAATGAAGCGTTTTTAAATGTACAAAAGAGAATAAAAGAAGGAAAATAAGGAAGTTCAGCTTTGAAACTAACAGCAAATTTATTAAATGTTTTAAATAAATCTGTACTTAAAAGAGTTTCGTGGTTTTATATATAATTTTATTTTCTTTGTTAAAATGCTCCTGTTTGATACATCTAAAATAAGAAAAACTTTTAAAAAGAAAGATGAGCAATGTTTTGAACGTGTTGAGGTTAACAGATATGTGGGATATCCATTTGGAAATGTCCAACAGGCAGTTACCATGTGACCTTGGAAGATAGGAGAGCAACTGAGAATTAATAGTGTAGATCTTGGCATCATCAGCATTTAGATCATTGAAGCAATGGGAGCTAGCCAAGAAGGTGTACAAAGAGAAGAACCTTTGGGGAAAAGTAGCTACTTCATCTTATTCATGATAAAGGAGGTGAGTTAACTCAAGAATACTCTAATTCAGAGGTTCTTAACCTGGAGTCCATGGATTTGTTTTTAAAAATATTATTATACCTATATTTCAATATAATTGGCTTCCTTTGTACTTAATATTACTTATTTTAAACATTTAAAATATTATTCTGTGAAAGGATTTTATGGGCTTCGCTAAACTGCCTAAGGGACCCACGCCATTAAAGAATGTTAAGAATCACAGCTTTACTGTGTGCCTTAGATTTTGAGAGAGCAGATTTCAAAGGGGTCTGAGAAAGCAAAGTCATGATCCAGTGACATGGCAGCCATGGAAGAATTCATTTACAATACATATTTATTTGTGAAACACTACAGAGAAAATGGCAGGATATTATTAATGGTTTTGCCCCCAAAATGTGAAAAGCAGTGGACATGAAAATACATCTATAGTAAGCATGGTGTAAGAACCAAATGAACTAGATCACCCTAAGAGCATCCATAGACAAAACTAGCAGGAAGACCACAAATAAATGAGAGTAACACAGAACTGTCAACTTTTCAATAATTCATCCCCATCATTAATCAGAGTGAAACCACCACCTTTGACTCCATTTGGACTTTCCAAGAAAACTTAAATGACACCTAAAGTAGTTGAGAAGAGGGACTAGACTAAGAAAAAATACTTGAGAGGAACTTTGTGTCACCTCTGGCACAGTTTTGAAAGAATTGAGGGACCATCTTACAAGGTAGCACAGGTAAGGGATAATATCAAAAATGGTTAACCCCGCAAAAGGCAACTGAGAGGACATCAATAAGTATTGACCTAATTGCCTACTCTGTCATCTTTTTAAAATCTTTGTGAGATTTGTCTATATGCATATCAATGGTATGCTTGTTGAAATAGTGAGGAAAGAAGAGGCAGGTTTCTGTAAACCATTTCCTATTGCATACCATCATTTTACAGCTTCACAATGAGATCCATCATTACTCCATTCTTATAACTGACCACAAGTGATTGGTGGGTTCCTGGTGGGGATGGCCGTGTGTTGAAAAGCTTCAGCCATGTTTAGTTCACTCCCTGCTCTGCTGTACTTCTAGCTGCCTTTCCGGTATGTAGGTCCTTCCCCCATTCGTTTCCAGCTCCTTTTTATGTTTTATCTTCCCCCATAAAAATGTAAGCTCCTTAGGGAAAAAATCATCTTGGCTCCTTCCTTCCTTCTCTCCTTTTCTTTCTTCCTTGCTTTCTTCCCCAGAACTTAGTACAGTGCCCGCCACACAGTAAGTGCTTAATAAATGCTTTATCTAAAAATTAATTGACCTGAGAATCCATAATGGAAAAATCTCAATAGACAAAAATGTTTATTGTTCGGAACAATATTCATTTGGATGGCCAGTATATGTATCTGGGATAGGCACTGAAGATAAATAATGTAGTTGGGCACAGAAGGGGAGAGAGGACAAAGAGGACAGAGAGGAGAAAGAGAAAGAAAGAAGACTCTAGAAAATTGCATAGTGCTTACCATTAATTACAGTTTCTTCCCAGCACAAAAAAGTCATCTTTTTAATGTAAGTGTTGTTCCAAGGATGCCTTTTTTTTTTTTTGTTTCCAAATCTTAGAATACAGTCTCCAAAGACTCAAGGTTGTCAAGTGATTGAAATAGCAATGGAATTATAACTCCATGGTAGACATAAGTAGACTGTAGTATATTTCTAGAAATTTGCTACATATAAGAAGTGGTAAAAAAAAAACATAAAGATTCAAAAGGATAATGAAAATAATATTAATCACCCCATACTTTTCAAATTGGTGAAGATGGCAAAAGACAGAAATAGTGTTAAAGGAGCTATGGGAAGGCAGACACTGAAGGTGATTTGAAAGTATGCGAGAAAAGTACTAAATTATAGATACCCAGTACACTGTAGGTAGAGCTATGAGGTCATCCATAGTTTTTAGAAAACATTTTGAAACGATAGGAGAAAAGTACTAATCACTTTCATTCAATGATCCCACATACTGGATTTATACCCCCAAGAAGGCAGAAATGTCCCACATACACCAAAAATATTCATTATCTGCTCTATTTGTAGTTACAGAACATTAGAGACAAATTATATGCTCATCGGTTGGGGAACAGCTGAACAAATTGTGAAATATAAACAATGGAATATTACTGTTACACAAGGAGCAACAAATATAAAGAATTCAGAGAAACATGGAAAGACTTGCATGAACTGAACCACAATGAAATAAGAAGAATCAAAAGAATAATTTATACAGTGCTCATAATATGTAATAGAATATCCATGAATGGCTCTAGATAACTGGGAAAAGACACTTTTCTTTTCTCTTAGTATATAATAAACTATAAGGAGGAAGTTACATTAGCTGTGTGTCCTAAGTGTTATACTATGATTCTGTAAAGAAGAGTTGTTTATTGGGAAGTGATTATTGTGTCAAAAAAAAATTTATCAATATAAAAAATACTGCCTTGGACAGTTATGGGGTTCCTCTGCACTAAAGGTATTCAAGCAAAGCCTCTTGGTGACCTTTTTTGCCAGCTATATTGTAGAGGAGATTTTGTTCAGGGATAGACCAATGCCTTCTAACTCTAACTTTCTGTGGTTGTGTGAAACCACAAAAGCAGTTATTAGGCAGTTTTTCTTAACAATAAAAGCTATTAAAATGGAGTTGACTTTTCCAGGAGGTAGTGGGAATATTTTCCCTGGAAGTTTTTAAGCAAAGTTTATCTGTAGGTGATGGTGTAGAAGGGATTATTAGGGATGTGTTGGATCAAATGAACTGTGATGTCCATTTCAATTTTGAGTTGTATTTACTATTTCTACCTTTTTACATTTCTTTGCAATATCTTTGCACCCTAAAACATGGTCAGTTTTTTTTTTAAATTCCACCTTGTGCTGAAAAATACGTATATTCATTTGCAGTCCCACTTAGAAGACATCATAAGTCTTTTAGCTCTAGTTTCTCCAACAATTTGTTCAGTTGCATATTTTTCCCTTTTGTTTATGTTCCTGAGATAAACTGAGAGAGACATTGAAGTCTCCTGTCACTATTGTTACTGTCTGTATTTTTGTAGCTCAGTAAATATTGTTGTTCAGGATCACTGACAATATAGGGTGATGTCTTGACTTGTGCATGAATTGGATTTAAGTGAGGCAGAATTGTGCAAAGTCGGCAGCTTCACTGTCTCTTCCAGGGTCATGGAAAGCATTTGAAGTATATAAATTTAGTGCTTATATTGGTTTGTTTGCCTTTTGTTTCTTTCACAATAATGTAGTTTCTTCGCTAATCCCTTTTTATTTTTAAAATGTTTGTCAGATAGCATGATTGTTGAACTGTCATTTTTCCATCTTTCAGTTTTATTCTGTGGATATCTTTGTTTTTTAAATGTATTGTTTATAAGTGGTAGATAATAAGGTTTTGTTTTTTATTATTCTTAAAACTCATTACTCTTGCTCTTAAAACTCTTTTTATTTTATTGATTATTTAGTCCAAAAAATATGAGGGTGCCAAGAAGAACACCCCAGCCCTTAAAACCAATTTCTAGTAATGTTGTCTGTATGCTTTCCTCATAACCTCGAGAAGATACCTTTTCCTATTCAAAACAAAAGCTCCTTTTCTCTCCTCCAAGATTGGGTGACTTTCTTCACCCTGAAATACTCTGAATTAAAATATACCCATAACGCCCAAACTACTCTTTGTTACTCCCCTGGGACCTCTCTGACCCCACCCCCCATGCCTGTTTGGAAGATTCTGAGACTTGAATCATGGTGTATGACTAGGAAATGCTGGTTTTGATTAGCAGACTTTCCCCTTAGCTCTTTAATTGAAGATTGCCATATAAAGTTATGAGAGTTCGGTTTATGGTTTGTGTCCTACATTTGTTTCCTGATATTGGGGTTTTTTTCAAGGCACCATGGCAAATCATCTAGTGAAATCTGTAGACACTAGAAGTTGCAAGTGACCAAGAGAGATGGAGAATGAAACCTAAATGAGTCCACAGCTGTCTTCCTTCACAAAACTAGGTTCTATTCTTTCTAAAAATGCTGTACCACCATTGTATAAATCTGAAGTCCTGGGAGAAGATGATAGGAGCAAGGAAAGTGGGGTAGGCTAAATAATCTTATGTAAAGCAATGCCAAATAGGAAGAATAGCTCTTTGGATTTGATAAACTGTATATTTCTAGACAACCTTTTGTTTTTCATCTTGTTATGTCCCCACGTGGAGGGACCCAAAGAACTGCCTATTTGTATAGTCTTATTGGATTTTTGTATTTAATGAAAGAGGGTTTTTTTGTATTATTATTATTTCCTTTATTGATTGTCTATTCAGCTTCTGAACTTGCAATTGGGGCCATGATGCACCTGGCCTAAGACAACAGATTTGTTTGTTTCCATTCTTTTGCAAAATAGGATCCTAATGAAGATACTGAGTGGAATGATATATTAAGAGATTTTGGAATTCTTCCTCCAAAAGAAGAAAAAAAGGATGAGACCGAAGAAATGGTTTTACGTTTACAGAAAGAAGCAGCAGGTAATAATCTTTAGAGTAACGATACCATAGGAGTAATAGATCACAGGAATCTAGAGATTATCTAGTTCAATCCCCTTATTTTTATCTGTGAGGAAATAGACCCATAGAGAGATGCAGTTATTTATTCAGGGTTACACAGCAAGTTAGGGACAGAACAAGAATTGGAGTCTTCAGAATCCTAGTACAGTGTATTCTTTCTTCATCATCAAATTAATTCTTCATTTGATAATCCCGTAAAACACTGTTTCCCAAGCTATTTTTTGTGGAATTTCGGGTATTTCAAATGATGTAAATAGGAATTTCATGAAAAAAAAATGTTAATGGAATGAGGTATGAACAATCAAACATTCATTATATGTAGATCTGATCTTGTTATTTCTCTACTTAAAATTTCTCATTGGCTCCAAACCCCTTAGCCTTGCATTCAAACACTTTCATAACCCAGGAGCCCCCTCTAATTGTAGGTGACATTTCTGCCTTCCATGCAACTAACCAAATTAGGCTTCTTATCATTTTGTAGTTTCATCTGGCCCTCTTTGCATTCATCCACACCTTTCCCTGTACCATGAATTTCATTCTCTTCCCTTTCTTTTCTTTCTTCTTCCCTTATCCATTCTTTTAAGTCCTAACTGACATGTCACCTCCTCCAGGTATCCTTCTGTGATCCATCTCCACCCCTGGTTGGAAATTATTTTCATTTCCTCCAGCCTCACAAATTAACCTTTTAACTCCTATGCTTTTATTATAGTATATACGGTGCTTTTGTTGTAAATTTGTTCTGAATCTGTGGCATATGCCTGCTAGAAAGTAAGCTTCATTTCAATTATTTTTGTATCTTTCTCAGTCTCTAACAGTACTTTCCATGTATGAAATACATTTAATGGTTATTGAATTATTATGTTTTAGCTAAATCATATGAAAAAATGACTCTTGCCCAATTGAAGGAAGCTGAAGATGATTTTGATGATGAAGATATGAGGGCTATGGAAACATATAGGTACAGTAAAGTCTCTATTAATGTCACTTATATTATTTGGATTTGAAAGGAACTGGTACATGAAAACTATAGCATTGCAACACTGAGGTGCTGAGGACACGAGACAAAAGTGAAACAGTCCCTATCCTCAATATATATATATACACATATATAAAATATTTATAAAAACAAATAAAATATAATATTTGTATTTATAAAATATATTTATATGATTAATTACATATTATATTTATATGTTATTTATAATAAAATATTTATATATACACATGTAAGTGTATGTGTGTATATACAAAATACAAAATAGTCACTAGAAATTTGGGAGGATCAAGAAAAACCTCATGAAGAAGGTTGGGCTTGAGCACAACATTTCCTTAAAGGAAACTAAGAATTCTAAGAAACAGAGTTGAAGAAGCCATGCATCCCAAGAACAGGGAAGACCACTACAAAAGCAAGGAGCCAGTACTGAATTAGCAAGGATGAAGAACAATAAGAATCCAGTTTGGCTAGAGCTATAGTATATGAAGGGCAGTATAGTTGGGCTGGAGAGGTTACTTGGTGCCAGATTGTGAAAGGCTTTAAATGGCAAACAGAAGTTTATATTTGATGCTAAAGTAAGTAGGGAATGTTTGAGTTGATTGAGTAGGGAATGACATGTTTAAACAGAGAATGGATTGGTGGAGAGAGAGAGAGCGCCTTGAACAGGAAGACTAGTTAGGAGGCCATTACAATGGCCCAGCAATGAGTACCTGAACAAAGGTGGTATCTATTAACTGGAGAGAAAAGGGACAAATAAGTGCAAGTGATATGGCAGTTTAGACAACAAAATGTGGCAACTGATTGGATTTGTGGGATGAGCAAGAGTGAGGAGTTGAGGATAATGCTAAGGTTGCCAATCTGGATGATTGGGAAGATGGTGAAACCCTCAACAGAAATTGAAAAGCTCTTAAGGGTTGTGGGTTCGGGGTGAAAAGTAAGTGATAAGATGCACAATCAAACAATCTCATAGGCCTTCTAGACTAATATGGAAAAGATATTTGAAACATAGTGACATTGCAGAAGAATTATATACAGATCTTCCAAGAAAATTTGGTCATAGCCGAGGGGACATCTGTAGCTTATCACACCAGTTAGAACTGTCTTTATTCAAATGGCTGAAGCAAGTGGGGCATTATGACACACCCTAGAGTAGCAAAGGTAGGACTAAGCTGTGGCAGAGAAGAAAAATACATAAGGCAGGTCATCAGCTCTCCAAGTATCTCAGAGCAAAAGACTTAGGCTGAGTAAAGCCTTGAGAGAAGACAAGATCTTTCCCCTGCTTTCTCTCCTGGTACCTTTCTATCCATAGACACTGTAATATAATCTGCTGTTTTGTTACTCAGATATTATGTGTAAACTCAAGTTTGCCTCAGTCATAAAGAGGCCTAAGGATTGCCTATTAATATAAATGTAAAGTTAGGCAGAATTATTACAGAGGACCAGTAATATACTATTTGCCTCATGACAGAAAGGT
Organism: Phascolarctos cinereus; assembly: GCF_003287225.1. Classification (NCBI taxonomy): domain Eukaryota; kingdom Metazoa; phylum Chordata; class Mammalia; order Diprotodontia; family Phascolarctidae; genus Phascolarctos; species Phascolarctos cinereus. The sequence goes on from NW_027556402.1 coordinate 144,804,337, forward strand.
CAATAGACTCAAGATACAGAATCAGACATATTTTTTGGACGTGGCCGATATAGGAATTTGTTTTGCTTGGCTATGAATGTTCACCACAAACATTTTGTTTTTCTTTTTTTTTCAGTAGGGAGCAAGGGAAATGGAAGAGAGAGAAAATAAATTTTTGTTAATTGAAAAAAATTTTCATTTAATTTAAAAATAGTAATAAAGTTAAGCAAATGCCCATTTTCTGCCTCATTGTTAAGACTTTTCCTAACTGGAGTTTCAGAGCAGTTGAGATAGAATTCATAAATTTTTGTCTACGATAAACTTCCTAAAAAGGAGGGAACCATGTGAGTCTTAGGAGCTGTTATGTGCCTTCCTAATCTTAAAACAAGCTAAATTGTTATAACAGGGTGTCACACCTGTAGCACACTCTCTCCTCCTCTCCAGTCCTTAGAATACCTGGTTTCCTTCAAAGCTCAACTCAAGTGCTGCCATTTACGTAAGGCGGTTCCGATTTACCCAGATGCTAGCTCCTTTCTTCCACCATCCCCTCAACCAATAACTTTATAAGTATTTATATATTTCTTTTACATACTTACATATGTACTTGTTGTCTCTCCCAGTGTAAACATCTTGAGGGAAAGCCGTTTCACTTTTGTCTTTATATTCCTAGTGTCTTATCACAATGCCTAGCACATAGTAAGTCCCTAATAAATGCTTGTTGATTGTAACAAAAAACACTGGTGTGAACATTTACTGTTTAAACACCTTCCTTTTTCTTTTCTTGCTTCAGAAATATAGAACTTGTAGACAGTCTTGTCTTTACTGTATTTTATAATGGGAAAGAGCAAGACAAAAATGCCAAAAGAGAAATTCATAATAGAAAGTTGGAATACAGTGTTATTTTCCAATTTTTTATTAAATTGGTAACTATATAAAGTCATTTTTACAAATACTTATTTAAATATTAAGGGTCTGTAAAATTATACCAATAGCATTATAACAACTGTCTTTTGAAAATTTCATTTCTTTAATTAGACAAAAGCGTTTGCAGGAATGGAAAGCTCTTCAGAAAACAAAGAAATTTGGAGAACTAAGAGAAATTTCTGGCGACCAATATGTGAAAGAAGTTACAAATGCAGAAAAAGATGTCTGGGTTATAATCCACTTATATAGATCAAGGTAATCCCTATTCTATTTCTCCAAAATGTTAATCTGTGGTGTTTTTAAATGTGTTTTTATGTTTTTAAGATTCAAGTAAACATACCATGAGCAGTATTCAAGAGAATACCTATAATAATTTTTAATAATCATCAAAGTTTTATTTTGTTTTCCTTTGGTTTTTGCTTTTTGGAGTAAAAAAATAAATTAGTTTCCAGTCCTGGTTTTGATAACCACATCTCTTTGCTTAAAAATAATGTTACTTTTGTGCAGAGGATTTTAAAATGCATGTTTATGGTCAGGAAAAGTATTTTTTTGTTAAGTTTGCAGGTTTCTTGATTGATTTGATTTCTAGAAAGAATGCATATTTTGAAGCAAATAGTTGAAGCTTTTAAATAATTAATTTACAGTATGTGGTGGTAACCTCTTAAGGTGAAAACTTTTTTCTAAAATTGGATTTTTCTTATAAATTGATAAATATAAAATTCTATACCAAATAAGGAGGGGATGACCATTCTAAAGCAAAGATGTTTAACTTATCACAAATTCTGACCATGTTTATCCACTTGTAGTATCTAGAGCAGAGGTTCCCAAACTTATTTGGCATACCACCCTCTTAAAAAAAAATTACTCATGCCCCTCTGGAAATCTACTTTCTTTAACCCTTTAATAGTTTTTTAAAATTTTGCATGATTTCAAAAAATATAAAATATATATATTTTTAAATGACGCATTAGAAATTTAATAATTTATTGTAAATTTGTGGGGTTTTTCCTACACTAAAATTTGATGATGCAATATTGCATCACGTAACTGTATAGTAGATAGTATTGTAAACAAATCATTACACGCACACACTCTTGCCAATGCATGCTTCCAACAGTGTGCCACATGTTTGCCTGCCAATACTTGCTTGTTAAGACCTGTTGGCAGACTTGACCACTGATGGGTCAAACTTGCATTTTGTGTATTTATTTGGAAAATAATGTAATCACTATGACTAACTCTTACACAACAGATGAAACATGTATGAACAGTTTTTCGAAATATTCTTCCCTTCTTTCCTTATGCTTCCACCACCCCTTTCTTTTTATCCAACACCCCCAATTGCACTGGTGGCAATTACCTCCCTGCCATGGATCCTTCCAGCGCCCCGTAGGGGGCAGTATCACCCACTTTGGGAACCTATGATAGAGAAATGTTTTTTTCTATTCATGCAGTTAAGAGGAAAAAAGTTAACTATTTAGCTCCTAACAATTGTAAGCACTGTTAGGCCTATTTTCATACTAATAGGCATGGGAAGAACTGAGATATTTGCCCAGTTGGGATGAATGCATGACAAGCTATTTGAAGTAGTTCTACTGTATTTCTATTTTTCTAAGATTAGATCGGAATAGCAAAATAGATGGTATTAGTTATTGGCTGATCAGGTAAATAACCTAAATTATTTTTTTTAATTTTCACTTTTATAGGACAGGGAAGTTCTGAAAATTCTATAAAAGGTTGTATCAGTTTTTTAGCAAAGTTTCTCTGAACCTGAGACGTTGAGAATATGCTTCAATAATAGATAGCATTTGTATAGTGCTTCAAGATTTGCAAAGAGCCTTGCAAGTATTTTCTGATTGCATCCTCACAACAAACCATGGGAAGTAAAACTGAAGCAGAAAGAGATTAAATAATTTGGCCAGGGTAACATAGCTAGTATCTGAGACTGGATTTGAATTTAGGTGTTCCTGACTCCAGGTGCAAGTAACTATCTATCCTTTGCACCACATAGTTGCCATATAGGCACTAAAATCTAATTCACAAGCAAGTCAAGACATCACCCTTGTGATGTCATTGGTCCTTTTTGAGAGCAAAGGACAAACAACAACCACCTAACTGCCTCATGGTTCTTTGAAATTCTGTTGAGTGGCTCAGAAATTAAAAAAAAAATTCCTAGTCTTCTATAGGGAATAAAAACATTTGTTTATTTTGAATGCAAGAAAATATATTCCTTTGTAATTCCTTTGTATATTCAGATTTGTCCTATTTTGCTAGAGCTCAAAATATAATCTAAAATTTTGAAACTAAAGTGATAATTTATTCATGTTACAAAACTCTTCTTCACTTTAGAAAAGTACATTGTATATCTAATATTTCTAGAAATTGGATTTATATGCATGTTTAAGGGAACATTTGTTGTTTTAAGGAGCTACAACTGTATATCATTTAGCAAATATTTGTTACCCTGGCTCCCCTCTTGTATTTTCCAGAGGAATATAGGAGTTTGGATCTTTTTCTTGACACTTTTTCTAGAAGTTGATATAATATTACATTTATGTAGTTCTTTAGAGTTACAAAGCACTTGACCTTTCATTTTTTCTCAAAGCAACTCTGTAATGTAGGTGTAGTAGCGTTAAGAGGATGATGTAGTTATTAAAGAGATTTGATCACTCCTAATTGTCCCTGACCTACTGCCTTGTTGCTGGTATAAGAGTTCCTTCTTCACTCTGTAATTCTCTTCATCTTCTTGTCAAATTTCAGTCTTCAGCCAGAGACGGCCCATCTGGCCAGATACTTCAGTATTCCATGAATCTTGTTTTCTTTTTGGTAGATGCCTCCTCCCAATAGGTACCCTGTCTGGCAACAAAAGAGATACAGGATTACTGCCTTGGGGTCTGTAGTCCAGAGGGTCTATAATGTAGCTTCTGTCTCAGCAAACATGGGACCAGATGGACCCAAGCAGCTTTGATTCCAAAGCCCTGGCCTTTTGTGGTCCTTGCCTTTATTTTTTTTATAGCTTCCCTTTCTTTGTTCATCCTCTCAGGAAGTTGGGTTCTCCTTGGAGTCTGTTTCTTACAGTTCCTTTCTCATTCACTCAAGGGATTAATTTGTACCACATGAATGGATCATCTGTCATGGATGCATTTTTAAAGTTAACTGAAGACCTTAGTATCTGGCCCATTTTTTTGTGAAAGATCAGCTCTCTTACATGGATAATGTAGGTCTTATCACCATTTTCAAAATCAAGAAACTGTGGGGCAGCTAGGTGGCACAGTGGATAGAGCACCGGCCCTGGATTTAGGAGGATGTGAGTTCAAATCTGGCCTCAGACCAAACACTTAACACTTACTAGCTGTGTGACCCTGGGCAAGTCACTTAACCCAATTGCCTAGCCAAAAAAAAAAGAAAAGAAAAGAAAAAGAAATAAATAAAAATTGAGGAAACTGAGGCTTGTAAAGATTAAGTGGCATGCCTAGGTCATGTAGTAATGAGAGGCTGGACCATGATTCAAATATAATCTAAATTTTAAAAAATAAAATAGCAATTTATTCATATTATAAAACTCTACTTTAGAAAAGGACATTGTATACCTAATATTTTTAATTTAATATTTTATTTTTCCTAATTACATGTAAAAGCAATTTTTACCATTCTTTTTTAAAATTTTGAGTTCCAAATTCCCTCTCCCCACCTCCCCCCAATTGAGAAGTGAAGCAATTTGACATAAGTTATACATGTGAAGTCATGCAAAATGCATTTCCATGTAAGACATACTGTGAAAGAAAACACAGACAAAAACAACCCAAGAAAAATAAAGAAAAAGTATCTTTGATCTACATTTAGGTTCCACCAATTCCTTCTCTGGAGATGGACAACACTTATAATCATAAGTCCTTCAGAATTGTCTTAGAATATCTAATATTTTTAAAAATTGGATTCCAAATCCAGGGATCTTTCCAAATTACCATGGTACTTCATATAGCAAATGTGTAATGTCATTGAAAGTTTTTGTGTATTTTAGTAACTCAATAGGCTATTTGAAAAAAGCAATTAGAATTTATAAGAGATGATTATCAAAAGTAATGACACAGTATTAGAAGACAAATATGCATGCATATAGATGCTGTAATTATTTGTACTTCTCTGCCTCAAGTTATTTCTTTGTAAAATGAGCCAAAATGTCACCTTTAGGTATTATATTTTTTCCCTAAGTGCTGAAATGATTTTCATGAAATTAAATGGATCAGTATCTACTTTTCATTTAGAGTTACAACAGAACTTTCTTTTTTTGTTTGAGCCCCAAAGTGTCTTCACTACTGAAGGTAGTTTCATGCACATTATTCCCTTTAGGGGTAATATGTAACATCAATATGTTAAACTCCAAGATGGCTTATCAAGATAAACTTTGGGGGCAGTTAGGTGGTGCAGTGGATAGAACTCTGGCCTTGGAATCAAGAGGACCTGAGTTCAAATCCAGCCTCAGACACTTGATGCTTCCTAGCTGTGTGACCCTGGGCAAGTCACTTAACCCCGACTGCCTCACCAAAAAGCAAAAAAAAAAAATTGGTCTTGCTTTCCACCATCATTCCACTCTAGACATGGGGCCAGAATGGAAAGTCCAGAGGACAGCTGAGGGAGTAGATTTGTTCCCTTTTCACCCATCTTTTCCTATTTTCTCTTTTCTTAAGATGATTAAAAGTTCTTTACAGGAGTGATAGGTGATATGAATCAAAATCACTTGTGACTCCCTGGAATACATTAGAACTACCAGTGCCCTATGTAGCCCCTGAGGGACCTTCTAAATTATGAATCATCTCAGGCCACATTTATCTCCGGGGAAGTTCTAGGCTACCTTGGCTTACCCTGATCAGGAGTCCAACCCCCGAGATAACACTTTTGAATTACTCCTAGAGTCTAAGAGTGGAGACAAGCTAATCTGAAAGAAAAAAGTGTCAAATGGTTTGAACAGAAATGAAAGACAGTATAATGAAACATTTGTGCCATAAGCTCTTCTGACATTTTTTTCAGTCTTAGAATACTATTTTTTGAAAATAACATATATGTATTCCTCTTGTCTTTCAGCATCCAAATGTGTTTACTACTTAATCAACATCTGAGTATTCTAGCAAGAAAGTTTCCAGAAACCAAATTTGTTAAGGCTGTTGTGAATAGCTGTATTCAGCACTACCATGACAGTTGTTTACCCACAGTTTTTGTGTATAAAAATGGTCAGATAGAAGGAAAATTCATCGGAATTATTGAATGTGGAGGAATAAATCTGAAGTTAGAAGGTAATTTTGTCTTGGGTTATTTTAAAGGTAATTTATAAAGATACGTAGAAAACGGCACTTACAGTATTTTTCTGGCTGCCTATTAGATTGTACCCAGACTGTAAAACAGGTCTTTGATGCCATCCTCTATGTTACTATGAGAATTCAAATCATCCTCAGTTAATATTGTACAACCTACTTAAGATGTATTGTGTATCTTTCTTGTTGTTCTTCAGCAATTTTGATTCTTTGGCAATTGTAATGATGCATGATTGGTAGCTGTATAGTATCTCAACTGCTAAACGGATGCTAGCCACTGACTTTGTTTAGCAAACCAGAGAGTGGCATGTTTGTCTTGGAAATAGCTTTGAATTATCTTGGGAAAGGAAGAAATAGAAAAATATTTTGAAATGGGAGCAAATCTGCTCCCTTAGTTTTCCCTTCCTGGCTCTGCTTCTGACTGTCTGGACTTAGAGACAGTGACTTACCTGTGATCTAATCCTAGAACTTCCCTCAGCACCTGGGGCTTCTTCATCTAGAGCATCCTTCTACCTCAGTACATTCCTCTGCCATGCTGGGCCCCCTTCAGCCATTGGAGAGTTCCTCCCAAGGCCTTCATTTTGGGGACGGGATCCTAGGCCAATTCAACTTCATTTCCTTCCTGGTTCTTCTGCCTTTCCAGATTCTGACACCATCCCTCCCCCCACCCCCTCGCCGCCCGCCCCTCCACAGACATATCCCTCACACATACATTCTTTTTGCATGTCTTCATAGAATGTAAGCTCCTTGAGGGGCAGGAGCTTTCTCTTTGCATTTATTTGTATCCCTAGCACTTAACACAGTGCCTGGCACATAGTAAGTACTTAATAAGTGCTTCTTGCCTAACCTAGAGGTTTTGCACATCCATTCCAATGGGTAGAAGTGTTTAATGGGTGCAGAGCTTTCTGTGGGGCTCAGATCAGCCTCTTTAAGCCAACACTAGTTCAAAATGTGCATGGATTTGTGGATTTGTCTAGAAATCTATTCTGCGGCCCAGTCTACTTGACCAAACCTTTTTTCCTTTTTTTTGAACTTATGATATTTCAGTGAGCCCTAGTCACATGGCCTTGCTATAATGGAATTAATTCTCCACAGAAGTAGACAAATATGTTTGAATATTGCATGTAGCATTTACTCTTAAAAAGAATTAATAAGTGTGTATAAATAGTAACAATAAAGCAATGAATAATTTCCTGATTTCCTGAACCCAGGAAATCTCCCAAAAACCACAGAAGCAATTTTGAACCTAAGTATTCTAGGAAATGAACAGTTTGAGTTTGTTTTATTCTTCATGGCTGCTCACCTTTAAACTTGCAAAAGAGAACCCAATAGATAGAAATAGGCTCCAGTAGTGCCTTCATTTAGGTGAAGAAGCATAAACTCTGGGCTTGGGATCTTTACTTATCTGATCTTGAGTACACCCTTCTCCAGCATCATCTCTCATCACTTTCTGATATCAATCCCAGGCAGAAGGTGAAGAGAGACAAAGAAAGAAAGAGTGTCTCTACCATATGATTGGGGGGAGAAAAATCAAGAGAATTGGTTGAGAGGCTGCCCTTGTGTTACAGACTGTCAGTTGCGGCCTCCAGATCAAAGAATTGTACCTCCTTCGGCAGCATCCAGACTTTTCTGGAAAAATCTAAGCTTCTTACTCTAGAAGGAAATAGATTCTATACCTTCACCATGGTACTTTTCTGCATTCTGATAAGTCCTAGCCTGGTCCTTACCATTCCCTGACTTTATGAGAGAGAAGCAGCCTAATATTATATAGTCTTAGCAGGTCAAAATCAAGGTCATTCAGTCATACTTTTAAAATATATTATTTTGTACTCTGATATTATGTTGACGAAATTATTCAGTCCAGCCATTCCCAGGCAACTGAATATTGGATTCCTCTGCTTATTTCAGCTTAAATGTTCCATGTATTATAACTTACTTACAATTCTGCTCAATATGAAGGAAAAACTGGACTGTTGGGGTCTAGCATCACAGAAATTACCATGGAAAAGTGGTTTTGTTTTTTTATTTATACCATTGTGGTTATGTGTTGCTTTTTTTATACTTGTTTTTAGGCTTTTTAGCATGGAAAGTTTTGCATCTTCTGACATATCACAAGGCTTTCCTTTTTCCTGCAAGAGAGTATTAAGGACTCACTTTTTGTTAACCATTTGGAATTCCTGTATTTTAAGTTACTCTGTAGATTTGACTTTTTTGGAAATGCTCATTCTAAAAATGGTTTGGAAATGTCTCTTAACACTCAACGTTGACACCTGGAAGTGAGGTTGGATGCAAACTAGTGTGAGGGAGCCATGTAAACTTCTGGAATTAGGCTGAGAGAATAAGGAAGATGAAGTGAGGAAACCATCTTCCTCTCCCCTACCTATATGGAAGAAGAAGTCCACCCCAAGAATACTGCATCAGCCTTGGGATCCACTGTGTCCTATGAAGCAGGCACTTTACTGAATGGGCCTATGAGTTTCCTAAGACTGTGTGGAGAGGAATGGACCTCCTTGAAAGAGATTCTCTATTGTTTGGCTAAGGGCGCTTATAAGAATCTTTTCTGTGTTCAACACTACCTTAAATAAATAATGCTTTTTTTTGGCTTTTTGAGAGACATAAACCAGATTCTTATGTTCCCAAGGGAGACTAGGTGGGGAAACAGCCCACGTTCTAATTAGAGCAAGGCCCTCAAGACTGAACACTGTGTCAGCCTCAACAACTCAAGATTCTATGCATGAGACAGAAACTTCTGCCTGGTCTGTTCTGACAAAGGTCAGAATATAGTTTATTTATAGTGGCTGTCACTCCCATAACCAAGACACATTGTCTGGAAAAGAATATGCTTCATGTAAAGCCTTAATAAAAGTATAATATTCCCCCCACCCCTTGAAATCAGGACTGTCTAAAAAAAATAAATCCAGAAAGTTTGGGTACCTTCATTTTATAGTAAATCCATTTGCTTTTCATGCTTTTTTCCAGTTGAATTTAAAATTGTGCCTTCTTTAACTATAAGCTCCAACTTTAATTTTGAACTTTCTGTACCATGTAAATATTTTTACCTTTTCATCTTCCTGAATTTTCTTCTAGGTCAATACACACTTGTTGATTTAGTAATATTGTTCCATTTCTTATTACAGAACTTGAATGGAAACTAGCAGAAGTTGGAGCCATACAAACAGACTTGGAAGAAAATCCTAAAAAAGAGATTGTAGACATGATGGCATCTTCCATTAGAAACACTTCTATTTATGATGATAGTAATAGTTCAAGCAGTGACAGTGATGAGACTAAATGTCCTTAGAATTATTTAATAAATGGCTTTCCACTATTTGTTTTGCCCAATTATGTTTATTATTGCCTTTATAAATCAATACACTGAACAATGCAAATAAATTTGTTTTTAAATTAATATTTACAGAACTGATTATAGCTTTGCAACCCAGTCATCTTTTCAACCAACATGTGCCCTGCCATACCAGAAAGCGTATCCTAAAGGACATTACCCTTTGTACAGGCCTAATTGGTTAGTGCTTCACATAGTCCACTATCCAACCATAACCATCTTCTAGTTATCTTTCTTGCTTCCACATGTTTCTTTCCTCCATTCCCAACCCACATCTTTCCAGCTCTGAAACATCAAATAATACTGTAATTGCTACTTAGGGTATATCAATCTACTCTTCGATCACTATCCCTGTTATTTTCTAAACCAGGGGTGGGGAGCTTGTGGCCCTCTAGGTCCTCAAGTGCGGCCCTTCAAATCCAAACTTCACAGAGCAAATCCCTAGAATCTAAACTAAAACACTTCTCCCTGGCCTGCATTTATGTCCCTTGTTTTTATTGTTGTTCATTTGTTTCAGTCATGTCTGACTCTTTGTGACCCCATTTGGGGTTTTTTCAGCAAGGATACTGGAGTGGTTTGCCATTTCCTTTTCCAGCTCATTTTGCAGATGAGGGAACTGAGGTAAACAGGGATTAAGTGACTTGCCCAGGGTCATGCAGCTAGTCAGTGTCTGAGGCCAGATTTGAACTCAGAAGATTTTCTCAGAAAGTTTTCCTGACTCTAGGCCTGACCCTTTATCCATTGCATCACCTAGCTGCCATGTCCCTTGCACTTAGCATATGCAAAGCACTTAGTGCTTTTTTTTGATCATTCATATTTTTCTAGGTAGTTTTAAAAATGCTAAGCATTCTAAATTTTCATTAATTTATGGTATTTCTGTTAATTACCTGACATTTCCCTTTGTCATAGTCTTTCTTTTCCCCATTAGCCTAAGGAGTATTTATCTAAAGCTGCTACACCAAGTTTTCTCACACCTCCGTATATTAGCCTTTGGGTGATCCAATCAGTGTTTGGGCTGAAATCACATAGTGCAGGAAATAATTACATGAGATAGTTGTGGAAGATTTATTGCAAGGATAGACATAAACAGGTGAAAATCAGATTTCCTATAGTTAGTGAGTACAGTGCTCTGATGACTGCAGCCATCATCCTTGGCCCTAGGTGGAAGAGGACTGATAAGGTGGGACTATCTCATTGGTTCTGATTCTTGTGGAATGAACAGAAACAATCGTCTGACTTTGTTAGCACTGTTTCAAGGTGCTAAAGGGAATTACCACCTCGAGGTGAAGTCTTCCTTTGGCCTATTGCAAGGCAACTAAATAAAGGGCCTGGAGTAGGGAGTTAAACTAGTGTTTTCTGTTGCCAGTACAATGGAGGTTATTGGTATGGTGATTAAAATAGTAGGAAGCTGGAGGCTAGGATAATGACCACCACAAGAATCCACAGCATTAATTGGGCTGTACCACTAATTATAGCTTTATTTGTGGACAAGGTGACATGGTACCATGGCTATGTATTGGATAATGTCAAAAATTAGGCTGAAGATATATGTGGGAAAGAGTAATTTTTATGTTCAGGGTAATTGGAATGTTCTTTCCCTTGGGAAACTCTCTCAGTGGTTATGAGAAAAAGTTCTGTGAACAAAAGAGCTTTGCGAACAAGAGAAAAATATTTATGGAAATTTGTGGAACTGTTAAAGCTTAGGATGGTTAGTCAGTATATGCCTGACATACTGGTGGCTATGAAGGTTGTTGTACTGCTTTCCAAAGTCTACCCTTAGGGACAGTGAAGTGTATAGAGCACAGGCCCTGAAGTCAGGAGGACCTGAGTTCAAATTCGGCCTCTTGATCCTTACTAGTAGTATGACCCTGGCCAAGTCACTTAACCCCAATTGCAAAAAAAAAAAGTCCACCCTTTATCTCTATCCCTTATTCCCATTAGTATGGATTCCCATGGTAGGGGTATCTGAGGAGTGGTCTTTTTGTTTTTGTTTTTGCTCTAGCTCTTCTATTGTCAGTCTGCCTGGACTTACAAACCTTTGCTTCTTCCCTAAATACACAAATTACATCCACAAATGATCATTATACAACAAATGAGTACTTTTCTTCAAAAACTAAAAAATGAACTGTACTTTCAGAGGACGTGTGTGGTGATTTTTATTTTAACTTGTATTCTGCTAAGTTTTGCTTTGACATTTCATAGGTTTTCTGGGCCTAATTTCTCTTAATCCTACTTTGGTCCTGGATAAAGTTTGTCTCCTAAATCATCAGCTCATCCAATATATTTTCATACTATCTATAATAATCAGGCTTGTGGTCCACTAGCATGGGTCCATTAGCGTAGGACAATAATGAAGTCATCAGAAAAGTACTGATGCTACCTTTGTGAGACCACTTATCCAATCCTTTCTGCTTCTCCTACAGATCTACTAGGAAAGATTTGTTAGTTAAATGTGCCTCACAGACCCTTTATTTTGACTTTGATAGATCTCTTATGAGTTTCTCTGAAAGTAGTCTGCTGATAGTTCCCCTTATTGATGGGTTATTGATTGATCAACAAGCTTATCACATCAATAAGCACTTCATCCATTTGGCCTCCTAATTCAGAAATTATATTTATTAGGTGTCATCATCCAGTGTATAATCCCAAAATCAAAATAAGATAACCCTATCAACCTAATGGATTTCACCCTATACAATACGTTCTATATGTAATCATTATAAAACATGTAGGTTCCTACATATATAGCTAGAAAGAACCTAGTGAGGCCATCCAGTTCCCTTCCAACTTCTCATTTAACAAATGAGGTCAAGGCCCAGAGAAGTTAGATGACTTTTCCAAGGTCACAGTCAATGACAGAACTAGCATTTCCACCTAGGTCTTCTGATCCATACATAGTGCTCTATATCAAAATATCTGCCTAAATATTATGAAGTTTAATTCCATATCTACATCAGTATTTGCAAGTACCCAATTGATTTGCAGCTATAGCATAGCATAGTATATAGCAGTGAGATCTATTTTTCATATTTATTATGTATATTAAATACCTGTAGTTTGGGGGGATTTTTTCCCCCTTGAATGACGGTCTTTCTCAATGAGATCCTCTTCTATTTCCAGATGTGTACTGTTTGGTCTGAGCCACTCTCTGGAACTTGTGCTAGTATCAACTCTTTGCCAAATTGGAGAAATGGAAATCTGAGGTGAACTTGGGGTACAATAGGCCTGCAGAAAGTCCATATGGATCCTTGCAAAGTAGAGACCCTTCTGTACTAGAGGACTCTTGTTTTGATGAAAGACCTGTAACAATTTTTCATCTTTGTGGCGATAAACCAGGTTTTCTATCCTGGCAATACCTCTCATTTTACTGAAGTCTTCTGAGACTCTCCAGTAGATACTAGAAGTGAAGGTATATTCAATGACCTGAAGAAATGTTTGGGTACCTTTGTTAGTGTATACATGTACTTTTAGTACTTCTTGTTCGGGTTGAGTTTTAAATTGTCTGCTTCCCTAGCTATAAGCTCTAATTTTGGTTTTAAACTTTCTGTACTATATAAAAAAATTTTATCTTTTGTCTTACTGAATATTTTTCTAGATTAATAATTGCTGAGAGTATGATGACGTGAGCATCATTTTGTGGGAGTAAGCTTGGTACTTTCATCATCATCATCATCATCATCATCATCATCATCATCATCATCATCATCATCATCAGTGTTTCCATCACAATTAAATGTTTTACTATTTCAAAGGTTGTTCCTTGTTGGGTCTGTTTGCACGGTGAGCCACTGAGTACCTAGATCTGAATTCATTTCAAAAGTTTCCAGTATTTGAAATGAATGGCAGTAGATCAGCCAAGATAAATAAATGACCATTAGAAATCCTCCACACTTTGATTCTGAGTCCATGACAGTCCAGAAATGATAGAACATGATCTGAAGCAGCTGAGAATTAAATAATAAAACTCTATTGATAGAAATGTTTCTTGTCAGTTTTTGTTATGAAAACTGAGTAGAATTGAGTTTGCTCTCGCTAAAAAAATATATACATTTCTATAATTGGGAAAGGAAAATATAAAATCGGAATGTAAAATTAGAATATACAGTTCTGTAGAGTGTTTATTCTCGCTCAAATAGAAAGCATTATGTTAAAAATTACAATAGATTTTAGTAGCCTACTGGCTGTTGTTTCTTTGGCTTCATATCTTTTTTTACTCAGAAACAAAACCACACCAGCCTTTAATTTAACTGTGTGGTTTATTAAAACCAGACCCCTGAAGAAACACTCACCAAAAAGAGACCAGGAGTCATGTAATTCTGACTGAAGAAGCATGATGCGTGGGAAAAAGTTGTGAATTTGGGGTGAGAGTTTGAATACTAAGTTTGAGTCCCAGCTCTGCCGCCTATGCCCTGTGTGACCTTGACCAAGTTCCTTGACCCTGTTGGCCTCAGTTGCCTCATCTGTAAAGTGAGGATGTTGGATCAGATGACCTCTACAGGATTTCCAGCTAACAAATCTATGATTCTATGACTTGATCATCCATCTGTGCTAGTCCTTGTCTGGTTCTGGGAAATGAAGCCACAAAAGTGAAAGTTGTTGGAGGGACTGTGGGCACACTGATGCACTGTTGGTGGAATTGTGAATTGTTCCAACCATACTGAAAAGTACTTTAGCTCTATACCCCAGAAGTCACTAAAATGTGTATATTCTTTGCCCTAGTAAAACCACTAGCATGCAAATCCTACCCCCCAAAAGTCAAAGAGGTAAAGGACCCTCCTTCAGTGGCAGCTAGGCCTTACTCTATTAAAAATCCTGGACTTCATTAAAAGTGCTATTTTACTTCTTCCTTCCTCTACCCATTCCCCTTACCTTTTTCATCTTTTCCTGAATGTCTTCAGCAAAAGAATTAAGTTCCTAAAAACAGTTAAGGTGGTGTCATAGGTTGAATTCAAGAAAACCTTACTTTAAAACCTTCCTCAGATGTTTACTAGCTATATGATCCTGGGCAAATCACTTAATCTCATTTTCCTAATCTGTAAAATGGGATCCTATTGTGAGAATCAAATGAGATAAATGTGAAGTGCTTTGCAAACCTTAAAGTGCTATAAAAATACTAGTTATTGCTATTTTTGTTATTATAGGGAAGGGATGGGCTCGAGTTAGTTTTGTGACAACATGAGGATAAAATCATATTAACATGCTCTCAATAATTGCTATTAGCTAATTCCCGGAGTTTAGTGCTGCCTAGTTAAATTGATTCGGAGAGGGAATGTCCTTTTCTTCTTCAGGTAAATATACACGAACAACTCCAAACTATCTTGGAAGGACCGCATTTACAATTAAATGCATGACAATGGCCCCATCTGCTGTTGACAAAAAGTTAATGAACTCTGTCTTCCCACCCCCACCCCCATTTCTTATAGAAATCTTAATGAAAAGGTCTTACTGAAAGGAATGCATGATCAAATGCATAATCATTAATCTCATTTTTCCCTAGGAGGATCCTAGGTCTCAAACTGAGCAGAACCTCAGGTTTCCTAATCCAGCTCTACCCTTACAAATGAATAATCTGAGACCCCAAAAGATTCAGTCGTTTGCCCAAGATGACAGTGGCAGAAACCACAAAAGCAAAATTCTCACCTCAATGCAAATCTTGTGATCTCTTTATTGTCATTCCTTCCATCTTTCCTTTCAAAAAACTGGTGGTCAAGATTTTTTTTTTATCAGAGCTACGATTTAATCGTTAGGAGGAACTCCTGGTGAAGAAATGCATATAGACACTTTCTCTGAAATTTATAGTCTCAGAGAGTACTTTCCTGGCATCTTCTTGGCAGTGTTGAAGATAGCTGAATAAAAGAACAGTGTAGTACAGTGGAAAGAGCACTGACCCTAGAGTCAGATGACCTGGGTTCAAATTCTACCCTGACGCTTATTACCTTAGCCTTCAGCAAATCATTTTAGCCTACCTGGGCCTCAGCCTCCTCATCTGCAAAATGAGGAGACTGTACTATTTCAGGCCCCATGAGGCCCACAACACTCCTAATTGCAGCCTGAATCAGATTAAAATGTAATTGAGAAATGTTTAACAAAGTAAATAAAAATATAACAAAACAGGTAATGTTAAGGTGTGGTTTTCTAAGTCAATATGTGCCCCCATAGGGTTCTTATATATTTAGTGACTTCCACTTCTATTTGAGTTTAACACCTCTGGACTAGATGGTGTCTGAGATCCTATAAACAAAATTTTCATCTTTAAATAATTTTGTCAGAACCACCAGATGGCAGTAAGCCTTTATCATTCATGCCGTCTATGCGTCACATTTTGTATTTATATTTATATGCTCATATTTCATTGGGTTATATATTTTTTTCCTGGGTATAAACATTTTATAATCTGTAACACAGGTTTATAGTAGTGCTGTGGACAGATTGTGAGGTGGTACTATACAGTGATGGGCTTGGAGCCCTGAAGACCTGAGTACAAATTCTGCCACAGGCACTTTACTAGCTGAGTGGCCCTGGACAAGTTACTTAACGCTTTTTTTGTCAGCCTCCATTTTCCCATCTATAAAATGGGGATTTAAGTACCTACCTGCCAAGGTTGTTGTGAAGATCAGATGAGATAGTATATGTAAAGTGTTTTGCAAACTTTAAAGTGTTATAAAAATGTAAGCTATAATTATTAGCCAACTGAAGTATTATAGAAATGTTAGCTATTATGAGCTAATTAGGATTGTGTAAATATTAGCTAATTAAAGTGTTATATAAATGTCAGTTATTATTAATATGGCCAACAGCCAGTCTGGTAGAGGAAGCAGAAAGAACACTAGATTTGATCTTAAAACAATTGGATTCAAATCTTGGTGGTTCTTAGCTGAATAGCCTGGCCCAACGCATAGAACCTCCTGGAGCCTGGGGTTTCCAGATAGTAAACACATTTACAAGCCCTCCAGGGCTCAAAAACCACTTCATTCTTGATTAACTGGTTCCAGCATAACTCTCTGTACCTCTTTCCTGCACCATAGTACACTTCCCTGATCTTACTTCTTGGCCAGATTTCTTCCCTCCTTTCTTATGTGTTAATGCCCAACCTTTCTTGCCTTCTTGACACATTTGATGGTTCTGCTCCCACTGGGATTATTACATCAGAAGCATATTTGCTTTTATTTCTTTTTCTTTCTCCTCAGTCTTGAGCAGTGGGGGTTCTGAACCTTTTTCTGTGTCATGAATAACTTTGGTAGTCTGGTGACATGTCTAAGTGCATGAAATATGACTATTAAAAAGGAAACCAATTATGCAAATATTTTTTAATCAAGTTCATAGGCCTTAGAGATCTTCCATGAAGAATAAGTGTACAGAAAAATATGTTATTGGTGACACTGCCTTCATCACTTCAGGCCTGGACTATTACTTTGGCTGTGGCGGGGTAGGGGTGGGAGGGAAGTGGGGTTAAGTGACTTGCCAGGGTCACACAGCTAGTGTCTGAGGTCAGCTTTGAACTCAGGTCTTCCTGACTCTAGGGCTGGTACCTTTATTCGCTATGCCACCTAGCTGCCCCCTATACTATTACGACAGCCTTCTGGTTGGTCACCCTGCCTCAAGTCTCTCCTCATTTCACTCTACCATATTTCACCGCATATTTATCACAGATTTTATGCCAAATTTTTTTGCAAAAAAGTGGGGTGTGACCATTACATGGAGCTTTTTTAAAAAAATTGTGCTGGTATTACTTAAAAATCATTTATTACTAAACTATCTTTGTTGCAGGATTAGGATGCACAGAATACTTGTGAATATACATTAAGATTGGGAAGATGCAAGTCTTACCATATCACCTTACTCATGGTAGCTTCCCCTGTCTGCCCACTCCCCTTGTGCCTAGGGTTCTTTATTGGGTTGAGTGATAATACAGTTAGTACTGCAGCACTCTAAACAAACCACACAAGTCAGCTTTCAGAAATGACAATGTGCATGAGCTGAGAATTCTAGGCTCTCGGCTGGCAACATGGGAGAGAGAAATGTGTATCCATATGCCACTGGTGAATACATTGCTGCTCTGTTTACCTTTGAAGCTGCATGATGAACAGAATTATACCATTAGACGCTTATGTGAAGAAAGGTTATAAGCCAGTTTTTGGACTGACGAAAACAATTATGCAGTGGCAATGATTATGTGGTGAGATACGGTAACTGCCAAAGTGACCTTCTCAAAGTACAGGTCTGACCACGTCACACTCTCATTCAATAGACTCCAATGGCTCCCTATTACCTCCAGTGAAATCCTCTGTTTGATTTTATTTATTTGTTTGTTTGTTTTTGGTGAGACAATCGGGGTTAAGTGACTTGCCCAGGGTCACACGGCTAGTAAGTTTCATGTGTCTGAGACTGGATTTGAACTCATGTCCTTCTGACTTCAAGGCCACAGCTCTATCCACTGCACCACCTAGCTGCCACTCTATTTGATTTTTAAAGCCCTTAAAAACCTAGCTTCTTACTACCTTTCCAGTCTTTTAAATTGCTGCCTTCCACGTGCCCCAATGACCATGGCCTCCTTGTTGTTCCTCCCACAAGATATTTCATCTCCCAACTCTGGTCATTTTCACTGGCCATCTCCCATGCCTGCAATTGTCTCCTCCTTCATCTCCACTTCCTGGCTTCCTTCTAGATATAGCTAAAATCCTACCTTTTACAAGAAGCCTTTCCCAATCCCCTGTAGTGCTAGTGCCTTCCCTCTGCTTATTATTTTCAGTTTGTCATACTTATGCCTTGTTTATACATAGTAGTTTACATGTTGTACCCCTAATTAAATTATAAACTCCATGAGAACAGGAATTATTTTTTGTTTTGTTTTTGATCTTTTTTTGTATCCTTAGTATTTATATAGTACCTTGACATAGCAGACACTTGCCTTCTTGACACATTCCATGGTTCTCTACCACTGGGATTATTACATCAGAAGCATCTTTGTTGACTGGATTTAGTAGTTTTATAGATTTTAATAAGCACCTTATTATTTGGGGCTATTTCAGATTATTCTGGATTATTAAAGCCTTTAATAATGGCTACAATTTATTTACTCAGATTGAAGGAATTAGAAAAAGGAAAGTATTTGCAGATCCTCTTGAAGGTAAAAATTTATGAAAAATATAGTTCATTTTCTCTGCTCATAGAAACATAGGCTGGTAGAAATGAGTAGATGTGGGCATAGTACAAACCCGTTTTTCACAATCTTTATCTATGGCAGTTATTGTTGCTATCTTCATTAGGATAGAATGAAACTCTTACTGAGTAAACCACTGTGCTGTCTTATGTTATGAGTTTATAATATGTTCGGTTAACTATCATTTATCTTAGGCATAGTTGGATTTTTTACTGTGAGAAAAATAATTCTTTCTTATTCTTTTTTCCAGGATTTTACTTTTCTTTCTTTTTTTTTTGTTATTCATACGTGACAGTGGAATGAAATGGTTGTATCGTTTTCCACGTACAAAGAAGAGGTTTATACATGAAATTTATAAAATTGAGCCCCTTAGATTATTTTGCTTTAACCATACTTCGGGTGAAATTTGTGTAATGAATACTTAATCCCAGGGTGCTTCTTCCCATCCTTCAACCATTTCAAGAATTAATAAAGATGCTTCACAACTTTAATTACAAAATTTTAAGGTGCTAACAAACACTTTAATTTTTATTAATTTTTAGATTTCAAACACAATTCCCAATGTAAAGTAGTTCTAACCTGTGATATTTGACATTCCAAGAATGCTAGGGATACTTCAAAATCATGAAATGGTAGAATAAGTGGTATAATCCAACAAGCATTTGTTAAGTATCCATTATATACAAGATACTTTGTGAGGTACTGGGGATACAAGGACAAATAAAAAATAGTCCCTGACCTCAAAGGGCATACATCCTACTGGATAAATTAGAATGCAAAAGATGAACTATTTGTAATTCATCCTTGGTGGATGAACCAAAGGATATATTTACATATGTGGACCAGATTTGAAGTGAGCGTGTCTAGATTCAAATGCAGGTACTACCATTTCTGCCTCTGTTACTTTGGGCAAGTGACTATTATACCTCATTGAACTTCAGTTTCCTTAACTGTAATATAAGAAGGTTGAACCAGATCACCTCGAAGTTCCCTTATCTCTAAACATATGAGCGTATGATCATGTCACTCCCTTCCAGTGGCTCACTATTGCTTCCTTTCACAATTCGCATCAACTGTTCTACACATTTCTCCTTGATGCACTCCACTGTTTGGTCAAATTGGACTTCTTACTGTTGCTTAAACACGCCATTCTATTTCTTATTTCCATGCTTTTGATTGTTGATTCCCCATACCTCTTCACCTCTGTCTCTTTGAATCTCTAATTGCTTTCAAGACTGAGCTCAAACCTTGCCTTCTACATGGATTGATGATTGATGATCATCTCTCATTCCATCTTTCTCTTTGCTTTATACCTCCCAACACTATTCTTCATCTTCACCCAGATCTCTTATCCCCCCATCCATCAGTACTTTCCGAGGTATTCAGTCTTTCAACCGTTTGTCACCTCCCTTCCAGCTCTTGACTGGAATGAACCAGTTCAGTTTTGTACCATCTTCTACTCTCATATCCTCTGCTCCTTTATATTATCGGCACTCATGAATTTCCAGGCCCCTCCTCTGACTTCTTTGGTTACTCCCCATCTGCCTTTTTAGATCCTACTCAAGTATGGCAGGTTGGAGTTGGAAGATGTCTTCCAACTATGCGACGAAGTCCGCTATAAATTTATGTTATGTTATGTTATCTCAAATGGGCCCTCTCTGTAGCATAACAGTCCCTTTTTAAAAAAATAATTGATTAGCTATCCCATTCACCATAGTAGCTATTCCAAACCTTCTTTTCTTTCTGTATTCATATTGTGAGATTTCATCCATTCTTATAGTTGTAATTATAATTAATATTAGCCATGTTTCCGTAGGGTCCATGATAGCATGCTAGGCTGTTTAGAAACATTAGGGAAAAACTGCCACATACAGTCCTTGCCTTCCCAGCACTGAGCTTTGTCTTTATAGAGATCTAAATTTCCTAAAAATGTCTGTCTAATGTTCTCACTTCACCTCAAACACCACAATACGTCTGATCTCCCAGGAATGGAATCTCAGTCATCTATGGTTTTCTCCCCACATTTGAAATTACACCAGCCTTTCCTTTCCATTCTCTGAGTTGAATCCCTGATTCAGGCTTTGGTTATTTCATGTCTGGACTACAGTAAACTCCGCAATGGCCGTTTCAAAGTTTTGGATAAAACTACCCTCCTGGACCAGCCTTTCAACTACATCGTTCTCCTCCCCCAAATCCAGGTCTGAGGGCCATCCTCCCTGTTACAGGCAAACCTAAGTGCTGGTGGCCGGGGGCAGGGGCTGGGCGGAGTTTGGGATTGGGTGGGTTTTTTTTGGTGTTGTTTCCTTTCAGTTTCATTGATATGTTTCATTTTTATATTGCAAACATTTACAAATTACTCCAGCCTCATGAGAGGGCTTCTGTAACAGAGAAAAACAGTTAAGTAAAACTAATAATAATGAATTCCTCTGAAAGTGCATGTAACATATCTGTTGCACTCCCTCCTTTCATTTTTAAAAAAATGGACAGAAATCTATGTTCCCCCTTTTACTTCCCATTGGGGAAAAAAAGAAAAGAAAAAATTCTTGCAACAAATATGCTAAGTCAAAAGAAGTCCTTTAATATCTATATATAAACATAGATACACACATGTGTCTCATTCTGTATCCAAAATTTACTGATAATGAAATATAACATACTTTTCAGAGATAGAAAGATATCATGTTTCATCATGAGTCCTCTGGAATCATGAATGGTCATTGTATTGATGATACATTTACAGCTTTCAAAGTTATTTCTACAATGTTATCATTTCATGATTTGTTCTCTTAGTTATGCTCATTTCATTCTCCAATTATAAAAAATTATTTGTATAATTTTAATTGTATCATATAAATTGTTCTCCTGGTTCTGCCCACTTCACTTGGCATCAGTTTATATGTCTATCCATAATATTTACTGCAGTTCTTTTCGTGGTGGCAAAAAAGCTGGAAACTACAGATGGCCAACAATTGGGGAATAAGTTGTGGTATATGAATATAACAGAATACTAATGTGTTGCAAGACATGAGCAGAAAGGTGATTTCCTAGCTTGAATTTAGAAATCATGCCCCACTTCTTTCAGTCTTTGCTCATATCTATTAATTCTTTAAAAATTCCTTCTGACTTATAATTAGCCACATATGTAAATGAGTGATCAAGTGCTCAAAGTAAATAGGTGTCCCCCTAATAAGCCTATTATCTCTAGAAATAGGATTTACATTCCTGCAGAACTCTTCTCTTAAAATGTTCCCCATTCACTGGAAGTGTTTAAATAGAAGCTAATTGAGGATCTGTAAGGGCATCCTTGCAACAAGGAGTCTGGATTAGAAAACCTCTACAGTTATCTGATTCTTTGATATTATACATGTCATAATATGATTTCATCCATGTCAGCCATGAGTCATATTTTCTAAAGTTGAAAAATAAACACAATTACTGAAATTTTATTTTGTTTCTCTACGTACTCTTCATCTGGAGGCCTGGAATGGATATGACTATCTGAATAAGTGGGTTTTATTTTCCCCATTCTTGATAATCGAATATGTACACACTAACATCCTACTTTCTACTGTTATCTTCTTCCTGTTATTCAAAACTCACAGCAAAATCTCACCTCATCTAGGAAGTTTTTCTTTTTTTTTGGGTCAAGGAGAAGACTATCACTTTCCTCAACCACTAGTAAACTATGAGCACATAAATCAATTGCCATAGGGGGGAAAGTAAAATATATATTAAAAAATTCAAAAGCCTTGATTATAATATGTTAATGACAATAATGCTGCAAAATGCTGATGCTTGAGCAATATTGTGTGGTATATGCCTATATTTCATTAAACCAGCATGCCCCCAGGAAAAAAAAATAAATCAATTGCCATAAAGAGGAGACCAAAGAGGTTTTTTCTTGTGTTTTTAAATTGCTTTAGTCAGGAAATGATTTATTGGCTAAGCAGAAAAAAATGGCATCCAAAGAAGACATTGGTATAGGTTATAGAGTCATTTGTAAAATTTTATGGAGGATGATAGAAGATTATAAGCACTTCATAAATCAGTGAAAAGCAATGGAGGGGAAATGAAATAAATCTTGTCAAGATTCAACTACCCCCAAAATATCCTAAGGACACCTAAAAATAGAATTTTAAAAACAGAAGGAAGACTACAAACAGATGAAATGTGGAAAAGAGCTACAATTGTTTTTATAATGTACGCTTGTCTTCATCAGACAGTGGAATCATAGTCCTAGATTATTTAAAAAGGAAGAAATGGTTTTGAAGAAACAATGAGAAAAGCAGCTGGAGTAGCCCAAGTATACACTGAGGTCTATGCTGGAGGTGACACAATTGTGAAGGCTTTTCACACAACTACTACATGAGTCCAGGCCTTCATCTCCTTCTGGCCTTGATTATACCAACCACCCTTGTGACTAATTTCTCTGCTTCAAGTCTATCCATTTCAGTCCATCTTCCATATTGCTGCCAAAGTGTGTGTAGGGTATGTTTAGGGAAGACTAGGACCTTTGGTATGAGGGCTTCCTTCCACCGTGGGTGTCTATGTGATCTACCAAGTCTCACCTGTGGCTCCAACAAGCTATAGTATGCACAGCAGTCGCCCCAGTAAACCATTTCAGCAGACAGGCTAAACTAGCTTGAGGGTAACCGGGAGGTCTCGAACCCTTCAATGAGTTAGGGGGTGTCTACTCCAAGCATATGAAGACTCCCCCTGGAGGAATGGGCAGATGAGAGCAGTTTGTTCTAATGGCCATGAAAGCGGTTGAAGCAGGTGCTGTGGAGTGCTGGGAACCTAGACACTGAAGACGCCAAGGTCATCCACCGCATCTTGAGCCAGCACCAGTCATCTTGACTCTGTCCTGCTGCCGGACTGTGATGATTTTGGAAGAGAGAGTGAGGCTGATGACTTCATGCAACTCTGCCTCATTTAAATCTGATTTATGCGTGAATCAAAAGACATCATCCATACCATTTTAACATTTTTACCTATTTCAAAGTCCTGTGGTGACAGGCAGGTGACAAAACAGCAGGTGCAGAAACAGTGGAGCTGTCAACTCTGCACACAGGTGGCCCAGGCCATAAGGTCTTCTCATTGGAAGCAGCAATGGGAGTTGGCAGTCTCCTAGGTGTCTGAGCAGGCTTTTTTTTTTCTTTTTGGTGAGGCAATTGGGGTTGTGACTTGCCCAGAGTCACACAGCTATGTGTCTGAGGTAATATTTGAACTCAGGTCCTCCTGACTCCAGGGCCAGTGCTCTATCCACTGCACCACCTAGCTGCCCTGTGAGCAGGCTTTTTAAGGACTGCACAGCTTACCTCCTGGTGTGAGTAAGGGACTAGAAAAAGTACCCTAAATATTGTCTGCTTACCCAACCCTGGCCTGTTTACTACAGCAAGCTTACTTAGAGAGATGCAGGATTCTTGGCTCAATATGAAGGCAGATGAAATTCAGTTTGACACTGATAGCAACAATCCAAAATGCTTTTATGATGCCCTAAAGGCTATTTATGGGCCAAAGACCCATGGTGCATCTCAACTACTCAGTCCTGATGGAGCCACATTGATTAGTGATCAGGACATGATCCTGCAGAGATAGGCTGAACACTTCCATAGTGTTCTCAACAGACTGTCATCAATCAGTGCTGAAGCCATTGGCTGTTTGCCTCTGGTTGAAGTCAATTCCAACTGAAGAAGAGGTTTTGAATGCCATTAGGCTCCTCTCCTGTGGCAAAGCACTTGGTGCTGATTCTATTCCAGTGAAGATTAACAAAGTAGGGGGCACATTGTTCATAAAAAGCTGACTGAAATTTTCCAGGTTATATGGTAAGAGATTATCTCCTGGGAGTTCAAGGATGCCTCCATTGTTCATCTCTATAAAAGTAAAGGAAATAGATTGTCCTGTGACATTCACAGGGGGATCTCTCTCTTAGTCATTGCTGCCAAGATTCTTGTCAGATTTCTCCTTAATAGGCTGATCCCTCACCTGGAAGATGGTCATCTACCTGAGAGCCAGTGTGGCTTCAGAAAGGGCCAAGGAATAGTTGATAGGGTGTTTGCTGCTTGACCACTCCAGGAGAAATGCCAGGAGCAGAACAGAGGTCTGTACATAATGTTCATTGATCTGATCAAGCCCTTTGACACTGTTAGTTGTGAGGGCTTATGGAAAATTATGTCAAAATTTGGTTGCCTGGAGAAGTTCATCAGTATTGTACATCAATTTCATGATGGCATGCTTGCTTGGGTTCTGGATAACAAATGATGCTATTGTGCTTTCCCAGTCTCCAATGGGGTGAAACTAGGTTGTGTGCTTGCTTCCATGTTTTTTAGCATAATATTTTCAGCAATGAGGACTAACATAGCATCAAGGTCAGCTACCACACTGATGGTAAATTAATTATTTAACTTGAAAAGGCTAAAAGCTAAGACTAAAGTAGAGGGAGAGTTAGTGTGTGATTTTCTCTTCACAGATGATTATGTCCTCAATGCAGCCTGTGAAGATCAGATGCAACAAAGTATAGATCAATTCTCTGCTAATTTTGGCCTAACAATTAACATCAAGAAAACACAGGTGCTCCATCCACCAGCTAGCACCACACCATTCATACATCAGTTACAGCAAATGGAGAAGTTTTGAATATTGTGGATAAGTTCATTTACCTTGGCAGTATACTTTCCAGGGATGTACATATTGAAATGAGGTTGACACACAGATTGCCAGAGCTAGCTAAGTGTTTGGGAGGCTCGAAAAGAATGTGGGATTGAAGATCTATAGGCTGCCTGCCAAATTGAAGGTCTACCGAGCCCTTGGGTTGACCTCATTGTTGCATGTGAAATCTTGACAGTATACCAGTACCATACCAGGAAACTGAATCATTTCCATTTGAATTGTCTTGGGAAGATTTTGAAGATCACCTGGGAGGATGAGGTACTGGATACTGAAATCCTTTCTCAAACTAAACCACCAACCGTTCAAACCCTACTGCAGAGTGCAACTCTGATGGATTGGCCATGTTGTTTGAATGCCAAACATAAGTTTACCTAAAAGACTATTTATGGAGAACTCACACAAGGCAAGCACTCACATGGTGGTCAGTCAGACACTCTCAAAGTCTCTCTGAAGAACTTTGGGACTGATTGTGTGACTTGGGAGACACTAGCACACGACTGCCCAGAATCAAAGAAGGTGCTGTGTTCTATGAGTAAAGCAGAATTGAAGTAGCTCAAAAGAAATGCAAGATGCACAAAATTAGAAAATCCACCCCAAATGTTCACATAGACTATTTGTGCCTGACCTGTAGTAGAGCATTCCAAGCTCATAGTGGTCTGATCAGCCATGGTCAAACACTGTAACTTGACTGTGACATAATAATGCCATTTTGGTCCTCTTAGAGAACGAAGTACAACAACTAAAGTGATTTCCCCCCTTCTTGTTGTAAATTTGACCATGTCACTTCAATAAACTCCATTGCCTCTAAAATAAAATA
Organism: Phascolarctos cinereus; assembly: GCF_003287225.1. NCBI lineage: Eukaryota > Metazoa > Chordata > Mammalia > Diprotodontia > Phascolarctidae > Phascolarctos > Phascolarctos cinereus. Next base: position 144,830,538 of record NW_027556402.1, read on the forward strand.
GAAATTCTGTTTAGCTTTTAAAGTCTGTTAAAACCTTCCATCCACCTATCTTTCTGCTTTGTTTTACAGTAACCTCCCTTTCCAAACTGGGTAATCCAGCCTCTCTGTGCCTCAGCCATGACGTTCCATCTTTCACGCATTTATACTGGTAGCTCCCCGTGCCTGAAATGCACTGCCTTCTAACTTCCACTTCCTTCTACTTCCTCTCTTCCTTCTAGACAGAGCTCAGGCAACACTTTCATGAAGTCTGCCTTGAGTCTGTCAACTGCTAGGGCCTTTTCTCTTAAATTACCTTACATTTAATTACTTTGTATTTCTTCTATTTATATTTATTTATTCCATATGTACTTATGTAAATAAGTCCTCTTTGTCTTTCCTGCTGAAGTGCAAGCTCTTTGTGAGTATTTGCTTCGTTTATTGTAACTGTATTCCTAGCAATGCCGCACATTGAGTAATAGTTTTTACCCCCTGATAGAATGTAAGTTTCTTGAGGGCAGGAACTGTTTTATTCTTGTCTTTATTCCCTAGCAGGTAGCACAGTGCCTAATACATAGTAAGTACTTAATAAATGCTTATCAATTCATTGATACCAAAGGCATAAAAAAAATCTCAGACAATGCTATTAACCAAAAGAGGTTACTAAGAAGATGCCAATAACTACTGCCTCACATGTAGTACTACTTTTTCATCTCAACGATAATTTTCTGAAAATAATATGCACTTGCACCAAGGACATTCTTGGTAACGGTATTGTTATAGGAGGTCAGATAGGCTTTCTCAGATGACATTCTGCAGGATTCATAGCAGTGATTGAGAGATGTAAAGAATAAAAGATCCCATTGTATTCACTGTTTCCCAACTATAAAACATCACAAAAAACCGTTGAGTCAATAAAGCATTGCTGTTATTGTTCAGTCATGTCCAACTCTTTTTAAACACCACTTGGATTGGCAAAGAATATATATATATATATATATATATATATATATATATATATATATATATATATATATATATATATATATATATATGTTCCTAACTACTTCTGAGAAGTAAGGAGAGGGCTATAACTTTGCAATAAGGCTAGAGAAGCTGTAGCATAGAGACTTGATCAGATGTATGATGCTTTTTCATAAGAGGTTTCTATCCGTTTCCATAGTCTTTTCATCCAGGGGTTAAGCTCTTTTGGAAGTCAGACAGCTAATCAGATCTCATAAGCATATGTGTCTTTGAAATCACTTCTGCCTGCTAGGAGGATCAATAGTAGCATCAATCCCAAGCCTCCAACCAGGGTTAGAAAGTCCCCTCTGTCCCTGGTCAAGTCCTGATTGCTAATCTGAATTCCCTTCTAGTAATTTTGGGGGCTATCTTCAAAAGACTTCAAAGGAGTATCTGAACCTGAAAAACCATGCTTTTCCTTGGCCCAAATCCCTTGGGTCTTGCCATTCAATTGAATATGAATATAGTTTTACAATTGCTAAACTAATAAGGCAGGGTCATTGTCTTTCTTCTGACCCACATTCCTTTTTTTATTCTGTATATGTGGCTGGTACAAGCCTCACAGATTTTGAGCTGCCCCACACATCTTTCTAGAATCATTTCTCACTATTTAACCTGAAGGAGGTTGGCTTTGGAAAGCAGAAAGGAAATCTTTTCATTAAAGACTAGAAGGAAAGTAGGAGAATGTCTGGAGAAAAAGAGAAGCTTTGAAGGAGATAAGGAGTTAAGTGGGGGTGGGGAAGGGGCATAATTTACACCAAATGACTTGAGATATCCCAATAAAGCTGAAAGTGACCAGAAGGACCTTAATAAATTGATTGATTAAGGGAAGTTTGAGGGTCAGGTAAAAATTGATAGGACTACTTTAGTAAGGGTAAAAACAGTTTGAATCCAATGGAGGAAGTGTAAAGGGAATCAAAAGGATTTGCCAAGCACCGTGAAGGTTATATTGAAGCTAGGTAGTTTGAATGTGTGGTTAGCCCCGTCTGCACAGTTCTGTGATTTCCTCTAGCAATGCTATACAGCCTAGGAACAGAACGGAAGGATGGAAGATGGCTAGGGATTAGATCTAAGGATGGGGAACTGGGAAACCTAAAGGGAGGAAAGAAAAAAGAAGAGGGCATTATTGGACGCTAGCACTAATGTGGCTGACCACTACATTCTGCCTGAGCAGAACTAGTTAAGTGGAGGAAGGAAAGGTCTAATGAATTAGTGAAGTGATGGATATGTGAAACAACTAGAGATTCAAGTGCCGAGGAAGAAAGGTTCAGTGCATGTGGATTAAGTAGCAAGTAAGGTGAATAGGAAGGGACACCATTTAAGTGAACAATTTTAAAAAATGTATTAATTCTTTTGTTTTGCTACCAGTCATTTTCTGATGAGCCCAGTCTTCTTTGAATCCTCTGAATAACTAATTTCATGCAAAATAATTTCTTCTGACATTGCATGTCACTTCTGCCAACTGTAGCCCCTCCATCTCACTGCCCCCCCCAGTCCCCATACAGAGAAAAGTAAAATGGGTTTCATCATCTGTTCTCTGGATTAAAATTGGTCATTACATTTAATCTGAATTCAAATGATGTTCAGTGTTGCAGGCAGTTACCATATATGTTGTCTTCCCCGTTCTTACCTTTTTGTTCTATATCACTTCATATTAGTCTTTCCATAGTTTTCTGAATTCTTCCTACTCATCATTCCATACAGCACACTATTCAGTTACATTCACATACCACAGTTTGTTTAGCTGTTCCCTGATAGTTGGGCACCCACTTTCTATACTTTTTTTTTTTGCTAACATAAAAAGTGCTACAATCAATATTTGATTGGACCTTTTCTCTTTCTCTAGTAGTAGGATTGCAGGATTAAACATTATTAACAGTTTAATGGCTTGTCTTGCATAGTTCAAAATTGTTTTCTAAATGGATGGACTAATTGGCAACAGTTCCCCCACTGCTCCTCCAGCATTCACTATTTCTGTCTTTCTCATCTTTGGCAGTTTGCCAGTTGGGAGGTGAAATCTCAGAGTTGTTTTAATTTGAATTTCTTTTATTATTAGAGTGGGTAGAGTGGCTAGCCTCCAATAATGACGTCTTCTTTCTTTTCTCCCTATGTGTTTCCCAGTTCCCCACTCTTAGAATTACTTTATTATTATATTTTTTTCTACATTCAACAAATAGTCTATTAATTATTGACTGTGCAAAATACTGTGTTGGGAATGCAAAGAAAGAAAAATGCCCTTAAGGATAATTAGTTGAAGGAACTAGACTTGGAAAAGTAGAAAGTAAGGGGAGGGCATGATAGCTGTCTTCTATTACTTGAAGGGCTGTCCCATGGGGGGAGATTAAACTTCCTCTGTTTGACTCCAGAGGACAGAACCAGATACAGAAGAAGCAGCTAGGTAACATATTAGATTGAGTGCTGGACCTCACCTTAGAGAGACCAGTGTTCAAATCCCTTTCTTGAACATTGGTCTCAGTCTCAGTTTCCTCATCTGTAAAATTGATAACAATAACAGAACCTACCTCACAGGTTGTTGTGAGGATCAAATGAGAAAATGCCTCAGAAAGCATCTGAGGAATGTGAGATGAGGAAGAAAGAAGAAGAGGAAATATCAATTTTTTTCAGTGAAATGTGAGATATGGTTCTCATTTGAGAAGGTGGGAGGAGGGAGAGCCATGAGAAGTTTGAGGAGGGACAAAAAGATGCAGAAAAGCCTTTGAGGTTGTTGAGATTTTGCTGAGCCACTCTTATCTGAGAATGATGAAGCTGCAGGCCAGAGACAAGTGCCAGCAATCAGGTAGCAGTTTAATTAGTTTCATTTTGAGGAACAGATATGCAAATCAGGAATTCTCCTGATCAGAATTCCACCTTGCTGAAGTGAAGAAAGAAATTATATATACATAAATCACAAGTGGGCCAAGGGAGGTGGGGGGAGGTGGATTGCGAATAATCCCTCCTGGGGCCAGAGTGGTTTCCCAGGACAAATTTCCAGGACAAATCCTGGAGTCCTGTGGGAGCAATAATGCTCAAGTCCTTGGGGTCATTACTTAGTGGGTCACAGGACCAAGTTCTGTGACAACAGGTTCTACAATCTGTGATTTGCTTCACTTCAGGTACAAAGACAGAAGGGTGCCGGTGATTGTGGGTCTTGTCAAGGTTCTTGAGTGATCAATTCAAGATGCATTGTGAGTCTGACTCACAAGCTAGAAGATGCAGCTCTTGAGAAAACTAAATTACTAGTATATTCATTACACATAGCATATCAATTAATAGGAAAATTATAAATTCCTTGCTCATGGCGAATGAGATAGTGAATAGATTGGGGGGAGAGGAGTTGGTCTAAAAGGATCGCCTTCCTGAAGTGAGAACCCAGTTGAGATTATGTAACATAAATTTGTAGTTGACCCAGTCAGCACTAATTCTACCTTTGTTGGGAAGCATGTGAATAGAATCATTGGTAATGGATGGTGGGTATAATCCAATGCTGGGCTTGGAAGGTGTGATAAGACTATACCAGCATTTCCCTGATTCAGCTTCTCTCCCCTCTCCCCAATAACATAGGCCCAGGCCCTTCATTTCCTAACTGTAAGGGATTATCATTTCAGTAAGAGGAGTCAAATCAGTTCCCAAGACCTGATTAATTTCCACTTCCCCAGACCAGCTTCCTGGTCACCTAAAGGCATAAGAAGTCTCAGCCATGAGCAGAGATTTCTGAAAACCACAGGAGTGACTCAACACTTTTCCATATGGAGACTGGGAGTGAGTGTGAGGGAGGAGGGGGAATGGCCAGAGAAGCTAAGTAACATTGTATCAATGTGTCATCTTTGCTACATTAGGGCAAAGCAAACAACCTTTTGTTATCTGTTCCATGACTTGAAAGTGCCTCATTTAGAAAAAGCAAACCTGAACTGAGAGTGATGGTGTTAGGGCTTGTACAGCAGCCTCTGACAGCAGGGCAAGATTAACTGTAGGATAAGGAGCAAGGAACTCAAGATAAGGGGATCGAGTAGACTTGAATTGGTTCATTCAGGGTTCAAGATGGAGAAGGAAAGGTAATGTAGGCAACTTATGGATGATAGCTGGGGAAAGACCTGAGCAGGGAGTGATTGAAGTCGTAGTGAAGATGAAGAACAGGGCTGAGGGTTATAAGGCAGAAAAAAGTGAGTTTAACGATAGATCACGATCATATAAAGTAATTTCAGAGTCATGAATATCAAAGCAGACGTGGGTCATGGCAAGATCAAGGGTATGACCATCCCTCTGTAGATGAGGTGAGGTTGAGGAGTTAGGGGAAATGGGTAAATTGAACAAGTAGGAGGTAAGGGTCTTTGAGGGAATATCAATATGTATTGGTCTTCTAATGAGGACAGAAGTTAGGGAGAAGAATGTGTTAATGGAATCAGATGAAAGGAGGGGTGTCTTGGGGTCAGCAGATAAAAGCTAGCAGAATTCTGATTGGGTGATAATTTTGGATTGAATAAATCTCAAAGAAGTTACTTGGGGGGGGATGGGAGGTGTAGAAGGAAAATCTGAAAGTGGCAGCGAAGAGCAAGGCATACACCAAATCCCCACTAGTGTTGGAAAGGATATACAGTGAAGCAGTGTTATAAGAAAGGAGCCAGGTCTCAGTGAGTGCAAGGTGGAAGGAGTGAGAAAAGAAAACATTAGAATATCATCTCCTCTTACCAAGTATTCTTAAGTACCTCTTCCCCCTGCCCCCATCAGTGACAGAATCCTAGGTTGTGTGGACCTAGGTTGTCTGAACAATCATATATGTCTCTTTCCTTGGACATAGAAAAAGACAATTTTAAATAAAGCTTACTGAAAGAAATGTCATTGTTATATCCAGAATGCAAACCTTTAATAAACAATATACACTGATTTTAATTCCAGGGATACCCTTCAAACATGGAAAATGCTTAAGAACTAAACTGGTAACAGCCCACCTCCAAAAACTCCAACCTGCTTTGCAAGATGGGCCAAATATTCCTTAAACACCAACTGGGTCATTAACTACATGCTTCCTAATGTTTGGGAACAATCCAGCTAACGCTCAGGTACGATCCACCTTTTATTTTTTTAAGGAGGCATCGGTTTTGACAGTTACTGCCTAGGGCCATGGCTGCTCCAGGGCATCCAACCTCCCTCCTCTCCCCCTCCAGGCATCAAACCTGGGGGCCCTGTCTTTGACCCGCAGACCACCCGGGAGAAAATGCGGAATCTAGCTCGGCCTCCTCTGGAGGGGGGTGCATTTCCTCTGGACCCACAAGATTCTGGAGAGAGGGGACAGCGAGGGTGGAGGGTGAGCGGCCGTTCTCAGCCCGGGCCACACGCACGCGGGAAAGCCTTCTTTCCTGCCGCCCACGCGGCCTCGGAGAGCAAAGCGCGGGTGGGGACGGCGCTCGGCGGCGGCAGCTGCAGGAGCGGCAGAGCTTTCCTTTCGTTCGGTCTAAGACTTTCTGTCCTTGGGAAAGCCGCTCCAACCCCACCTCCCGGCTGTCCAGTAACGGGATCCGTTCCTGCCAAATGCTGGGAAGGAAGGCAGGAGCGAGACCTCCGGGAAAACCCCAGCTTCCTCAGTGCCCGGCCAGTCTGGGAGAATAGGGACAGAGCTAGAGTCGGGTGGGAGGCGGGATAGGGGCGGGCGGGGGGGAAGGGTAGGGAGGCAAAGAAGCAAGAGGAGGAGGGAAACCGCTAGAGCCAGCGCAGGCGCACGGCAGACACGAAAGCTGGGCAAACAGGAATCCCTCGCCCCTCCCGCCTCGAGAGCCCTCATCCTGGAATCCGCATGCGCACCACAAGGATCGGGGAGCCTTGGAGGCATGGCTGACAGAAGGGGCGAGGGCGGGCTGGGCCTTCGCTGCCGCGAGGACGGCAGTCGGCGCATGCGCGGGGAGAAGGTCAATCACAGATTTGATTTGCGGCTTGCCGATTAAAAAAAATTAGGGAAAAAAAGGGTCTGCCCCTACGCGTGCGCGCTGCGGGCAAGCATAGCCTGGGCGGCTGGGCCCGGGGCCTGTCGGTTGCCGGTAGGCTTGACTTGGCGGCGCATGCGTGCTAGCAGTGCCGGCGGATGAGGGGAGGGGAAGAAAAGAGGAGGAGAAGGAGAAAGAGTGGGGTGGCCGCAGAGGCGGCAGCAGCAGCAGTAACCGCGGCGGCGGTGACTGCGGGTACTACTCGCAGGCCTCGGGTGGCTGCTGCTGCTGGCGGTGGAAGCTTGTGGTGTACGGGGGGCTCCTTGGGAGAGGCAGCAGCTGCCGCAGCAGCACGGAGGGGTGGGGGGAGGGGGGAGAGGGAAGAAGCCACCGGAGCCGCCAGCAGTTCGCACGGTGAGGACTGAGGGCGCTGGGGAAGGCAGGGGGCCGGCCGGTGCGGAGGTGGGGGCGCACCTCAAAGTTTGACAGCCGGGCAGGACAGTCTTTCTCCAGGAGTTGGCCCCGGGGCCCGCCCGAGGAGGGGACACCCCCTCCCCCCCGGGGCGAGCTGGGGCTACCTGGCGGGCCGGGGGAGGGGGGGCGGAGGCTGGGGCGGAGCGGAGAGCCGGGGGACCGAGGGTGTTTCCTCAGGGACCCGCTAGGCCTTGTGACCCACTTTATTTCTGTCATTACTCAGGCACGTTTGGAGCACAGCCCGATTGGGCGTCCGAGTCGCCCTGGGCTCTTGGTCACCCCCGCCCTGTCGCCGGCGCTCGCTCGGCCCAGTGAGCATCCCTCCTCCCCGCTGCCAGTGCCCGCCGGGCTCCCGAGTGTCGTGCCCGGTGCGGCGGGGAGCAGCGCGGCCGCCCCCGCCGCGTCCGGCCCGCCGAAAGCCGCGCCGCGCCGGGCCGGGCCGGCCCAAGCCGCCCCAAGCGGGAGGTCCGAGCTCGGAACCCCCCACGCATGTGTTTCTCTTCAGGGAGCGCTGCGCCCGCGGAGCCCGAAGGGCGGTACAGACCGCAGTGCTTTTGCCTTTTGCCCCTCTGCCTTTTTTTTGCCTCGAGGCTCTTCTGACAGCCGCTCTTGGCCTTCCCGGCCGGCCCGCCTCGCCGCCCTGGGGGTGCTGGGGCAGCAGCGTACTGGGCTAAGCCTTGGATTTCCCATTTCAGTGAGAAGTGGTTTTACTCGTGTGTGGAAGTGCCTTGTTCAGGGGCGATGAAAGAGGCTGCGACCTGGCGGGTGAAGGATGTCGTTAGTTTGTTGTTTCCTGCACTTGGGACTGATAGGCACTGGGAAAACTTTCAGGCTTTAGAGAGTGTGTGTGTGTGTGTGTGTGTGTGTGTGTGTGTGTGTGTGCGCGCGCGCGCGCTTGCGTGTATTTGTGCCGGCACATCTGTCTATGTGCATATATAGTATATATGTATAATATATACACAGACACATATAGGTACCTGCAAGCATGCCAGCGTGAGTATATGTATGTATGTGATATGTGCCTGTTGTGTGCTAATATGTGTAAATATATGCATATGTATATATGTGTGTATATGTAGATTGTGTACCAGTGCATGTATATGTATGTTCGTGTATATAAGGTATGTGTGTGACTGGGGGGATAGATGTATATGTTTGTACATATATGTGTACACATGTGTGTATTCATGCCAGCGTGTCTATATGTGTGTATGTGTGTGTGTGCTGATGTACAAGCACATATGTGTGTGTGACTAAGTGAGACTGTATATATGTGTATATATGTGCCTGCAAAGATATATATATGTGTGTGATAAAGTGAATTTGTTTATCTGTATATGTGTGTGCATTTGTATATGCATGTTTGTGTGTGTATATGTATGCGTGTGCACATCAGTGAGTACATATACTTGTGTGTATGTGTATATCATATATACACATATGTACTGTCTAAGCACCCCCCAAAACTGAAGATGAAAACAGAAAGAGAAGGAGAAACTTGTTTAGCCACACTTTATTTGTTTATTCTTATGCTCCCTAAAATCAGAGTAATGCAGTTCTATTCAGGATTGCATTGCAGTGTCTGGGTGAGGGTGTTTTGGTTGGGGTGAAGGTGTAGAAAAGGAATAGAAGAAAAAGAGACTACATTGTAGTAGACTACAATTGTAGATTACATTGTAGTGCAACTGTGGACTACATTGAATGTATTTGTTATATATATTTAAAGATTAACATGGAAACCTTTTAAACCAGGATGCATTTTAGAAAGTGTATTCCTTTTACTGAAATATGTCCTTTGAGATGCCTCCAATATGATCTTGCTTTAAAACTTGTTAGGAAAGAAAAATAATCTAGGTTCAAGTGTTAAAACATTTGACTGGAAAAAAAAAGATCGTTTCTAAAGTTGAGCATGAATAAAGTAATGTGAAAATTAGTAATATTTCTTTGCCCACCAACATGTTCATTGCCCTTTTTGGAGTAACAACTTATTTTTTAATTCAAGAAAACAAATACTAATGAAATACTCTTATTTGTGGACTTTAATTTTGACTGTGAACAGAGATTTTAAACTTCGGTAGAATACAGAATAATTTGCATTTCCACATTTCACTTCTTTGGTTTAGGTACAGATTATCATGGTGCTCTTTGGATTTGACATAGTGGTTGACGTGCTCATATTTTCATAGTTTAGCTCCATTTCTGCTTCATTAAGCACTACTGTGTACTGAGTTTTCCTGTCAACCACTTAGGAAATGTGAATATTCCAATAAGTGAATTTCATATTAGATTTGGTTTGTCTAGATATTCTGCATTTCACATTATGAAATTTAAGGATGTCAGCAAGTACTGTATATAATATTCATATTAGGAAATAAGAGAGTTCTCATGTAAATAAATATATTAACTGTTTAAGACAGTTTCATGATGAAACTTATACTAAAATGATTTTTAAAAATTTAATGTTAGTACATGTCATGTTTTATATACTTTTAAAATGATCACTGTCCTAATCTTAATGCAAGAAAGGGTATGGGGACTAAAAGGCGGTTAAAATATATATTTTTAAAAATTTCAAACTCCCTCTAGTGGCTAATAAGGTATATATCCTGTTGAAATTACTTCACCAAGGATTGGGCAAAAATATGGGGAAAGTTATTTTTATTCTGTTATTGAAGTTTTTTTTTAAGAAACTTACCAGTCTTACTTTTCTTTCTAAATTTTATATCATGTTTGTAAATCTTTGTGTTATAGGACATGTGATTTTTGTGTGTGATCTCGGCTTACATATAATTTTATTCCTTGGTTCTGAAAGATGGGCAGTTATTTCCAGTTGGCTTTATGTTAGGGGTTCTGTTCAATCTTGAACAACACTGAAGATAACACAACTAGTCATTGTCTACCATTCTCTCAACCTCCTTACTTTTTCTGCCATTGCTATTATTCCGTTGCAACCCATGGACAAATGAATAATTTTATATATATCATAAAATTTAGTTTGTCATACAAAAATGCAACTATAAGTCACATTTGAAAGGCCAGGAGCAGTTTGTGTTGCCCTAGGTATGCTCATACTGGTGTAGACTCTGTGTTAAATATCCTTGATTTCAGGGGGTCTAGTTTTAAGTATGGCTCAGTCTGCACAGCCCCTGGGCTAAGTCTTACTCTGCTTCTGCACACTTTAAAAAATTATTTAGTATTTTACTTTACCCTAATTACATGCAAAAACAATTTTCAGCATCCATTTTTAAAACTCTGAGTTCCAAATTCTTTTCCTTTCTTCCTCCCCACCCCCTTCATTGAAAAAGCAAGCAATTTGATATGTTATACTTGTATAGTCATGTAAAACATATTTCCATATTAGTCATGTTCTGAAAGAAAACATAGAACAAAGAGAAAAAACTCAAGAAAAATGAAGTAAAAAATAATGCTTCAATTTGTAATCAGACACCATCAGTTCTTTCTCAGGGGAGGGATAACATTTTTTTTTTTTATCGTAAGTCCTTCAGGCTTGTCTTGGATCATTATATTGAAGACAATAGCTAAGTCATTCACAGCTGATCATCTTACTGTATTGCTGTTACTTTGTACACAATACATTTCACTTTGCATCAGCTCATGTAAATCCTTCCAGGTTTTTCTGAGAGGATCCCACTCATCATTTCTTATAGCACAATAGTATTCCCTCACAATCACATAGCACAGTTTGTTCAGCCATTCCCAAATTGAGGCATCCCCTCAATTTCCAATTCTTTGCCACCAGAAAAGTGCTGCTATAAATATTTTTGTGCACATAGGTCCCTTTCCTTTTTGTTTTTTGTGTCTTTGGATACAGACCTAGTAGTGACATTGCTAGGTCAGAGGATATGGTTTTAAAACCCTTTGGGCATAGTTCCAAACTACTTTAAAGAATGGTTGAATCGGTTCACAACTCCACCAAGAGTGCATTAATGTTTCATTTTCCCCACATCTCCGCCAACATTTGTCATTTTCCTTTTCTGTCCTATTAGCCAATCTAATAGGCATGAGGTGGTACGTTAGAGTTATTTTAATTTGCATTCCAGTCATTAGTGATTTAGAGCATTTTTTTCATTTGGTTATAAATAGCTTTGATTAGTTCATCTGAAAAGTTAGTGACTTTGGATCATTTATCAGTTGGGGAATGGCTTTTATTTTTATAAATTTGACTCAGTTCTCTATATATTTGAAAAATGAGGCCTTTATCAGAGAAACTTGCTTCAAAAATTTTTTTCATAGTTATAATTGCTAAATGTATTTCCCTCCATCTTATTCCCACCCCCCTCCAGTTTATTCTTTCTCTTTTCGCTATGTCCCTCCTCAAAAGTGTTTTGCTTCTGGCTACCATCTCCTCCCAATTGGTCCTCCCTTCTGTCACTCCATCCCACCCCCTTCTTTTACTCCCTTTCTCTCCTACTTTCTTGTAGAGTAAGATTTCTGTACTCAATTGAGTGTGTATGTTATTTTCTCATTAAGCAAATTCTGAGGAGAGTAAGGTTCATTCACTGCCCCTTCTATCTCTCCTTCCACTGTAAAAGCTTTTTCTTGCCTCTTTTATGTGAGATAATTCTACCTCTCCTTTTCCCTTTCTCCTAGTGCATTCCTTTCTCACCCCTTAATTTTATTTTTTTAGATATCATCTCTTTGTATTCAGCTCACACCTGTGCCCTCTCTATATCCTCCTTCTTACTGCCCTAATAATGAGAAAGTGTTTATGAATTACAAGTATCATCTTCTCATGTAGGAACATAAACAGGTTAACCTTATTAAGTCCCCTGTGATTTCCCTTTCCTGTTTACCTTTTTTATGCTTCTCGAGTCTTGTATTTGAGAGTCAGATTTTCTATTCATCTCTGGTCTTTTCATCAAGAATGCTTGAAAGTCTTCAATTTCATTTTTTTTCCCCTTGAAGGATTATACTCAGTTTTGCTGGGTAGGTGATTCTTGGTTATAATCCTAGTAGCTAGGACCTAGCTCCTTTGCCCTCTGGTATATCATATTTGAATCCCTCTGATCCTTTAATGTAGAAACTGCTAAATCTTGTGTTATTCTGACTGTGGCTCTGTGATACTTGAATTGTTTCTTGCTGGCTGCTTGCAGTATTTTCTCCTTGACCTGGGAGCTCTGGAATTTGGCTATAATATTCCTGGGAGTTTTCCTTTTGGGTTCTCTTTCTGGAGGTTATTGGTGGAGTCTTTTAATTTCTTTTTTATCCTCTAGTTTTAGAATATCAGGGCAGTTTTCCTTGATAATTTTTTGAAAGATGATGTCTAGGCTCTTTTTTTGATGATGACTTTCAGGTAGTCTAATAATTTTAAAATTATCTGTCTTTGATCTATTTTACAAGCTAGTTGTTTTTCCAATGAGATATTTTGCATTATCTTCTATTTTTTATTCTATTGGTTGTTTTATTGTTTCTTGATTTCTCATAAAGTCATTTGCTTCCATTTGCTCATTTCTAATTTTTAAGGAATTGCTTTCTTCAGTGAGCTTTGATACCTCCTTTCCCATTTGGCTAATTTTACTTTTTAAGGAGTTTTTTCCTTCAGTGAACTTTTGTGCCTCTTTTTCCATTTGGCCTACTCTGTTTTTTAAGGTGTTATTTTCTTCAGCATTTTTTTGTGTCTCCTTTACTAAGCTGTTGACCATTCATGATTTTCTTGAATCACTCTCATTTCTCTTCCCAGTTTTTCTTCTGTCTTTTTTACTTGATTTTCTCAATGCTTTTTGAGCTCTTCCATGGCCTGAGACCAATTCATATTTTTCTTGGAGGCTTTGGATGTTGGAGCTTTGACTTTTTTATCTTCTTCTGAGTATGGGTTTTGATTTTCCTTGTCACTATAGTAACTTTCTGTGGTAAGAATTTTTTTTTCAGTTTGCTCATTTTTCCAGTCTATTTCTTGACTTTGAACTCTTTGCTAAAGTGGAGCTCTGTTTCTAGGGTGGAGGGTGCACTGTTCCAAGCTTCAGGAGTTTTGTGTAGCTGTTTTCAGAAATACTTCTAGGGACCTGTAAGTTTTCGGTTCTTCCAAGGTAGTATGATTTAAGGAGAGGTGTGTTTACTCCTGCTCTGGTGTGTGTGACCACAAATGTTCTTTTCTGCCCTGGAATTGTGTTAAGGGTCCCCTCTCTACTGCAGCTGCAAAGAGATCCCTGTAATCTTCTGATCAGTTTTTTGACCCCGTTATTGTCTGTGGGCTGAGAGCTCTGGAAGCAGCCACTGCTGCTGTTTGATTCAGTGGCTCCCAAAGACTGCTTCTGGTTTGCTGGGGCCTGTCTGTGCTGGCGTGGCTTGCACTGGACTGCTCTCCACTCTCACCTAGTGCTACAGACCTTTCCTGCAGACTTTCTAAGTTGTCTTTGCCTGGAAAATGATATCATCCCTTCCTTTTGTGGGTTTTGCTGCTCCAGCAATTGTTTTATGGCATTATTTAAAGGTGTTGGGAGGCGTTTTGGAGAAAGCTCAGGCGAGTCACTGCAGAGAAAATGCCATTGTGGCTCCACCCACCTTTCTGTACACTCCCCCCCCCCCCCCCCCCCCCCCCCCCCCGCAAGAGACAGGGTTTATTGTAATGCCAATAGGAGTGGCCAAGATTCTTAGGGAATCTTCGGTTTAATGGGGTTGAGACTGATGCTTATGTACAGAAAGGACAGTGAAAGGATCTGAATGGGATTAAGGAATGGTGGGCCAGATGCTATAGGGAAAGGGATATTAAGTAATCTGGGATGGGCTAGGAGTGACAGTGAAAGGACTGTCTAGTAAGCTAATTAAGTGATTTAGGTGGGCTGGAGTGGGCCAGATGCCTTGGGTGAAAGTGCCAGTGATCTGGGCTGCTGAAATGTATGGGAAAATTCAGGGACTGGGTTGCTCTCAAAGACATGATCTTTTCCTTTTAGGGGTCCCCATCCCTCCCCTCTCAAACAAATGGGACCCAAAATCTTTTGGGGTAAGGGTCATAGGTCTTGGCTTCTGAAACTGCTTCCAGCTGGCAAGAGCTGTCCCTGCCTCAAGGGGGTCCCAGGGAGGAGGTTGACTGGAACTGAGCACAGACTGCATGCAGGGGATAATGGAGGTCTGCACACTTTTAGCAAACTTGTGCCCAGCAGAACCATATTAAGCTCTGGGCAGTTGTCTGAAATCGACTTCAATCTAGACCCTCATCCCAAGTAAATCACTAGTTGATTCAAAACTAATGGCTAATAGAAAATAGAACAAAGGGTGAGGATACCCTTTGACTTGGCATATGCATAACCAGCAGCACAAAGACATGAACCATCTCTAGGTTCAGTGACTACCAGTCAAATAGTTCACCTGAATAATTTTTGCCAAGCTATTGTGTCATTCTTTTCTGTTGTTAGATTTTCTCTTACCCCTTCTAATCCTTCTGTCATAGGCACACACAAGAACTGGCAGATGCAACTAAATTCCCAGAGACAGGGAAAATCAATTGACTTTTCAATAAGTTATTATGTTCCTACTGAAGTATGTAGGTAAAAAGAGCTAAGTCATTATCACCCACTGCTAGATGCTAAGTGTCTCTGAAATATATGTCAGGAGACTACTCCTTTGCTATTGTTTTGAGAAATGCATGAGAGTAGCACGTATGTAAGTTTATGTGTGTCTATACACACATATGTAGATAGTTTTTAAAAGTCCACGTTTTTAAAGAGTATTCGTCTGGTGATGCTGTATTGAGTCAAGTCATAGAATGCCATAGTCCCTGAACTGTGAACTAAAGTTGAGGGTCACTAAAAGGATGGTGAAGAATAATGGTGGGTGTGAGTAGGCTGCAATTTATTGCGGAGCAAATATGGCCTAAGAGCATTGTGAAGGATGTCATCAGAGAGATGTTTGACCGGAAAAGAGGTCATGTGGAGAGAGTGAGAGATAAATGCCTGACATATACAGTTGGCATCTATGTGATAGCAGGAGAGCCAGAAGAGCTAGAAGCCTCCTGGGCTACTTGTGAAGAATTGATGGGAAGACATGGACTAGCATAGCAAAAGAAGAGGGGGCCACATTGGGTTGCACTCTTTGTCCTCGTAGGGAATACCCACATTTAGGAGATCACAAATGCAACAAAATATTGACATATGGAAAGAGAAATTACATCTTTGATTTTGTTCATTTTTATCTCCGCTTCTTGGGATCTGGCAGTAACAGCAGCATAGTATGGTAGAATAATTTGTGTTCTTTACTTTGTCATTGTAGCAGTGGTTTACCTACTTACTAAGCTGGACACATGGGGACAAATGGTTTCTTGTTGAAAAAAAATCACTAAAGGACCTATATTTTTGTTACTTCTATGTGATGACTCCATCAAAGATTTTGTCCTATTGTACATATATATATATATATATATATATATATATATGTTTACACGTGTACTTATACGTACACATACATATGTACTTATATATACACACCTATCACCATAAAAATGAAGACAATAAATATTCAGACTCCATGAGCGCAGCTTGAATAAGCAGTTTAATGTGACACTTGACAGTGGTTTTAGTACTATTTTTCCTTATTTATTATTAGAAAATTATATGATCTTTAATCTGATAATCATATTAGAATATACATTTTTAGTATTGTTTAACAGTCTAAGTTGGGAAGTAAACATTCCATATCATTTAATAATTTTAAATTAAAATTTATTTTATTTATTATTCTTCCCCAAATATACTCACCAGGTGACTTTTTAATATCCTTTAAAAATGCTAGAAGTAAGATAAAACTAAAGGAAATTTCTTAGAATTTCAAAATTAGAAAATATTTCGGAGGTCATCTAGTCCTGAATAATTATGTAGGAATTTTATCTGTAGAATCTGTAAATTGTTATCCAGCCTCCACTAGTAAATGTCTGCTATTTCCAGAAACATTTCATTGTTTGTTAAGAAGTTTTTCTTTACACTCAGCAGAAGTTGGTCTCTCTATAACTTCCACCCATTCTTCCCAGATCTTCCTTCCAAATCCAAGGAGAACAAGTTTAATTCTTCCTAATTACAACTCTTAAAATTCTTGAAGATTGTTATCATGTGCTCCTTGAATCTTCTCTTCTTCGACATAAACATTCCAATTTGCTTCAATTGCTAATGTTATGCATGGTTTCCAATCCTCTCAGTCACCCCAGTCTTGGGGAAAAAAAAACAAATACCATATTACAGGCTTACTGTTGTTTTCCTGAAAGCAAAGCAATAGTTAATTTCAAATGAGAAAATATATGTAAAGCAGTTTGAAAACCTTAAAATGCTATTTTGAAAAAGTTAGTTATATCATTTGTACCAGCAAAAATCTAGCTTTTTTCTAGAGGTGGAATTATAAATATCAGAAGGTGGTTTTTTTTGGCTTAGTTATTAATTTTCTATAATTATTACACTAACATTTTTATATAACCACTTGTTAATTAGCCTTTTTTACAGCCACTATTTGGTAAGGAACTGAGTGAGCAAAGTGGCTTGAGAATCTTTATTTCCTAATTCTACAGATTATTCAAAGATTAATCTGCCTGAACTCTCCCTGTGAGAATAGTTCCAGCTCTTATGGTATCACTGAAGTGATTCTGATTCAGGCACCTGAAATTCTTTTGTTGCTGAATATCTCATTGAAATACAGTAGTATTGCAGTATCTTTTTTTTTTATTGCTTTAAGCTAATATGGAAAAGTAGCTTATACAATGAATGTGTTTTACCTGAATGTTACTTCTGATTCAAAGGGTTGGGTGTTTTATAGTTCGGAATATGATTCATATTTTATTGCATTAGACATAATTAGTGTGCATTTTATTATGTATCACTTAATTTTTTGAAGATACTCAGCAGTTTTTGTTTTATTCAGATGTATCTGTCATTTAATCAGTCATCCTGCTAATTCTTTTAAAAGTAATAAGAAATGAAAGTAAACCTCAATTCCTGTTTTTTGGCATATATAAAGACTAGCCAGCCACATTAACTTATATGACCAGCCAATAGTTTTTCATTTGTGTTAAAGTTCCATCCTACCTTTATATTGGGCAACATGATAGTTATCAGATGAAATTCATCATTTGAAAAGTTTCAATAGAATGTTCTTCAGGAGGATTAGAATTCCAAGTAGAATTCTACTTGCTTTTAAATTGATATCTAGATAAAATTATTTTTGTGATTTCCTGTTAAAAATATTCTTTGCCCACATAGTTCCAAGAGGACCAGTGGATGATTGCTGGTAACAGCTAAATTTACCTTTCTAGTTATACTTTGTTTAGGTTAATGTTACAATTGATTTAACTTTCTTGAGCATTTAGAGGGCAGCAGGGGGAAGTCTAAGCAATAGTTGGGGGAAAGATTGTCTAGGATTAAAATAGTAATCTTTCTAGAGCAATTTTTTTAATAAGCAGTGAGTCTGAATTCTACTTTGTAATTTTAATCTGAGACGAAAATGTACTGTGCAGCACAGTTAGAAGTTGGGAGTAGGGAGATGATGAATTTAAACTATTTTTAAAGATTTCCTTTTTATTATTAATTGAAACATAGCATCAATTACAATTTATTTTTAAATGATCAGTTAGTAAATATTAAGTGTCTTCTGTGTTCCTGGTACTGTGCGAAGCTCTGGGGGGAAAAGGCAGGCAAAAAGACAGTCTTTGCTCTCAAGGAGTTTACAGTCTAATGGGGGAGACAACATGCAAACAATTAAGGCAAGGTATATACAGAATACATAGGAAATAATTAATAGAAGGAAGACACTCGAATTAAGAGGGGTTGGCAAAGACATCCTGTAAAAGATGACATTTTAATTGGAATTTTAAGGAACTCGCTAGGTGAATTTGAGGAGAGAGAGCATTCCGACATAGAGGTGTGGGGGGGGCACCCAGAGGAAAGAAAATAGTCTATTTGTTATCCATTTTAAATAGTGATTGTTCTCTATTCTTTGCTGTTGGGTTTTTTTTCTGGCTTTTTTTTTTGGAATATACCTTCTGTAAGTCTTCCTACTCAAAATTTTTTCTTTCTTTATATTTATACTTAGTATTAAGATTAGATTGGCAATAATGTATGAAGCATTCTGCTTTTGAAATGAAGCTCTTTTTACTTAGCTATATAAGCTTTTACATAAAATTTCATAAAATTGCTGTACCAACAAGACCCTACCATTAATCATCTTATGGTTCATTGTTACTAATTAATATTTTTACATCTGAATCAGAGCTGCATTTGGGCCACCTTTCACTTTTAATTTCAGTACTTTCATAGCACATGCCACTTTCCCTGTGCTTCTCTTTGAAAACTATGTAAGATTTACCTGTTCTTGAAGTTGCAGATATTTTGTTTGCAGCTTCTTATTTTAAAAGATTTGAGGGGCACTATTCTGAATAGATTTCCTTTTTGTTGTGATTTAGTTTTGAAATTGTTAAATCATTTTCAGGATTCAATTAAATGCAACAAAATTTTCAAGCAACTGCTATATGGAGAGATAGTTTAAGTGAAAAAGGACCCCTGTTCTTGTGAAAAATAAAGTTTATGAGAGTTGTGGGGGAGGTGATAGAGAACAACTACAATATTTTAGAGAGCTGTGTATAAAGTGCCCTGTGAATTCAAGTGAGTGAGGATGGCCTAATTTCCTGTGGAGATCAGAAAAGGTCTCATGAAGAACTGCCATTTGAATTGGGCCTTAATATCTCTGACAAAGTTCGACAGGCCAAGACTGGAATAGAAGACAGTATAGGCAAGTGGGAACATTGAGATTAAAAGTGTAGGATGTAGGAAAACATAGAACTTGTGTAGAGATCAGTGGCTAGTTTAGTTTGGTTAGATGCCAGAAGAGGGGATTAGTATAAAGTAATACTGAGAAGGTTGGGTGGTACAGTATTTTTAGGAGATCTTGAACACAAGGAAAAGGAGTTTGAACTTTAGTAGTAGTCATGGACTAATTGTTTTTAAGTAATAGAGTAACATGACTTTATGAAGTAGCATGGCATTGTGGGTAGAGTGCTGGACTTGGAGTCAGGAAGACTTCAGATAAAATCTTATCTTGGTAAACTCAAAATGGGTACAGGATTTCGATATAAAGACTGATAGTATAAGGAAACTAGGAGAGCAAGGAATAATTTACTTTTCAGATCTATGGAGAAGGGAAGAATTTACGACCAAACAAGAGATAGAGAACATTATGAAATGCAAAATGGATAATTTGATTACATTAAATTGAAAAGTTTTTGCACAAAAAAAGCCAATGCATCCTAGTTTAGGAGGGAAGCAGAAAACTGGGAAAGAAGTTTTACAACCAGTGTCTCTGATAAAAGCCTCATTTCTGAAACATATAGAGAACTGAGTAGAATTTATAAGAATACAAGTCATCCCCCAGTTGACAAATGGTCAAAGGATATGAACAGGTAGTTCTCAGAGGGAGAAATTAAAGCTATCTATAGTCATGAAAAATTTCTAAATCATTGTGGATTAGAGAAATGCAAATCAAAACGACTCTGAGGTACCACATCCTACCCATCAGGTTGGCTAACATGACAAAACAGGACGATGATAAATGTTGGAGACGATGTGGGAAAATTGGAACACTACTGCATTGTTGGTGGAGTTGTGAACTGATCCAGCCACTTTGGAGAGCAATGTGTATACCACTTCTCGGTCTGTATGCTAAAGAGATCATAAAAATGGGGAAAGGACCCACATGTACAAAAATATTTATAGCAGCTCTTTTTGTGGTGGCAAAGAATTGGAAGTTGAAGGGTTGCTCATCAATTGGGGAATGGCTGAACAAGTGATATATGAATGTATTGGAATACTATTGTGCTATAAGAAATGATGAGCAGTCAGACTTCAGAAAAACCTGAAAAGACATAATGAACTGATACAGAGTGAAATAAACAGAACCAGAAGAACATTGTATGCAATAACAGGCTCACTATGCAATGACTGACTTTGATAGACTTGGCTGTTCTCAGTCTTTATTTCTAAATCATGAACCTAATTTGACTTAATTTTGGTATATGGGGTGAGATTTTGGTCTATTTCTAGTTTCTGCCATATGCTTTTCCAGTTTTCCCAGCAGTTTTTGTCAAATAATGAGTTCTTATTCTAGAAGTTGGGGTCTTTGGGTTTATCAAATAGTAGATTACTATAGTCATTGACTACTTTGTCTTGTATACTTAACCTATTCCACTGCTGAAGTTCAGATTTAAAAAACAAAGCAAAATTTGTTACCATAAGGCAAACAATTTGTCTCCATCTGGAATATAAATAAGTAAGCTTCTTGAAGTCAAGGACTCTTTTTTGTTGTTGTTCAGTCATTTCAGTTGTGTCTAACTCTTTGTGACCCCATTAGGGTTTTCTTGGCAAAGATATGAGAGGTTTGCCATTTCCTTTTTCAGCTCATTTTATAGCTGAGGAAACTGAGGCAAACAGAATTGAGTGACTTGACCAGGGTCACACAGCTAGTAGTAGATATCTGAGGCCAAATCTTAACTCAGGAAGAGTCTTCCTGACTCCAGGCCCAGCATCCTATCTACTGCGCCATTTAGCTTTAATTCTTGTTTTTGAATCCCCAGGACTGGACACAGCACTTGGCACATAAAGGCTTAAAATATGATTGATCATTGGTTGATCCTGCAGATCTCAGTCTTCTCCTATCCTCATAGAATCTGAAAAAGAATCAACTCATGACTTTAATTCACAGACTAGAGACTTAAAAAAAAATCTTCCCCATGTTAGGGAGATCTGGTTTTGAGAACCCTTCAAACAAAGAAACACAATGTATTTGAGACTCAAAATATTTCAAACTCTTGATTTTCCCCAAAGTTCTCCCTTTTTACATATAGTTTCAGTTCTTCTGTTTACACCACTGAGTAAGATTCATTTAGGTATTTATGTGTTCTTAGCTCCTCCTGAACATTTTCTAATCTTTTAGCAAAAAGAGTACATGTATACCCTAGGCAGGCATTAGGGAACAAGGTACAGAAGGAACCCTAGTAAAGGCACCTGAAATTTAAAACAGAGCATTGAATCACCAAAACTGGAGAACTATCTGTCATTCTTTAAATAATTTTTATTTGTTTAGCTATTAGATAACAATGTACTGGATTCACTTACAAAGTACCCTGAGGAGTGTATGGTAAGGTGGCTACTTCTTGTTTACAAAGGCTATGCCAGCACAGCACAGGCTCTGGCAGGTTCTTTTAAGCTGGCAAACTCTTTACAACTATTGTCTGAGAACGAGCTAAAATCAGAGAGATTCATCATCAGGTTGGCTGCAGGATGATGAATTTTTTTGGCCACAGAAACTCTCAAAGGAGTAGTATTGGAAAAGTTGTGATTTGTGTATATGGAGTAAGTATTTGTAAATATGGTCACACTTTGTATATGAATTTTGTAGGCTTAGGGTGTTTCCCTTTGTAGCTGAGTTCTCCTAGGATTCTGTACTGACCCAGTAAAAGAGGAGCGTGCTCATAACCTCTGCTTTTCTGTCCTAAAACTATTTCATCTAATCTCCTGCCAACAGTTCTTTAGCTTGTTTTCTTCATGGTGACAGGTTTTGTTTTGTTTTTTAATTCTTAACTTCAACATCGAATAGAACAGTTGGTCATGTTCATATACATAGAACAGAAAAAGGATTGCACATGAAGCTGTAGATCTGTATTTTGTACAATTTGGTCTTTTTAAGAATATAGTAAATTCAGCCTATAGCTTTCATATCTGTCCTGCTGGTCTGTGCTTCCTGGCCTTTTTTCTGCAGTAAAAAAAAAAAAAGCTTTGATGAACCTTTTTCCTTTCTTTTTTTTTTTACAGCTCTATTTCCTCCCCCCCACACTTTTTTTTTCACTACCCCCATGGGGAAAAAAAATCCTTGTAATGCATATAAAATAGTGAAGCAAAAGTTTCATTCTGCCTCTTGAGTCTGTCCCCTCTCTGTAGAGAAGCAGTAGATGACATTTTATATAATCAGTTCGGAATTATTCTTTGTAATGTTATTGTATAAATTATTGTCCTTGTTCTTTGCACCTTACTCTGCATCAGTGCGTATAGGTCTTGTCAGATTTCACTGAAACCATCCACTTCATTATTCCTTCTGGTACAATAATATTCCATTATATTCATATAACAGAGTTTGTTTACCATTTCCCAGTAGGTGGGAACCCCCTTAGTTTGCAACTTTGCTACTACAACATTCTTATAAATTTTGTTTATGTGAGTCTTTTTCTTCTTTCTTTGGTCTCTTTGGAGTATAGGCTTAGTACTGGTATTTGGATCAAAGGGTATGCACAGTTTAGTGAATTTGGGAGCGTAGTTCCATATTGGTTTCCCAGAGTAGACAGTAAAATACAGTTCTTCTACTTCTACTTTTAGGAGCCTTTTTTTTTACTTTTAGGAGAATCAGTCAATTAACAAATGTTTATTAAATGCCTACTATGTGTCAAGCACTGCTGGCCATGCAAAGACAAAAAATCAAACAATTCCTTTTCTCAAGGGGCTTACATTCTTTTGTGAGTAGGGGACAACATATACAAATATAAGTATACAGCATGCCCTAAAAGTCTTAGTGTAGTCTATTAAAGTTTTAAAGCTTTTTAAAATTTTAAACTACACTAAGATTTTTGGAACCTGTATATGTAACATATATTCAAAATAAATATAAGGTAATTTTGGGATGAGGGGAAGGCACTAGAAGATGGGGAAAATTGGGAAAGGCTTTATGTAACTGAACTTTGAAGGACATTGGGAATCTAAGAGTCAAGGAGGGAGTTCATTCCAAGAACAGGGACAATCTGTGATGGCATGGATAATGGAGATGGAATGTAGTATGCAGTAAACCTCAAGAAGGTCAGTTTGTTAAGGGGAATAATATGTAATAAACCTGGAAAGGTAAGGTTGGAGCTAGGTTGTGAAAGGTTTTATGTGCCAAACAGAGGCGTTTTTATTTGATCCTAAAATCAGTAGAAAGCCACTGGAACTTCTTGAGCTAGGAAATGTCATGGTTAGACCTGTACTTTAGGAATATTTTGTTTGACAGCCCTGTGGAGTATGCATGGGAGAAGAGGAAGAGATTTGGAGCAAAGAAACTAGTTAGAAGGCTTTTGCAATAATTCAGGCTCAAGATGAGGGCTTAAATTAGCAGGAGTGGAGAATGATTGGAAAAAAGGTAATGGATAGGAGAGATGTCATAGAGCTAGAATCGACAAGACTTCTATCAGAATGGATATGTGAGGTTAGGGAGAGTGAGGAGAAAGAGACCAATAGAGACATAATAAAGAGATAGATAATAAGCATCAGGAATTTAGTTTAAAAAAAGTTTTCAGAGTATGTCTTGGAATAAATAGCCCATTCTTTTATGTCCCCTGCATCTGATATAATTTATTTCAGTATGAAGATCTTAAAGTACTGCAAAATAGTGATTTTAAAAAATGACTATCAAAGTTTAATATATTTTTAAAGGATTTTTAATAACAGGAGTTGAGGATGGAAAGGTTTGGAGGTCAATACTTGGGTACTTTGAAAATCTAGTTAATCAAAACAGTGAGGTAGCATGGTGCAATGCATATAGGGGTCAGCCTTGGAGTATGGAAGTCCTCTGGTGAAACTCTGCCTGATATATATTGGCTGTGAGGCCCTGAGAAAGCATTAAGACCTTTCAGTCTCCCTGGCTGCTCACTAAATTTTCATTATCCCTAAGCAACTTGCTAAGACTATAGGTTACATGGAGGTTGTTGCCAATTTTCATTGATGGAAGAAATTTTCATGCTAGGTGTTTTCTAAACATTGGAATCAGAAGTCTGGACCCAAACAATGATAATGTTCCCTGAGCATTGCTATTAATTGAGGGTTCACAGTAGGTATTTTCTGATGAAACATTTGCCATGAAATTTAGTTCTTCATATGAGTAAGATATTTAGATTCTATCCTGAAATGAGCTTTGAATTTTTAAAAAGTTTTGCTTTTTGTTTTTGCACTATAATCATCCTTCTCTTCTACCCTCTTTGATATCTTCTCATACTAGAAACATTTGAGCAAAACCAACAGAAACATCATTGTGCCCCTCCTCTTAGTGAGATGTTTTGTTTTTAATGCTTTTGGATCAAGATTATTACAATTACTGGAATGTGACAGCCTTTTAATAGTGTTTTTGTTTGCATTATTTTAATAGTAACTCTCCTAAGTGATAGATGAGCTGCTCTAGGGGGAGTTTCCACAAAAAAATAAATTTCTTAGATTTATTATTGAGATAGTTGATATGTATCAAGTGGATGGACAGATTATGTGAGTGTTAAGAGTATTAAAACTGGATTGACCAGTCCGTTCAGGAAGTCAGAAAAACAAAAAAACAAACTTGAATCTTCTGAGCAGATCAAGTTGTGTGGTAGCCTGCTTTGCCTTGCAATATGCTTTCAAGTAACATCTCATCTCAAAGGCAAAGCTTTTTTTTCCCCACTTTGTCCTTCTCATCTGCACTTCTCTTTTATAGTACAAAGAGAGACTGTAATCTCTTTTAGAAATGGGTTACTCCAGTAGAGTTAAATAAATATTGTTGTGCTATAAAAATGTGGTAAATGTGTAAAATGAACACATTCATTAAACAATAACCAGTCCACTATAAACTATAGATCTGTTTAGAGGATCTTCAGGAATATGATTTTGTGAGACATGTATATATTATACTTCTGCTTTTGGTATCTCTGAAACATTCTTTAGAAAAGTATTTAGGTGAATTTATGAGTTGGTGTCCCATAATTCTTACCTACTTTTGGAGGCAGTGTAGCATCTTTTATTTTAATATATGATATTGTCAAAGACTTTATTTTGTCATACTGGAAATGAACTTATTTTTATTTCTAAACTGTCCATGTACTTCTGAGTTACATATAGGTGCTGTACCTAGAAACTTGAGCCTCTGAAATAAAATATAATCAATGGAGGGATGAATGGACAGTGATCAAGTCATGGAGTCATCTCCTATATGGAAAGACTCAGCTACTATCAGTAGCATAAATAAATATATTTTTACCATAAGAAATTTTTAAAAATTACTGAAACCAAATTAACTGGAAGTAAAAAATCTGGAGAGAGTTGGATATATTTGATTATGATTTCCTCAACTGTAAAATGGGAATAACAATAGCATATACATCACAGGGATGTTGTGAGGATCAAATGGGATATTTGTAAAAAGTGCTTAGTACAGTCTTGGCACATAGTAGGCTATATCTAAATACATATTCCCTTCCCTTTACCTCTTTCCTTTTTCAGTTAAGAGATAGCTAGGTGGTACAGTAGATAGAGCACTGGACTTATAGTCAGGAAGACACTTAACAGCTGTATGATCCTGGGCAAGTCATTTAAACTGTCTCAGTTTCTCAGCTGTAAAATGGGGGTAATAATAGCACCTACCTCCCATGATTGTTGTGAGGATAAAATGACTGGTATTTGTGGAGTGTTTTGAAAATCTTAAAGGACTATATAAATGCTAGCTATTATTGTTTTTTATTTGGGTAGAGAAGAGAACCTGGATTATTCCATCAGTATGAGGAACTCCTGGTATGGAACTTCCTGCCACCCATGCAGATTGGCAACTGGTCTGTAACTTGTAATCTTATTGAGTTGCCTGGGACACTAAAATGTCCATGGTGTCACATAATTAATCTGTGTCAGAGACAGAACCTGAACCCACACTTTTTCAGACTTCAAAGCAAGCTTTTGTTTTGTTTATGCCATGCTGTCTCTAATTTTAAAAAAAGTTGGTATTGTTTTACTAAATTTCACAAGGTAATTGCAAACCAGAGCCAAATATGCTGTTATTTTAATATTAAGTTTGTGAATTACTGAAAGGCGTGGAGATGGGGAGAGACCAGACAAGTCATCTTCAATACTAATGTAATTGTTTTTATCACTGTAGAATGAATCATGTCTGTTATTATCCCTGAAAAGTACCCCAGTGCTCTGTTCTGGACCTTCTCCTTTCCTCCTCTCTCCTCCTTTCCCTTCTCTCTCTCCTCCTCCCTTCCACTGTACTCCTCCTCCTCTCCCCTGCCCTCTCCTCTCCCTTTTTTTTCCCTTTTGTATGTTTTGTTGATCTCATCAGCTTCAGTGGGTCCAATCATCATTTCCATGCAGATTATTTACGAATCTATATACCCTGCCCTTATCTCTTTTCTGAGCCATAGTATTGCATCTTCTATCGCCTACTGGGCATCTTCACTTGGCTATTCCATAGACCACTGGTTCTCAAGCCTTTGTCCCTGTCTTTGCCTTTGTCTGTCTTGCTCACACAGACACAAAAAAGAGAAGCTATAAATATTTTTGTACATATAAAACATCTTCCTGTTTCTTAGATATCTTTGGGGATATGGGTCTGGTAGTACTATTAGTGGGTTAAAAGGTAAACATAGCTTAGTAACTTTTGAGGTATTATTTCAGATAACTAGATCAATTCACAGTTCCAACCACAGTATGATCAGTATACCAGTTTTCTTAGTCTCTCCAACTTTTGTCATTTCTTTTTTCAGTCAGCTGTGGTAGTCTGATGGGTCTGAGATGGAACCTCAGAGTTGCTTTAATTTTCATTTCTCTATTAGTAATTTGGAATATTTTTGTCAGATGGCTATAGAAAGCTCTGATTTCTTCCCTTGAGAACTTCCTGTTCATATCCTTTGATTATTTATTAGTTGGGAAATTTTTTTTTATAAATTTGAATCAGGTTCTATATGTCTTGAAAATATCAGAGAAACTCACTGTAAAGATTTTTCCCAGTTAACTATTTTGCTTCTAATTTTAGTTGCATTGTATTTATTTGTATAAAAACATTTAGTTGTACATAATCAAAATTACACTAAATTTTATCTTCTGTGATCTTTTCTGTCCCTAGTTTGGTTATGAACTCTTCCCCTATTCATAAATCCAAAAAGTAATTCCTGCCTTGCTTCTCTAATTTGTTTACAATGTGACCTTTTATATTTAGGCTATGTGTCCAATTTAGCATATCTTGGTATGTGGTGAGGTATTGGTCTAAAGATCTAAACCTAATTTCTGCCAGACTACTCAAACTACAGTTTTCTTAGCAGTTTAAGAAAAAATAATGAATACTTCTCCATTAGCTAGAGTCTTTGAATTTATCAAACTCTAGGGTATTAGGTTTGTTTGCTGTATTCGTTGTTGTGTACCTAGTCTGTTCCACTCATCAGTCTCCCTATTTTTTGTTGTTGTGTTGTTTCATTTGTGTCTGACTCTTTGTGACCCCATTTGGGGTTTGCTTGGCAAAGATACTGGAGTGATTTGCCATTTTCTTCTCCAGCTCATTTTACAGATGAGGAAACTGAGTCAAATAGGGTTAAGTGACTTGCCCAGTGTCATAAAAGTGTCTGAGGCCCGATTTAAACTCAGGAAGTTGAATCTCCTGACTCCAAAACTGCCACTCTATCCACTGTGCCACCTAGCTGCTCTGTTTTTTAACAAATACCAAAGTATTATTATGATTACAGCTTTAGACCCCTTCCTTTCCTATTTTTTTTATTATTTCAATGTATTGTGATTTTTTACCTTTTATTGTTTCAAATTAATTTTGTAATTTTTTCTAATTCTATAAACAGCCTTTTGTTAGCCTGAATGGTATGGCACTGAATAAGTAAGTTAATTTATATAGTCTTTGTATTTTTTATTATATTGGCTTAGCCTCCCCATAAACAATGAATATTTCTCCAATTATTTAGGTATCTATTACTTTAGAGATTGTTTGTAGTTGTATTCATATAGTTCTTGTGTGTATCTTGATAGGTAGACTTGTAAGTAATTTACACGTACTGTCATTATTTTATTACTTTAAAATAAAGTTTTATTGATATTTTTTGTTTTCTTATATCACCATGCTTATCCCAAGCATCCCTCCCACTCCCCCACTCAAAGAGCTGTCCCTTGTGACTAGTATTTTTTTTAGAAAAGAAAAAAGAATCTACATGACTGATTGATACAGTGAAAAAGTCTGAAAATGTGTAATGTTTAATACTTGTGGACCTCCCACCTCCATATCTCGTCATTTGAGCGCAGCTTGATTTTTGTAATTTTTGTAATTTTGTTACATTTACTTTTGATTTTGGGGGTGTGTCATTTGTTATATTTATATTATTGTAAGTTACTGTATGTTTTCTCGTCTCTGCTTACTTCACTCTGCATCAGTTCATATACATCTGTGCTTTTCTGTATTAGTCACACATATTTCTTATGCCCTGGTAATATTCCATTCATTCATGCACCATAAATTGTTTGACTGTTCCCCAATTGATGGTCACCTACTTTGCTTCCAATTCTTACTTATCACAAAAAGTGCTTCTGTAAATATTTTGGAGTATATAGGGACTTTCTAATTGAAGGCTTTCTTGAGGTTTAAGCCCAGTAATGGAGTTTCTGGTTCAAAGAGTATGGACATTTTAATCACTTTATTTGCATAATTTCAAATTGCTTTCCAGAATGATAGTACCATTTCACAGCTCCATCACCAACAATGAATTAATGTGCCTATTCTTTTACAACCCCTCCAACACTGACTGTTGCTATTTTTTGGTCATTTTTGCCAGTTTGCAGAGTTTAAGGTAAAACCTCAAGAATTTGTATTTCTCTTACTATTAGTGATTTGGAACATTCTTTCATGTTTATCAGGTTCTGTAAAATAACCCCTTGATAATTTATTGGTATAGCATTAAAAGTATAAGTTAATTTTCATATCATTGTCATTTTTATTATGTTGGCCTAGCCTAGTTATGAGCGCTGAACACTCCTCAAGCTATTTAAGTTGTTCTTTATGTCTTTAAGGGGTACTTTTAATTGAATCTACACAAATCTTTTGTGTGCTGTCAGAAGTTGATCCCCAAATATTTTATACATTTTGTAGTTATTTTGGAATTGAATTTCTTTATTATTGCTTTTTGTGTTTTGTTATTTTTGTATAGAAATGCTATTGATTTTTGAGGATTTATTTTGTAGCCTACAACTTTGCTGAAGTTGTTATCTCAATTGGTGTCTTTGCCGATTCCGTGGAATTTTCCAAGTATTGTCAGCAAACAGGGATGGTTTTTTTTCTTCTTTACCTATTTTTATTCCTTTAATTTCTTAAGTTGCTAGCATTTTCAAGAACTAAATCAAATAATAGTGGATAGAGTGGGCAATCTTGCTTACCATCGGTATTTCTTAGAAGAGGTTTTAGTGTCTCTTCATTGCATGTGATGCTTGCTTTTGGTTTTAGTTAGACACTTTTTATAATATTAAAAAGGTCTCACTATGTTTATACTTTGTAGTTTGGGGTTTTGTTGTTGTTGTTTTTAGCACAAAAGAGTGCTGTACCTTTGCAAAGGCTTTTTCTGTCTGTGTTGAGATAATCATGTACTTTTGGATTTTGACTATTGTGGAACCATCTTTGCATCTGGATAGATTGCATTTGAGTATAAGGAATGTTTTCTTGGATAAATTAGCTGTAGTCTGTTTCATAGGATTTTATTTAAAATTTTTGAATCAGTGTTCATTAATGATATTGGTCTACAGTTTTCTTTGTGTTTTATCTTCCCCTGGTGTAGGTATTAAGACTGTATTGATCTCATAAAAGGATTCTGTTAAGATACTTATTTTTTCTCAATTTTTAAGGATAATTTATGAAGTATGGGTATTAACTGTTCCTTAAAAGTTTGATAGAATTCTCCTGTGAATCCATCAGGACCAGGAATTTTTTCTTTAGCAGTTCCTTTATTGATTTTCTTTTAGTCTTTCCAAAGAACTGGCTTTTAGTTTTATTTATCATTTATTTCTATAGGGTTTTTTTTCTTGTTTCTAGTTTATCTGTTTCTTCTTTAGCTTTTAGTATCCCCTGTTTTGTGCTTTTTTTAGATTTATTAGTAAATTTTCTAATTTTTGAAAATGTATATTTTGTTTATTGATCCTCTCTTTTAAGATTTTATTAGTATATGTTTGTAAGGATATTATTTTACCCCCCAGGATTGCCTTATTCTGTGCCCCAGAGCTTTTGGTATATTATTTTATCATTGTATTTTCTTTTTATTATAATTATTTCTAATGATTTGTTATGTGATCCACTCCTAATTTAAAATTTCATTGTTAGTTCTCCATTTTGATCTGTATCTTTTGTTTGTGGTCCCTGAACCAATTTCTTTTTTTACTGCATTAAGAACTGTAAGGGGGTATATTACCTATTTTTATTCCTTTTTGACATTTGTTTCCAGTGTCTCTGTGCCCTAAGTACATGGTCAATTTTTGTAAAAGTTTCTTGTGGTACACACACACACACACACACACACACACACACACACACACACACTCTTTTGTTGTGCCATCTAGAAGATACCATAAGTCTTTTAATTCTAGTTCCTCTAGCAGTTCGTTCAGTTCCACGTTTTCCCTTTTGTTTATCTTTGTGTTGGACTTATCCAAGAATAGAGCAATATTGAAGTCTCTTGTCATTATGTTACTCTGTGTCTTCTTGTAGCTCAGATGTTTTCGTTTATGAATTTGAATGCTAAGGCATTTGGAGAGCATAAGTTTATTTAATTTAATTTAATTTAATTTTAATTTTTTTTTTGTCTAGGCAATGGGGTTAAGTGACTTGCCCAGGGCCACACAGCTAGTAGTGTGTCTGAGGTCAGATTTGAACTCAGGTCCTCCTGAATCCAGGGCTGGTGCTCTATCCACTGCACCACCTAGCTGCCCCAAGAGTATGTTTATTACTGATATTGTTTTGTTGTCTATGATTCCTTTCATCATAATGAAATTCCCTTGTTTATTCCTCTTAATTTTTGAATGTTTTTACTTTGTCTGATACCATGAAAGTAGCTCCTGCTTTTCTGAATTCACTTGATATGTAGTAAAAAAAAATGTCCATACTCTGTTTTATTTTGTGTACGACTTTGTTTTTTAAATGTGTTTCTTGTAAGCAATAGATTGTAGAGTTTTGTTTTCTTATCTATCACTTTTTTATTTTTTGGATTGGTCATTTTCTTCACATTTAAATTTGTAAGAGTTAGGTTGATATTTTCCTTCATTTGTCTCTAATTTTTTTGCAAGTCATTATTTTTTCCCTCATTCTGCTGCAAACACAGCATTATGTTTCTCCAGTTACTTTAATCTTTTTTTTAAAGGTGATATGTTTGTATTGGCTTTCTTCTTACGTTCTTATTACCCCTACCCCTTTGAGGTTTTGTTTAGTAACTCCTTTGTCTCTCTTGCTTTTATCTGGTTTTATAATTCTCTACCCTTCCCTTCCCCTGCTCCTTTTTCTCCTCTCAGTCAAGTAAATTCTCTCTTCCTTTCCCCACCTTCAACTAATCTTGTTCATTAGTTTAATTTATTTTTTTGCACCTATCTCCAAAAGGCACTTCTCTTACCTTACTCTTTTCCTTATTCAACCCCTCTTTCTGTTGTGCTCTGGACTCTATTCTTTGATTCATGACCCCTATGATTATCCACTCTTTCTTTTTTCTCCATTTTTTATGCAGTCAAATCTTTCAAGGTATCCACTCTAGGTTCTCTCTTCTAGTGCTACTTCCTTATAGGACTTAACCCATGGATTCCCTTTTTGCACTGTGCTTCACTCCCAGAACTGCTCATTTTTTGCAGTAACTGTGTTAGAGAGGACACTGCCCCATGATAAGGCCCCTCCCTGTCCATATGCCTGGTTATGTAGCCTCAGTTAGATCTATGCCCTCCCTATTTTTTTTTCTGTACATTTGCTTCAAAATCTTATTGGATTCATGCGTTCCCACTCTCCCTGGTATCATTTGCCCCTAAGGTTTTCAACTCCTCCCCTGCCCCTCACTCCCCATCATGTAGAATAAGTATACTTTTCAAGTACCAGATTCTTACGGTTACATCCAGTACAAAACCCTCATTTCCCTTCGCAGACCCTTTTTCTTCATCCAAATTCATCCAGTGATGACTGTCAGTAGAACCCCTTCCTACCACCCAAGTAAGGTCTTCCCTTCCCCTTTCCCTAATCCACTGTAGGCTCTTCTCTTCCTGAAACCATAGAGTTTGTTTTCTCCTCATTAATCACCTGTGATGTGAGCCTAGCACATCACACTCTCTGTCTCCCTGTGACTCACTTCCCTTTCATGTACCCTCCTCTGTTGTGATATAGTCCCACAAAACAAACAAACAATAACTGATTGATTTTGCCTATAGGTGGGATGTCACTGGTTCTGACATAAAGCACTGAATTTACCTCTTCACTTTTACCTCTATCAGATTTCTTCCTCTACATTGTTTCTTTGACATTTAGAAGACTCTTAGAAAGAAGGTTTCTCTGTTACTCTGTTGCTGTTGTCCTTACTTGGTGTATTTATTCACTCTTCCTGCCTTTCTGTCTTTTGGGGTGTTCATGAAGCAAATAATCTCTTCAGTTCTAGTTTTCTTTCTAAAAAAAATATTTCAAACACCTTTATGATTCAGTATCCACTTTTTTTCTTACATGGTTAAGCTAAGATTGCAGAGTAAGTCACCCTGGGCTGCATCCTGAGATTCCTTGCTCTTGGGAAAACATTATTCCATTCCCTCCTACATTTTCTAATAGGTACAGAATATTCTTGTGTTATTTGAATGTGCTTTCCATTGTATTTGAAAGTCTTATTTCTGATCAATTTTAGAACTTGTTTCTAAGTTGAATTGTTAAATTTAACCACTATGTGTCTTGGAGTTTGCTCCTTTGAGTTTTTTCTTTCTGGAGATGATAGATGAATTCTTTCAACTCGTATTTTATTTTCTATATTCAGAAGTTCTGGGCAGTTTTCTTCTATTATTTCCTTTATTTTGGTGCTAAGGTTTTTTTGCCTGTCATTTTCTTTTGGTAAACCTATGATCTTTTGGTTGTCTCTATGCATACTGTCTTTGAGATTGTTATGTTTTACTTGTAAAGTAAGCATATTTTCTTTTAATTTATTGTTTTTTGCTTTTCTTCTTCTAGATTATGCTTCACTTCTGTATATTTGCATTCCCAATCTCTCTTGGTTTTTTGGTGAGGCTTTCCACTGCAGATTCCAGCTTTTCTCTTCTCCCCATTATTTTTGCTGTGCAAGCTATAAATTCTACCCTCATAATTCTCATTTTCTTTTTGAGGCATTGCAGAACAGATTGTTGTGGTTCCACATTCTCCTGAAATATCACAGGTTCCTTTGTCTCATCAAGTGTTGTTTTTCATGGTTTTGTAGTATTTGTTCATAGATTCCTGAACTCATTTACTAACTCTGAAGGTTATATTTCCTTCTGTTAGTGTTTTTCTCAATGATTTAGTCTGCTTATGTTCAAGATATTCGAGTATTCTTCCTCCTATAATCTTTGGTAATTTTGGTCTTTTCCCCCCATTTATTTTCCCTTTTTGCCCACTTTCTAATTCCTTCCCTTCTGTTTCTAGTGATTTATCTATTTTATTGTTTCCTGTAGAAGACAGCTTCTAGTTTTATTTATTAATGTAAAGATTTTTTAATTTTCAATTTTATTAATCTTTTTTTCCCTCAGGATTTCTATTTTGGTGTTCAATTTGTATTTTTTACTTTTTTTCCCCTAATAACAGTTGCATGCCCAATTAATTTATCTGTTCTTTTTCTCTTTTCTTTATGAAAGTATTTAAAGATATCAGTTTTACCCTAAGTTCTACTTTTTTTTTCCTTTTAGGCAATTGGGGTTAAGTGACTTGCCCAGGGTTACACAGCTAGTAAGTGTTAAGTGTTTTGCCTGAGGCCAGATTTGAACTCAGGTCCTCCTGACTTCAGGGCCAGTGCTCTATCCACTGTGCCACCTAGCTGCCCCCCTAAGTTCTACTTTTGCTGTATCCCAAAAATTTTAGTATATTGTCTGGTTGTTGTTGTTATTATCTTTAGTCAAATTGTCATTTCTATGTTTTGTACTTGGACCTACCAATTCTTTAGGATGAAGTTATTTAGTCTAGAGTAAACGTAATCTTTTTATTGAATATAATTTTTATTGCACTGTGGTCGGTAACTGATAGGTTTAATATTTCTCCTTTTCTGCATTTGTGAGGATTTTATGCCCTAACACATAAGTTAATTTTTCTTAAGACTCATACACAGCTAAGAAATATATATGCTCCTGGTTTTTTGTTTTGGTTTTTTTGGTGAGGCAGTCGGGGTTAAATGACTTGCCCAGGGTCACACAGCTAGTGAGTATCATGTGTCTGAGGCTAGATTTGAACTCAGGTCCTCCTGACTCAGGTCTGGTGCTCTATCCACTGTACTACCTACCTGCCCCTATGCTCCTTTCTATTTCCATTTAGTAATCACTAGAGATCTATCATATCTAACTTTTCCAAAATTGTATTCAAGATACTAACTTCTGTTTATTTTATCTAGGTCTCAACAGAGGTACATTGAAGTCACCTACCATTATAGTTTCACTTTCTGGTTTTTATTGTAAGTTCAGCTTTTTAAAAAGTATTTAGATGCCATGGTATTTGGTCATATGTGTTGTTTTAAAGTTAGTCTGTGGTGAGTGATGTTGAAGTACAATGAATTTTGTTCCTTTAACTCTGTATAAGTCTTTATATTTCAAGTGTGTTTCTTTTAAGCACCATGTTGTTGGATTTATAATCCACTCTTCTTTTATATGGGTGAATTCATCCTTTTCACATTCACAGTTGTGATTGTTAATTACATATTTCCTTCTATCCCGTTCTCTTATCCTTTTTCTTCACTTTGTACCCTACCTTCTCTTTACAAAGAAGGGGATTATGGAATGTGAGTTTGCTTAGCATTGATGTGCTGTGATTGATGAAATCAGCTTTTCTTCTTCTCCTCTTTTCTTTTCCCTAGTCCCCCTTCTGTAAACTCCTTTCTTTCTTTTCAGCTGTTATTCGTGATCACCCATTTTGCACTTAAGTTTTGTTTTACTTATGGCTAATCCTTCCCTGAATCTAGCCAAGCTCTTATTCTCCCTTTCCCCTCTCTCTGTTCCCTCCTCTTTTTCTGTTGCAATGAAGTATTTCTACAATTAACTATTTAGTGCATGTATTCTGTTCTTCTTTGTGTTCCGATTCTCATGAAAGTGAGATTCAAGTAATTCCAGCTCCGTACATCCCTTCCTCATTTCTATGGACCTCTATTTATGGACCCTGATAATCTGTCTCACCCTTTTTCCCCTTTTCTTCCTCAGGGTATCCTTTTTTCTCTCTCTTTACTTTCTTCTTTTAAGATCATTAAAACACAATAAAAACATTCCTGGATCCTCTCTCTTATTTGAATATGACTCCTATTATAGAGTTCTGTGAGGATACTTGTATCATCCCCTTCACCATCAGAATGTAAAATCTTTACTTTTATAAACTCTCCTCTGATTGTGTTTCTTAAACCATTTTATGTTTCTCTTGACTACTACAAAGTTTTTACACAGCTGTGGTCTTTTCATTAAAAATACTTAAATTCCTTTATTTCATTAAAGGTCCATTTTCCTTCCCCATGGCCTTCTCTCGCAAAGGATTATGTTCTGTTTTGTGGGTTAAGTTATTTTTGGTTGTAAGCCTGTACTTTTGTCTTTTGGAATATTGTGTTTCATGTTCCTTACTTCTTCATAGTGATAGCTTTTAAATCTTGTGTGAGCCTGACTAAACTCTTTCTTTTTGGCTGCTTGCAGTATTTATTCTTTGATCTAGAAGCTCTAGATTTTGGCTGTTACATACTGAGCATTTACATTTTGGATTTCTTTCAGGAGGTGATTGTTGTATTTTTTTTCTCATTTTACTTTGCCTTTAATATGTCTGAGTAGTTTTCTTTCATGATTTCTTGAAGTATATCCAAGTCCTTTTTTTTTTGATCATGACTTTCAGGCAGTTTGTGTTGTTGTTCAGTAGTTCAGTTGTGCCTGATTCTTTGTGACCCTGTGGACCATATCCTGTCCATGGGGTTTTCTTGGCAAAGATACTTGAGTGGTTCGCCATTTCCAAGCAGTTCAATGATAATAAATTGTTTCTCCTTGATTGTTGCCAGGTTAGTTATTTTTTGATATTAGAAAACTTTGCATTTTCTTCTTTTTTAAAGAACCTTTTGATTTTAATATTTTGTTGTCCCGTGGATTCATTAAAGTCTGTTCAGTAGTCCATTTTAATTTTCAAAGAGTCTGTTACTTACATAAGGTTTTATAACTCTAGTGTTAAGCTTTTAATTTTTTCCTCCAGGTATGGCTCTCATTTCTTTTCTAGTCATTTCCTCTCTCTCATTTCATTTGTACTATAATTTTTTATCTCTTTACAAAAAAAACCCAACTTTATTTCTTTTAGGAATTCTAGTTGAGGTTGTGGCCAAACTATTTTTCTTTGAGTCTTTGTTTGTAGATATTTCAAAGTTATTTTTATTTCCTGGGTTTGTGTCTTGGTCATCTCTGGTCTTATGTTATTTCTTTATCTTTTTTGTATACTCATTCTAGCCATACTTAATATTGGAACTTTGTGTTAGGATGAGGCTCTGAACGTTTTCAGCGGGACTATCGTGGCCCTGTTTGGTCCTAGTCTCTCTTATCTACAACTGTGTTATCTAGGTATTGAGTGCTGTGTTCAAGGACTAGGGTGGCTTTGGCCTGGGACATGCAAACTTACAGTGGGCTTTTTGTGGTCTAATCAAAGGCATGCTCTGATCATTGCCTTCCAGGACTTTCCAAGCTCTTGGGTCCAGAGAACATAGCTGCAGACTTGTCTCTGAATGTAGTTCTAAGAGAGTTACTGGTCCCAGCCTCTTTCAGCTAGCTGGAAATTTCTTCAGATTTAGAAGTTATAGCTGTCTGCTTAACTCTGTTCTAAACCTGGGGGGATGGGAGTTGGGGATGGGAGAGGCAGGAGTGTCCTTGATCTTAGGGTCAGAGTAACAGTTGTGGCCATGCTCTGAGCCAGGGCCTGAGTCCAAAATTTTCCCTCTAGATGGAATCAGAGTGAAAGTGCTGGGGCCCTGGCCTTAGCCTGAGATCTGGGCTGCAAGCCTCTCCCACCTTTTCCACAGTCCTACCCTGGTCATTTGTTCGTGGATTGAATTTGTGACGTTAGGCTGACAAGATGACCCTTGGTGGTTTCTCCACCCTGGTGCTGTTCTTAGCTCTTTGTGGGAAAGGTTCTAAGGGGGCAATTAAGCTGTTGTGTTTCATTCTAGTTTACCTTTTTGGCAGGTTTCCCATGTCACC
Organism: Phascolarctos cinereus; assembly: GCF_003287225.1. NCBI lineage: Eukaryota > Metazoa > Chordata > Mammalia > Diprotodontia > Phascolarctidae > Phascolarctos > Phascolarctos cinereus. Next base: position 144,868,087 of record NW_027556402.1, read on the forward strand.
TTTTTCAAGAGACTTGCCCTGATATCTCCCAGTTGTTACTGCTTATACTTGTATTTTTCTTTCTTTCCTTCCTTTTTTTTCCTTTTGGTTGGGGAAGTATACATATACATACATATATGTGTGTATGTACATTTATATTTGTGTATGTAGATACTATATGCTTCTTCAGGATAGATATTCTTTGTTTTTGTCTTTTAGTCCCTGCTACTTTCTGTAAAAGAGACAGCTAGCTGGCTTAGTGGATAGTAGTCAGGAAGACCTGAGTTCATATTGTGCATTCTAAGGATGTGCTTACTTATTGACTAAGAAAAGTTAACAAATAAGCCTGTATTTCCTTTTCTGCTCTAAGGGAAACATTTGGATTGACAGTCATTTGTGTATCTTGCCCTCAGACACTCATTAGGTGTGTGACCCTGGGCAAGACATTTAACCTCTGTTTGCCTAATCCACTTGGAGAAGGAAATGGCAAACTACTACAGTATCTTTGTCAAGAAAACCCCCTTTGGGGTCATGGACACAACTCCATGACTGAACAACCACCTTGTATAATGTATATATTTAATAATAAATTCTTTTTAATTAATTGATACTCATCCTACTTCTTTTGAAGACCATCAGTGATAAAGAACTTGATATATCTCAACATAGCCCATTCCAGTTTGGGTGTAATGTTACCTAGAATTTGTTTAGCACTTTACATGCTGCCATGGGCTTTTTCTTTTTTTCCTCTTCATAGTAGCCTAGTAAAATAGATTGCTAAGCCTGCTTCTGCCATTTCCTACTTACGTGACTCTAAGAAACTTATAACTTCTCTGGGCCTCAGTTCCTTACACTTAAAAAGGGGGTGTTGAACTAGATGATTTTTAAGGTCCTTTCTAGCTTTAAATCTATCATGATATCAAGGATACTTTACATTTTTTCTTCACAGTTACTGAAATTGAGAAATTAAGTGGTATCCTTTTTCACTTTGTGACATGGCTTTGGAAAATCAGTGAAGTACTCTAAAATGAAATCTCAGAGTTTGATTAGTTCCTCAAATAGCTGTAGAGAATATTGGCTTTATTTTGATAATTTCCATTGATATTTTCCCCATAAAACTGACAGAATGTATAAGGTTATAGAATTATGTCAACATTTGGATCTTGCCCTTTAACCAATGTGTGTTTCTGAAAAAAAAAAGAAGATAATTGGCAATTGATTAAAAGATGTTGATTTTTAGCATTTATTGCCTGGCTAGGTAGCTTAAGCATTTTGGGTTCTTGGCGTATGAGCAGGTGTTGCATCCACAGCTCAATAATGCCAAAGGTTGGGAAATTGATTGGGACACAGGCCTGAGTGTTTAGTCCAGCAGGATAAGAGAATGCTGAAGAGGGGGAGTATATTGAGAGATAGTACTCTCCCCCTTCTGCAGTGTTGGTGAGATGCGGGTGTCTGTGTTTTTAATTTAATTTTTTGTCTGTCTAGGCAAGGATGACTTACATTGCAATGAGAAAGCCCCTGTTTGTAGCAATTGCCACTTCAAAGCAAGAAAAAATAATGTTGGGGAAAATTTAGGAAAGTGTTTTCATATGTGTGTGTGTGTGTGTGTGTGTGTGTGTGTGTGTGTGTGTGTGTTGTGTGTGTGTGTGTGTGTGTGTATGAATCTCCAAATGTGTGTATAGAGAAAGCAATGGAAAAACAAAGGAAAAGGATTAGACCTGGAATGTTATTGGTATAGATAATTCCCAGGTGAGGGAACTTCCTCTACAAAGCAATTCTGCACCTTGGCTACAATTTATAGCATTAGAAAGTTGCCTAGAGCACAGAGAGAACAAGTGACTTGTTTAGGGTCACACAGTCATTTCTGTCAGTGCTAGCTCTGAGGCAGACTCTATCAACTAGGCCATGACTACCACATTGAAATATAGCATCCACATTTTTTGTTTGTTTCATCATGTTTTGGGAAAAGCCCAGTGCTTCTTAAAATATCCATCATGTTTTCTGTGACTGACCTGTTTTTCAGGTCAGTTATTTTTGGTATGTCTCTCACATCTTTTCAAATTTTCAGTCTTCAGTAAAATGTAAGTTTTTTGAGGACAGAGATATTCTCATTTTTTTCTTTGTATTCCTAACACAGTGCCTGGTGCATAATAAATTATTAATAAATTCTTATTCATTTATTTTGATTGTGCCTTGCTATTTCTTGTTGTATTTGAATTTTTTAGTTTTGTTTCTTCCGTTCTACTTTTTGGGGTATCTTTTAATTTCTTAAAATTCTCCTGTTTCTTTTTTAAGTTGTTTATTATCCTTGCAAGTTTTTCTTCAAAAGTTGTACTATGACTTATCTCTTCCTTCATCTCTTCTTTTCTTTTAGTAGGCCTTTCTCTCTCAGAGTCCTTGTGACTAATCTGGTCTTTCCCTGTTGTATTGTTTGTAATTACTGTTGAGCTAATTTCTTTTATAGAGTTTTATTCTGGGGTTCTCTTAACCAGTAGTTTTAGGAGTTTTCTAATATTTGTTCATTTTTTCAGTCTTTCCACTACTAAGATGGCTGATAAAGGTATGCTTTCCTTTATCCCTCTTGCAATATTTCTTATGGAATTCTGTTGCTTCTTTAATTGCTAGAATTACTGTCTTGCCTATCTTTCAGTTCAGGGCCCAGAGTGCAAGTTAAAGGGTTGATAGAAATTATGAAGAACTCATCATCTAAGACATTTAGTAGAGTAGCTGGCAATTGATAAACTTGTGAGTCCTTCCCTTTCTGTCAAATACTGATTAGGATAAATATTAAGCTAGGTGATAGTGGCTGCTGGGACACAGTCTCTAATTAGGTGGCTACCAAGCCATTTGATTATGTCTGTTGAAGGGAACATTCTTTATGGGGTGGATGTTGAAAAGAGTTTATTGTGCCCTTCAAGGGGCATACCTTTGGAGGTGGAAAGTTAGTAGCCAAGGTGATTGTGGTTGTTGAATGGCAAGCAGCCCCAGACTTTTCTATTTTGGCATTGATTCAGATTGTTATTTGTGGTTATATGGGGCCAGTATTGTGGCCCTTTGTTTTGGATTTTCCTTCTTTACCTGTGGGAATTAATTTACTGTAGATTAAGGGTTCTTAATTTAGGGTCCTGAGACCCCAAACTTCAAAGAGGTCCATGAATACATTTCAAGGGGTCTGTGAATTTGAATGGAAAAAAAATCTTCATTTTTATTTTCACTAACCTTTGGTATGTATTTTATTTTATGAATTTTAATACATTATCCTGGGAGGGGTCCTTAGGCTTTACCGTACTTCCAGTGGCACAAAAAAAAAAGGTTAAGAATCCCTGCTGTACTTTATTTTCCTTCATCTCTTTTGTTTGTGATCATTTGTTCTATTATATGTTTTAGAGACAGCTAGGTTTGGCTCGAAGCTTTCATGTTGCCATATTTGCTAAGAAGGCTCTTTGGGACCCTTTCCCAGGAAGTGTTAATTTATAGTGTTCTCCTTCTTCACCTCACTCCCACCCCTACTTCTTTCCCATCTAGGCAGTTTTGAATTCTAGTCTCCCATTTGTGGGCTGCACACTGACGCATACGTTCTTTATTTTTTCTATGTCCCTTATATAAGGAAGAGGTTCTGGGAGACAAAAGTTTTACTTTCTCCTGCATTTACAGATCTTACCCAATCTTTTATTCCTCATTTTTTCTTTGTTTTGTTTTGTTTGCTTTGTGAGCAAGCAACCCCCCAACCTCCCCCCCCCCCAGTTAATAGACTTCTGGTGCTCTCTCTCCTTTCTCCCTGGGAACATACTTAAATCTCTAACCATTTTACTCCATATAGGGTTATATCAGCTTCCCTTTTCTCTCTCCCTGAACCTTCTTCTCCATTGCTCAAGAGAACAAAAATATATGCTCCTTTTCTTCTTGAACCCAGGCAAGGAGGGGAGTACATTTTTAACTTCCTTCTGTCTTTAGTCTCCTCTGACTTCACTTGAGCGACTTTCTTATGAGATAATACATGGCCCTTTGACTGAATCCAAACTTCACAGAACAATTTCTTTTAATACAAGATTTGTTCTGCGTACTTGAGGGCCTAGAAGGCCACATGTGGCCTCGAGGTTGCAGGTTCCCCACTTCTGTTTTAATCCATGGATTATTGGGTCAGACTAAATTGCTGCCATGAGAATGGATGATAGAAATTATCAAAACCAAAAAAGTGGTCTTTTTAGGTTGATCACAGGCCGATAAGGGTGACTGGGAGCTTCAGGCTGCTTGATCTGTTGTTATTTCAGAAGGTTTTGCATTTTGTGATAGTGTTTCTTCTCTTCATACTGAAATTTTATTTACTGTAAATTTGACATATTCCTTGCTGTTCTGAGATTGATCTTTCAAAGATTGTTGTAAGAAGGTAGTAAAATAATTACTGTAGTATCAACTTAAGACTTGTCAACTAAATTGAATTTATATCAGAAATATAGGTAAATAAGATTAGGTTTAACAAGGAATAGGGACAGCTCTTCCTCTGAGATGGGAGAGGACAGAATATGGGAAGACATGGAATAATTTGAGAATTTGAAGGGGTTGGGGGTAGGGATGTGAGGGAATTAACTTAAACTAAAAATAAAGTATTTCTGTGCAGTATAGAGTATAGGGTTGGAGTGTCAGGTTTGAGAGGAAAAGATATAGAACAGTTGTTTGGGGAATATGAGACAGCAAGGAGAAACCAGCTAAAATACTGAAATGTAACTTTTAAATTTTTGATTCTCAATCAGACAGGAGTGTATAAAAAGAATGAGGTGTTATTCTGAAATTATGTAAAATAAATTTGTAGTGGACCCAATCAATTGTATTTCGTGATTTTCTTTACCTCTACTAATAATGTCCCATTGTTGTTTACAGTCTATACATACATACATACATATATATATATGGGTTCGGCTTTGATTTAGGCTTTTTTCAGTCTTCTCACTTTTTTTTTTTGGCTAGGCATTGGAGTTAAGTGACTTGCCTAGGGTCACACAGCTAGTAAGTGTCAAATGTTTGAGGCCTGATTTGAACTCAGATCCTCCTGACTCCAGCACTGGTGTTCTATCCACTGCGCCACCTAGCTGCCCTTTCTCTTCTCACTTAACATTTAACATGATTTAGCAAACATATGAGTGCCTACTATGCAAAAGACTGTGCTAAAGAGATAACATATGTTATTTTCTTTAAAGCAGTTTATAATTCAGTTGAGAAGGTAGGGCTATGTACATAAAAAGCTAGATAAGGATAAAGCCTCGACAAAGTCCAACTGAGATTTCCTATCTTGGCATGTTGGTGACCTTGAGTTCTTTGAAGTTGTGCTAGACTAGGATAAGTTCTGAGAGGTCCTACCAATCTGGAAAGGTTTTATCCGGAGGCCTGCTGGCCCTTACCCGTAAAAGGACCTGCCTGGCCAAATGCAAGGAGATTGATCACACATAAGCTAACTACTAAGTGATTAGTGATTTGACTGTGACAACACAAGAAAATAAAAAATTACAAAATGGCCCCTTTGCTTAACAGTAATAGTGGCAAAATAGTAGAAAAGGAGGCAGAGGATGTTAAGAATCACACACTTTTTAGATAGTCTACAAACATTGGCTTCTGTTGGCACCTAAAATATGAAATCTTTGTTTAGTGACCAGAAATTTTGGTAAGCTGCTAGAGAAAATGAAGCATGTCAGTACTGACATAAATGAAATTAGAAGACATAAGAAAGTTGCAACTAAATGAAAGACAGTTCAGAGTTTCTTCTTATTTTTGTTCATTTGTTTAATCATGTCCAACTCTTTGGGACCCAGTGAACCATAGTATGCCATAGGAGGCCCTTTTGTCCTCCACTATCTCCCAAAGTTTGTCCACCCAATTTCCATGACACTTTATCCATCTCATCTTTTGCTGTCTCCTCTTTTTGCCTTCAGTCTTTGCCAACACCAGGGTCTTTTCCAGTGAGTCTTTGTCCTTCTGATGAGTAGTCCGAATTAATTTCTTTAAGTAGTGACTGATTTGATCTACTTGCTATCCAAAAGACTCTCAAAAGGCTTCTCCAGAGTACCCTAATTTGAAAGTGTTGATTCTATATCACTCAGCTTTCCTTATAATCCAACTCTCACAGCCATATGTTGTTGCTGGAAAAACCATAGTTTTGACTATATGGACCTTTTCAACAAGGCGATGTCTCTGCTTTTTAGTGTGCTGTTCAGATTTGCTACAGCTTTCTTTCCAAGGAGCAAGTATCTTTTAATTTCACGGCTGCAGTTGCTGTCTGCATTGATCTTTGAGCCTGGAAATGTAAAATCTGACACTGTTTCCATTTCTTCTCCCTCTGTTTGCCAGAAAGTGACAGGACCAGTTGCCATGATTTTAGTTTTTGGGTTTGTTTTTTTTTAATGCTAAGCTTCAAGTCAGCTTTTATACTCTCTTCTTTTCATGCTCCTCAAGAGGCTTCTTAATTCCTCTTCACTTTCTGCCATCAGAGTGGTATCATCTGCATATCTGAGATTGTTGATATTTCTCCTGGCAACCTTAATTTCAGTTTTTTACTCATCCAGCCTGGCATTTTGCATGATGTACTCTGCATATAAGTAAATAATTAAAGGTCACAATATACAACTTTATCATACTCCTTTCACAGTCTTAAACCAATCAATTATTCCATGTTGAGTTCTGACTGTTGCTTCTTGACTCACATACAGGTTCCTCAGGAACCCAGTAAGGTGATCTGGTACTCCCATCTCTTTTGAGGACTTGCCACATTTTGTTCTGATTCATATAGTCAAAAATTTAACGTAATCAGTCAAGCAGCAGATATTTTTCTGTAATTCCCTTGCTTTCTCCATAATCCAGCAAATGTTGATAACTTGATCCCTAGTTCCTCTGCTTGAAAACCAGCCTACTTTTCTGTTAATTCTTGGTTCACATATTGCTGAAGTCTAGCTTGTAGAATCTTATGCATACCCTTGCTGGCATGTGAAATGAGCACAGTTGTTTAGTAATTTGAGCATTCTTTGGCACTGATCTTCTTTCGGATTGGGATATAAAGTGATGTTTTCTAATCTTGTGGCCACTGTTGAGTTTTCCAAATCTGCTGACATATTGGGTGCAGCACTTTAATAGCATCATCTTTTAGGATTTTAAATAGCTTTAACTGGAATTCTTTCACCTCCACTAGCCTCATTGTTAGCAGTGCTTCCTAACTCTCACTTGACTTCATTCTTCAGTATGTCTGGCTCTAGATCAGTAATCACACCATTGTGGTTATCAGTGATGTTAAGATCTTTCTTGTGTAGTTCTGCATATTCTTTCCACCTCTTCTTAATGTCTCCTACTTCTGTTAAGTCTTTACCATTTTTGTCTTTTATGATGCCCATTTTCACATGAAACATTTCCTTGATATCTCTAATTTTCTTGAAGAGATCTTTTGTATTTTTCATTCTGTTATTTTCTTTCATTTCTTTGCATTGCTCATTCAAGCTCTCCTTGCTATTCTCTGGAATTCTGTATTCAGTTGAGTATATCTTTCTCTTCCTCCTTTCCTTTTTGCTTTCCTTCTTTCCTCAGTTATTTGTAAAGCTTAATCAAATAACCATTTTGCTTTCTTGCTCTTCTATTGCTTTGGGATGTTTTTTGCATTGTATTTTGAATCTCTGTCCATAGTTCTTCAGTCACTCTTTCTGCCAGATCTAATCACTTAAATCTATTTGTCATTCCAACTTCTTATTCATAAGGGATGTCATAACATCTGATGGTTTTCTGTACTTCACATTTTGGATGTCAGTGAATTTAAATGGACTGGAATGGGTGAATTTAATTCAGGTGACCATTACGTGTACTACTGTGGACAAGAATCCCTTAGAAGAAATGGAGTAGGCCTCATAGTCAATAAAAGGATGAGAAAAGTAGTACTGTGGTAGAATCTCAGAGATTATAGAATGATATCTTCTCAAATCCAAGGCAAACCATTCAACATCACAGTATCTATGCTCCAACCACTGATGCCCAAGAGCCCAAAGTTGTGCAGTTCTATGAAGATGTACAAAATGTTCTAGAAATAACATTTAAAAAAAGATATTACGTTCATCATAGGGAATTGGAATGCTAAAGTAGGAAATCAAAAGATAAGTGGAATAACAGGCAAGTTTGACTTTTAGTACAAAATGAAGTAAAAGCAGAGGCTAATAGAGTTTTGTCAAGATAACTTGCTGGTCATAGCAAATATTTTTTCAACAACTCGAAAGGCGAGTCTACACATAGACATCACTAGGTGGTCAATGTAGAAATCAGATTGATTATAGTCAGTTAAAATAAGACCTGGAGCTGACTCTGGCTGAGATATGGGCTTCTTATTGCAAAATTCAGACTTAAATTGAAGAAAATAGGAAAAACCATCAGATCGTATAGGTATGACCTAAACAACAGTTTCTTAAGGAAACAAATAGATGAGTTTACAGAGTTGGATTCAATGTGTGCCCAAAGACAATTAGAAACATCATTTCATTAGACATATAGTCATTCCTATGTTGAGTTACTCATAATGGGTATAAATAAAAGGACTGTCATGAAGATAATTATAATTGTGGCTTAAATGGTGACATCAGTTGCAGAGTATGAAGAATTAGGGAAATTGTGCAAAGATTTTGATATAATCCTCAAAATGAAGTCAACATATATTGTAATAGTTGGTGACTTCAGTGGGAATAGGGAGAAAAGTAAATTTTTTGTTTATCCTGTTACTTTGAGTTCTACCAATGTTAATAGGCTATAATAAAAATAAGAGAAAGAAACTCTTAATAGGTAAGTATATGCTATATGTGTAAGATTTGCTATTTTTATCCAGCTATTTGTAGAGACAATGTAGCCTAGGAAATAGAGAATCTGCCTCAGAGCCAGGAAGACCAGAGATTAAGTCCTGTCTCTGAAATACTGTTTTTTGACCCTAGGAAACTGTCTTAGATGAGAAATTGCAAAGAATGTCCCAGCCTATATTGGAACATTATTACCTTACCTGGGGGTTTCCTGTGCTAATGAAATCATAGGTCCTGTCCTTATCCCCTTATTTACAAAGGAACTTAGAATGCAGATTTTCACAAGTTACTTTTTTAATCTCCTGTTTCAGACAAATTTCTGAAATTTGCTTTTAACTTGATTGAACTAGTTTTTAGATGGATGTGATGAACTTGCTTGGCCTACTTGGCTGCAAAAGCAGCTTGGCAGTTAACCCAAGTTTTAATAGGTCAAAACAACTGATCCTTTTTATAAAGCAGTATGCTGCAAAAAGTTAGATGTTTACTTGTGGCCTTGGCTTACCTAACATATTTTTAGTGACATTTTAACTAGCTCCAGTGGCCTCATTGATGCGGTATGTGTGTCATAACATAGTTCTAGATTTATTTATCCGTATTAGTTGCAAGTCATTGTATATCTCATGAGCCAGCTCTAACCCACCATCTGTCAGTATTTTCATACACTGCTGAATAATCAAATTTCAAAACAAATCCCTTGAGTTTTGTAGCACAAATATAATTCTGCCTATATTTTCTTCTGGAAATCCATCTAAATAAGACAAGAAGCTATTGTAAAAGATAAAACAGACAATGGCTTGCATAAATCTGGAAAAGGTTTTATAGGGAAAAAAATCAGTTTATCTAGAACAAGAAGGAAACTGTCAATTTGAAGAAAACTTTGTAACTGACAGAGTTCAAATAGCCAAGATATATAGGTAATTAAGACACATCTATATCTGTATAGGTGTGTGTTTATGTATATGTACATATATATATCTATGTATAAATATGGTCAAAGGATATAAGTAGTTCATAAGATCGTAGATACTTAGTGCTAGAAGTATTTTATCTGTAGCTACTCCAACCTCTTCATTCTACAGATCAGGAAATTGAAGACCAGAGAGTTTGAGATTTTCTGAGGGTCCCACACAGGTAATAAGTATCAAAAGTAGGATTTGAGCCGAGGTCCTATCACTCCAAATTTGTGGGGTTTTTTTTTCCCAGTTCTTTTTCCAGCATCTATCTTTGCGTAGGCAGTTCATGTACATCCTGAAATGTACATCCAGTTTTCTGGGTGTTAAGTAAAACTTTAAAACTGTTTTAATCTGCATTTCTTTTAATATTAATGATTTGGTTGTTAGTAGTCTGTAATTCTTTTGAGACTTGGTTCTTATTCAACAAGCGTTGCTATGTACTTCCTACAAGAGACAGTGTAATATAGTGCACGGAGAGCTGAATTCAAGAATATCCAGGCTCAAGTCATGCTGGCTTCGTAACCCTGAGCTAATCACTTAAGCTATTAGTGTTTAAGACAATTCTCCAAGACTGGAAAGTTGCATAGAAGATGGTGTCTTGTGTAGTTTCCTCAGCTGGGAGTTCCCTTTACTTAGCACAGTGTGTGGCATATAAGCAGCCCTTAATAAATACTTTTGACTTAACTATCTATGTGCCAGTCACTATGCCAGGTTCTGGGGGTACAATGAAGAAAGGTCTTCTCTGTCTCCCAGGACCATACATTCTTCTAGAATGTGATTTTCTTAGAATCTGTAGCTTCGGGGGCAGCTAGGTGGCACAGTGGATAGAGCACCGGCCCTGAAGTCAGGAGTACCTGAGTTCAAATCCGGCCTCAGACCAAACACTTGACACTTGATAGCTGTGTGACCCTGGGCAAGTCACTTAACACCAATTGCTATAAAAAAAAATCTGTAGCTTCTTTCAAGGCTTAGGTCATAGACCAATTCCTATAGTAAATACTTCCTGCTCCTCCTATTTTTTAGTGCTGTATTCCTCTTCATATTGTCTTACATTATTAATTTTTCTGTTTTATCACATGGTAGAATTGAAGTGTCTTGAAGGGCAGAAGTACTTTTCTTTTTTGTACCAGTATCTAATGCAACACTTGGTTCGTGGGAAGTACTTCATTAGTGTTTGTGGAATTGGATTACTACTAATTAAGGAATATGACTGTCTGAAGAGCACAAGAGTTTCTCCAGTTCTTTCAGTAGGCAAGGATCCATGTTTCATTGATATGAGAGCTCTGCCAAGGCAGACTATAACCCCATCTTTTAACTTTGAAGATATATAGTAGGGAGATACATGAAATTTGAAACAGTTGTGAGCTGATCGTGGTCATCCAGATGTCAGAGAAAAGATTAGAACTTAAGACGCTGACTTTAGCTCCAGTACTTTAGCTACCATACCATGCTACACTTTAAAATGCTGTTCTTTTTTTTTTGTGGCTGTGGAATTTATTTTAATGTCTGGAATTTAAACACTTATGGTTACCTATTAAGAATTCAGTGGACAAAAATTGGTAAATACTTCAATTCAATTACAATGTTAGAATAACCAAGAGTCTGACTCTTGGATGAAATATTTTCATTCCAAGAAGATTTGGGCACCACTAACCATAGGCATCCACTTTGGAGAATTGAATCATCTCTAATACAGTTTATTTAAAGAACGCAAATTAGAATATGTAAAATATTAATAGTAAACTTTAATGCATTACAAAAGTATATCAGACCCTGTTTTCAACTTAATATACACCTTGACTTATTGTTTCAAACAGTTTTTTAAAAATGATCTTTTAAGAAAAAAAGCGCATTTTCTCAAATGAGCTTTCCATTTTTGCAGCATTTATGTTTTTGTCTTTAGTGGCCTGGTTAATTCATGCAAACCTAGTATGATACAGTACTGTACCAGTTTTCAGAGGGGGTGCTGACGTGTCATCAAATAGGCAGTTCATGATACAGAGCTTTGGTGATCTGATTGTCCAGATCCTCTATAACTCATGTTTTGCGAGATAGTTTTGGTGTCTTGTAACTTCTGGTAGTAGTAGCTTCTTATGAGTACCAGATTATTTCTAAACCAACAGATAATACCAATATAGATGTACACATAGTGAAATAGAACTACGATGTATAAGTTCATAACAAACATAGAAATACAGAAAAGAGTGAGAATATAAAACTGAACAAAAATGCCAAAATAAATGTTTATATTCATCACATAGGCTGTGATAATGCTTATTACTTTCTTTAATTGAAATTGATAAGCATAAAATGGAATAAACATAATTGTGATCTGTTGGCCGTCTGTTGATAAGTAAATAATAGCATCAGATGAAATAAAGACCTTATTTTGGTAAAGTAGCAATCAAAATATGGGTCATTTCTATTCATAATGATTTGTGCTCCTAACCTACCTAATTCTTTTTAGAATTCAAAGAATTATAATGCAACTGTGTACCAAAGAATTGGTCACTAGTCAATCAAGTCACTTCTTTCAGAGCACTCTGTTTTGTCCTTTCAGTACAAAATTATTCTTTTTCTCATATTTAAATTATTCAGTTTGTAACTACATTAACATCTAAATATGTAATAGTCATAAATACATTGTTTTGATAGAAAATCCTGTTAATTTATTGGGAAAAAACTAAATAGAAAAGGAAAACATAGAGAAATATACACTTTTATGCAAATACAGTGCTTACCATCTGTTTTTGAGGAGATTACTCATAAGTGCCCTATTTGAGTTGCTAAAAGGACCAGAACAAATGAATAATTTATATTTGTTTCTTGCAATTTCTCACTTAGTTTTTGGAACAGTGTCATAATACTGAAAACTGTATAGATTACTTGTAGCTTTTTGTTAATTGTGATATTTTCCTTTGAATTCTTTGAAAAGATCAAAAAATTCATTAAAGAAATTTCAGTGGAACCCCCAAACTCTTTCAGATTGAAATATTAAGAACATTTATAGAGACATCAGTTTCAAATTATGGTTAAAAAAAAGGCTACAGTAAAAAGACACTAGAAATAATATATTAACATTCCAATATTAGGACATGAATGTTTTAACTGGTATAGTTAGTGAAACCACTGTATTGGATCTCATTGGCTAAAAAAATCAGTCAGCCATCTCTAGTTCTATGGTTCTACAGATATGCTTGACTGAAAAAAAACCTCAACAAAATACTGCTCTGTTTCTTGGCGCTTAAGTAGCTACGGCAAAGTTTGGAAGGTTTCCACTTTTGATTTCAATCTCCCTACTCTGTCTAGGCCCAAACTTTCTGAGTGCAGATATGTGTTCCCCCCCCCCCAATTTTGGTTTTAATTCACTCTGCTTTTACAAATTTTAACTAGCAAAATATTGTCACCCAAGTTTGTTTTAACAGTATGACCTAATAGTATATTTCACCATTGTCTCATCTCCTCATAAAGAATTATTAATAAAAGAGGTTTCATTTTTCCCTTTGTGATTTAGTTATTTAGGTTTTCATTTTTAGTTATTTCTTATTGCTTATTTCTTCAGTTTTCTTTCTATGATGAGCCATTTTAAATCATTAAGTAAATCACTGTCATATGAGCATGTGATATCTTTTCTTTCTATCCATGATATTTACCTAGTCTGTAATCTGCAGAGGAAGATTATGAATTTTTCATTATAGTTGTGTTAGAACCTCAGTAATGATTGTGCATTTTATTATTGTTTCAATCAATCAGATTTCAGCATTTTGCTTAATTAATATACTAATAGGAATTGTCTAAATAGTACATTAGCATGTAACAGTGTAACCATCAAAATAGGTCAGTGGGCCACTAGGTTATTAGGCCAGAAAAAACCCCCAAAACAAAACAACCCATCCCTGAGTTAGTTTTACATCTTGTATCGATGTTATAAAAATAGAATCATTTTACTTTTTTAAAGCCATGTAACATTCCATAGTTTGTTACATATAATTAGCTTTATGCGTGTATATACACATGCGGCATATGTTTATATGTATGTGTGTGTATGTATAGACATACATATATGTAAAATATATAAAATATGTGTGTGTATAGACACATGTGTGTGTGAGTGTGTGAGAAAACATGGTCTCTGTCTTCCACTGTATCCTCCAGGAGCTAACAGTTCTAATTAGTTCACATGGAAAGGTGTTCCCACAGGTTGTATTAGGTGGGCCTGTTGTTATTTTTACATCAGTTGTTATCCTTATATTTGATAACCATTTGGTATCATTAATTCACGTGCGAGGTTCATCTACTTAGATAAATTTGGAAGGTGGTATCAATAATCAAACCCTGTAATGGCAGTTCCTGCTTTGTCAACTTCTTGTTTTCTCCCTGTTGCCTGGCAAAGCTGTGGAGATAGTAAGTACTTGGAGTAAATTGATAGCACATATTTTGAGCCATATTTTCTTACCTTTAAAAAAAAAGAATGTAGAATTAAATTGCAAGATTACCTAAAACTATGGTCTACTTAAGTCTGTTTCTTGGTATTAGAGATTCATGTGATTAAAAAACATTATGGATTTCTTAATTGTTATTTTTAGTTGATCTACAGTAAGCTTAAATTTTTTACTTATGTATAATTATTTGGGTTTTATTTTGTGTTATTTGAGTGGTTTTATTTTTTGTAGAGAAGAAATTACAAATTTTAAATAGTGGTATATAAAATGCCCAGTGTTATAAATGGACTTTTGTCAGTGCATGCTAATCTATGCTTGTGGTACATGCGGGCAGATTCACATTCTGGACATCAGAAAAGTGGTTGTTTTTATTTGGTTTCGTGACAGCTTTTTTTTTTTAAGTTAAATCATTCTCATATTCTTCCTCTTTTTTTTTAACTTAAAAACAGCATTTGGAGATTTGATGACATGCTACAAAGAACACTTTGAGCCTACATTTTCCTGAAGAATTCATTTAAAAGGTCTCAGAAGAACAAGAGGTAAAGAAAGGGCTGCCACAATGACTACAGTGTTCTAGGAAAGTTATATTGATTAACATCTCTTATGAACAGTTAAAGAAACATGTATTAACTATTTTCAGTATCATTCAAAAGCATTTATTAAATACCTCAAATATTCCAGGCATTGTGTTATATGTCAAGGAACTTAACATTCTATGGAAAGTGGGGATGGGGACATGAAGGAATACAACATATAAAGAAAATTAAATACAAAATATAAACAAATACAAGATAAATTCTAGCAGGAGGGAGATAGTAGCAACTGGGGGAATTAATTAACAAGAGCTTCAAGTAGGAACTGGTGTTTGATCTAAATTTTGAAGGAAACTAGGGATTCTAAGAAACAGAAGTGGGGAGGAGGGAGTGTGTTCTAAGTATAACCTGTGCAAAGGAATGGAGATAGGGAATGTAATGTGATGTAATTCTCTCCAGAGAGGACAGAATATCCAGGAGAAGAAGGTGATTAACAGTGTCAGTAGCTGTAAGAGAGGTCAGGAAGGATGAGGCTTGAGAAAAGGCCAGTAGATTTGCCAATTAAGAGATCACTTGTGACTTTGAGAAAGAGCAAATTTTTCTCAAGTGATCAGGTTGAAAGCCAGATTGAAGAGACTTTAAAATTGACTGAGAATAGAGGAAGTGGAGTCACTAATTGTAAATGGCTTTCTAAAGGAGTTTAGCTGAAGAGGGGAAGATAGATATAAGATGATGGGATTATAAGGACAAGTAGTGGGTTTTTGTTGTGTTTTTTTTTAAGGGATGTGAGAGAAATTGACATTTTTGGAAGGAGCCAGTCATAAGGAGAGACTGAAGATAAGAAAGAGATTGGAGATAATAAGAGGGGGAAGGCTGCTGGGAAGGATGGGGAAGGGATGGAATTAAGAATGCATATAGAAGAATTTGCTTTGGCAAGGAGAAGGACCCCATCTTCATAGAGAGTTGGAGTGAAGGAGGAGGTAGTTGGGGAAAATAACTAGAAATGTGAGATGAGAGAGGAAGAAAAGGAATTGTCTAAATACCCCAGCAGAGATGAAAAGGGGTGCCAAACAAATCAGTAATTCAATAAAACCAAAGAGTCAACACCAGTAAACACCTACATCTATTCTAGGACTGCAGAACATGTCTGGAAGCTTGTGGGCATTCTGGTTGGAGGGTCTTTGGGTGGTGGTAGAGATGTTCCAGAAGCTAGGAAGATCTGAAGTAAACAGGGACTAAAACCTGTTGGAACCACAGGAGGAGAAAAAGCCAACTCTGAGGTTCATACCTAAACTAGTCTCAGGGGACAAAGTCAGCTCCAGGTAGGTGACTAAAAAAAGACAGAGGGGCTGAGGTACTGTGGCTGCATTCATCTCCAGGAGGCCTGAAGTCAGGATGATCTGATCGCTGATATCTGGTTGTGTCCTGTTGGGGATATCCCAGGAGACAAAGCCAAATTCTGATAGGAGACAGAGAAGGGGCAGACCAGCAAGTATTTTGAGCCACCAGGGGACCAACGCAGAATCTGGGAATGAGTCAGAAGACGAAGCCTGATCCCAGGCCTGGGGCTCAGATTCCTATGCTAGGCCAAGGCTTTGTAATTAGGGCATAGAGGAGGATCAGGACCGAGTCACCCTATTCTGAATTGCAGTAAGATGACATCAGAATTAAGGCTTCAGTGGGTAATAATGAGGACCAAGCTACCTCATCCAAAAATTCAAGTGGAGTGTGGAAATGACAAAAAGTCCCAGTCTAGCAACTGAAGCTAGAGACATATGCATAGAGATGATAATTGAGTCCATGAGAGCTGCTAAAGTTACCAAGTGGGAGAGAATAGAGACAAATACTATTCCACACATGGAATAGTCAGATGCTGGGCTTATCTATTATAAATAATATCATATGATTCTTAAAAATATACTTTTGTAGTTGTAGTAAGCAAATGAAATAGACTTATTTCTGTATTTGATTTTTTTAGTAGCATCTTCTCAAAATTGTTTGGCAGCAATAGCAGCTTACCATGAGTATTTAGAAAGATAAGTTTTTGTTGAGATTTATATAAGGCCCATGCCATTAATGACTTCTGTTGTCATAAGACAGTAATGTAGTGCTTACTCAGCTGGTGAGTTCTACTACTGGATGACTTTGAGCTCAAATTCCTTACATAAAAAGCTTTTCATTCTTGAAAGTAATTTCATCTTTTATGATAAGTAAATTTTAGATCCTAGTAACTGGAAATAATTTTCCCCCACCCTCAATTTTAAAAAGAATGTTATTTTATCACACTTTTTTTAAGATCAGGGTTTTGTTTTTGTTTTTATTAAGCAAATAAAAGCCTAAAAATATAACTTGTCTTATGTTAGTGGATTTTATATTATTTAAGATTTGTTAAAGTTATATGCAAGGACATGGTAGACTATGGAGACTTAGAATCTTTCTTAATACATGTGGCAGTACTAGATTGATTCTTTAAAAAATTATTTAAACATTTTTATTATGAAAACAAAAACATAAATAAATGTGGATATTTCAGTAGATAAGGAACAGATAAAAGGTTTATATGTGAAATTGTTCACATTAACTCTTAACTGTTAATTATGTAACTTGTTTTTTTAAACATTTATTAATTTTAACATGATAGTAACAAAACTACTTTTTCTGTTTTTTAACTTCTGAGCTTTCATGTGCTTTTTCCTGTATTTTTTTAATATTTCATTGATGCTTTTTTGTTCACTTCTTTTTTTTGCATCACTGTTGCTATTCACTAAATCTTCCCCCCCTTTACTCTCTCTCCCCACCAAAGCCTTCCCTTGTTACCTATAAGAATATCGAAATAAAACAAATCAGCACATTGTTATATCTGTAAATGTATGTCAGATGTGATTACTGTACTTTCTTGTGAAATGTGTTCTTGGATAGCATCCTAAAAGAAGGTTCCTTTAACACATTCCTTTCATCACTTTTCTTGGTTAACTTTCAGTTGATACTATCTTGGGGAATATAGGGTAATCCTTTTTATTGAGACTGACAGCTGGGCCCTTTCGCTTTTTATCCTATTTGCTGTTGCCTTGCACACATAAACAACCAGTTCAAAATGTAAAGAAAACCACTACAGTATTAGAATCTCTGGATAAAAGCTATGTAGCAGATAGAGCACAGATGGAAATCAGAGGATCTGGGTTTAAATTTTGTCGTTTACTACTCGTGTGACCATGGTTAGGTCCCTTTAAATCATCAAGCATTTATTAAGCATTTATGTGTCAGGCATGGTGCCAAGTGCAGGAGATACAGCTATAACAGTAAAACAGTCTCTGTCATCAGGGAAGTTATATTTTAAGGAGGAAGATAACATATACATCTAAAGCTGTATTCAACATAAATAAAAGTAGACAAAAGGTAACCTTAGAAGGGAAGGTGTTACCCAACAGTGAGTGAGCTCCAGAAAGGCCTCCTGCTGAAGGTGCTACTTGAGCTGAGTCTTGAGGAAAACCAGGGATTCCGAGTGGTGGAGGTGAGGAAGGAGAGCATTCCAGGCATGAGGGACAGCCACTGCAAAGGCACGGAGACAGACATGGAGTGTCATGTGTGAGAAACAAAAATCTGGCCAGTAGCAGCTGATTTGTAGAATGCATAGAGGGCAGTAATAGGCAAAAAGGTGAGAAAAGTAGGAAGAAGCCAAATTGTGAAGAGTTTTCAATGTAATACTGAGTGGATGGTATTTGATTCTGGAGGTTTTAGGGGGCCACTGAAGTTTATTGAGTAGAGGATGACATGGTCAGATAGGTACATTAGGAAGATAATTTGACAGCTCAGTGGAGACAGGACTAGAATGGGGAGATAAAGAACAGGACTATTATAATAGGCCAGGCAAGAAATGATGAGGGTTTGAACAAGAGTGGTGGCTATGTGAATGAAAAGAAAGAGGCATGCAAGAGATACTGTGGAAGTAGAAAGACATGGCAAGATTTTGGTGCAAGATATAGCAACTGATTGGATAATGTAGGTAATGTGAGGAGTCAAGTATGATACTGAGATTGAGAATCCACGTGACTAACACGATGGTAATGCCCTTGAGAGTAATAAGGAAATTCTGAAGAGAGGAGTAGGTTTGGGAGACAAGATAATGAATTTTATTTTGGACACGTTTAGTTTGAGGCACCTACCAGACATCCAGTTAGAAATGTCTTAATATGTAGCTTATGATGAGAGTCTGGAGCTCAGGAGAGAAACTAGGGCTAGAAATATAGTTTTGTGCATCTTATGATCTATATAGAGATGTTAATTGAGTCCACAGGAGCTGATGAACTGAAACAGAAAAGAAAAGAGGGCTCAGGACAAAGCATTGGGGTATACCCACAGTTACAGGACACAACATGGGTAAAGATCCAGTGAAAGATTAAGGAGAGGTCAGAAAGGTAGAAAGAACCAGCAGAAAGCAGGGCCATGAAAACCTAGAAAAGAGTTAGAAGAGAGTGGTCCACAGTGTCAGATGCTACAGTGAGGTCAAGAAGGATGACAACTGAGAAAATGCTGTTTTGTTTGGCAATTAAGAAATCATTGGTACTTTTTAAGAGAACAGTTTGAGTGATAACTTAAGCGAGATTGCACAAGGTTTAGAAGAAAGTGAGAAGAGAGGAAGTAGTAGCAATGAGTATAGATGGCTTTTTCAAAGAATTGCAATAAGTGATAACTAGTAGGAACACTAGGATCTCGTGAAAATATTTTTAACTAATAGAAAGACTTTGCTGGGAAAAATAAAAGAGGATGAAATCAAGAGGACATTTGGCCAGGTTGAAAGGGACTTAATAAGCCATCTAGTGCTCTCTGTACCTGAGCAGGAATTATGAGCAAATGGAGTCTAGGACAGGACCCTAAATTTTAGTCCCAGGTGTGTGGGGTATGAGCCAGCTTTTTGTGACTAATTTCCCCCATGTAAAATGAGCTAGTACTTTTTATTCAGTCGTTTTTCAGGTGTGTCCAACTCTTTTTGATCCCATTTGGCATTTTCTTGGCAAAGATGCTGGAGTGGTTTCCATTTCCTTCTCTAGCTCATTTTAGAGATGAGAAAACTGAGACAAATAGGACTAAGTGACTTGCCCAGGGTCACATAGCTAATACATGTCTGAGGTCAGATTTGAACTCAGATCTTCCTGATTCCAGGCCCAGCACTCTATCCACTGTGCCACCTAGCTGTTACCTTTAATTATAAGATTTAAAAAATATCATATCACTACTGGTAGTAGTTCTCAACGGAAGTAATCTGTATAAATGCAATATAAATGTATTGTTTATTGTGTAAGTATTATTAAAGATTTTGCTTTGAGATGTCCTCAGTTCTATGTTCTATCTTTGCTTATTAGCTAATAAGAAATGTATGACACAAAGGAAAACAACACTAAGACATCAGAATTCAGGTCACTGAAATGACTAATTTTGAAGACTAGTGGTATAACAAACTTCCCTCGTTTCTGCAGAGAAATGGTAGACTTTGGATGCAAAATGAATCCTGCTTTATCAGATATGCTCATTGTGTTAGTTTCTTTGACTTAACTGTGCTTCTTTATTGCAATGAAGTATAGAAGGAAAGAGTTTTGGGAAATGGTAGCAGTATTAAAAGTATTGATGCTTCTTGATGTTTGTGATCCATATGAAGAATGACTATAAAGTAATGAGATTGCTTTATAGATATGCTTTATATTTCAGGAGAAGCCGTGGAGTATGAATTAGGCAGAAGAAATTTTATTATATTTTTCTATTGTTTGTTGGCTGCTTTGCCTGAGAAAAATGTTTTACACATTTAATGGCACTGTTTGTTTTTGTTTAAAATTATAATTCTTTTCTATTTGCTGAACAGATTTTAGATTTCAAAATATTTTGATTTTCTGTACAAATGTTAATACCTGCTGTATCTAAGGCATTGTGCCAGTTGGTTTTATTTGTATTTCTTAATAGCAGTGGTGTCAAACCCAAATAGAAATGGATTTCTGCCAGCTGGATATTGACTTAGAAAATCACAAATTAATATTGTCTGTTTTATTGTATTTTTATTTATTCTGTTAAGCATTTCCCAATTACATTTTAATTTAAATATTTATGAGTGTTTCAGGCTGCACGTGCCTGTCATTTTGACACCTTCGCCTTACAAACTCCTTCTGAAAAAAAAGATCTAGTTATTGAAGTACTATAGCACAAGTGCTTTCTAGTATTAAGGCAGTCAACACTTATAATTATGGAAAACCTGTCTTCTTCTTTCAGAAAGCCTGTAGTATTAAAAGGTAAAGTACAGGGCTGTGTTTTAATTTTTACAGTCAGTCACAGCAGCAAATCCATTTAGAATGTATGTTGTTTGAGATAGTTAAAACAGCCTGTATAGTGGATAGAATTTGACACTAGTTCTGTGACTAAAGCAAGCCACTTAACCTTTCCAAGACTGAGTTTCTTAATCTGTAAAATGAGGACAATAGTATCTGTAGTGCCTCCTTCGTAAGACTATTGTGAGATGATATATATAAAGAAATGAGCAAACCTTAAGGTGTCATACAGATATCAGTTCCAATCCAACAAACATTTATTAAAAACTATTATACGAAAAATAAGGGAGCAGCTACAGTGAATAGGGAGCCAGCCTCAGAGTCAGGACTGCCTGGGTTCTTCTCAGAGAAGTAGGTCTGACCATTTGAGGAGGAAGAGAGTACCCATGGAAACCAGGAAAGCTTCCTAGAAGAGTTAACATATGACCTGAATCTTGAAGGAGGCTGCAGCTTTCAAAAGGGGGAGCTGAAGAGGAAACGGATTCCAGGCAGGGGCAGGGGTGGGAGGGGTGAGGGGGGTTGGCGCAGCATGGGCAACGGTGCTGGAGGCAGGAGAGGGAATGCTGAGGCTAGAGAAGACCAAACAGGCCAATTTGACCACAGCAGAGAAGGTGTGGTGGGAAGTAATGTGAAATAAGCCTGGAAAAGTATGCTGGAACTGTCTTTCCAAGGGATTTAAAAACCAAACTGAGGAGTTTGTATATTACAGTTAGTAGGGGACCACTGAAAGTTCTTGAGTTGTGTGTATGTATTAGTTGTGTACATATAGGTTCTTTCCCTCTATCTTTGACCTCTTTGTGGTATACGTTTAGTAATGCTATTGCTGGGTCAAAAGGTATACACGCTTAGTGACACTTTTTTTTTTCAACCTGGACTGTTGCCAAGCCAAATTCTAATTTGTCACCTTGTTTCCCTTCTCTTCTGCTTCAGTCCATCCTACACATAGCTGCCAGAAGTACCTTCCTAAGCGCATCTGACCATGCCCTGGCCTGGCCCTATCATGTGCTCAAAAACCTTCACTGGCCCCCTGTTGACTCTATTATAACATACTAACTCCTCAGTTTGGCTTTTAAAAAGCTCATCACAGTATGGTACCATATAATACACATCTATAATTTATGTACATACACACACACACACACACACACACACACACACACACAGAGTCATCCCTTGCACATTCCCGGATTTCACATTCTGGGTTTAGATTATTTGAGGGATGGCCAATGATAATTAAGTGGGAATTTGTGGGTTATGGAAAATCAGAAGTAGGCAACACAAGTATGTAAAGAAAACTAAAAAAATTTTTAATAAGTCATAAATGCACAAATACTGAATATTAATCTTTTTTATCACTTACAACCATAAGTATGCATATACAAATTTATTATAAACAGTTAAATTTTGTTAACAATTTCAGTGCGTTAAAGAACTAAGCTACAACCTTCTCTTTGGGAGCACCTCTTCTTTGTATCTTATGCTTTTCATAGACAAAGCAGTTGGTGAAGCAGGTGCTGCAGCTCTACTGGTGGCTGCAAAGCTCAGCATAATGTTTGAGATACTAACCTTTCCTAGAAGCTGCAGCTGTTTTGTGAGCACAGTGTGTTGTTTTACTTGTTTTGAGGGTTAAATATGATCAGAATTATTAAAAATAAAGATTTGGGGTGGGGCCTAAAGTTATTTGTGATTTTTCACATTTGTGGGTGTCTTGTTTCCCAAAATCCCGTGAATATCAAGGGAGAACTGTGTGTATATACCACACACCCATACACATACATACATATGTATTTATATAGCTATATATCAGCATTTTTATTATAGCAAAGAACTAAAAACAAAGTAGATGCCTATAAATTTAGGAATGGTTGAACAAATTATAATATTAATTTAATGGAGTATTATTATGCTATAAGAAATAGTGATTATGAATGAGTCAGTGAAACGAGAGCTAGTACATAATGAAGTGAACTGAACCAGGATATCAGTTTATCTGGCATCTACAGTAGAATAAAGAAAAACAACTGAAAAGTCTTATAAACTGTGATCGGTGTAGTGACAGATTATAATTTCAGAAGATTTATAATACCTGCCTCCTCTTTGAAAAGACATGCTGTACAAGAGGTACAGAATGAGACATTTTCAGATGTAGCTAGCATGATAATTTGTTTCATTGACCATACTTAGTTGTTATTATGTATATATGTGTGTGTGTGTGTGTGTGTGTGTGTGTGTTTGTGCACAAAAGGAGTTTCAATGAAATACTTAAAAATACTTAGAAGAGAGCAGAAGGGAGTTTCCCACATAAGCATTTTATATTTCCCACAAGCAGGGCAGTTTTGTTAACTACCAGGTTAGAGTTAATATCCACTTTTAAAAGTATATAACAGAAGTTCAGTTTCATATGCAGTCATTTTTTCTATTCATTGTATATTAAACTATTTTATATATTATTAATTAGTTAATAAAATACAATAATGTATAAATATAAGTCTGATAACATGGAGGGAAAACTAATGGTTTTGTTAACTGTCTTACCTACATGCAAATGTATAAATATTAAAAATAATTATTAAAATTTCACAATATGAATTATTTCATTCAATGGCAAAAGAAGTGACTTCCCACAGACTTTTATTTTTGCCTAATTGAATGAAACTCTCAAAACTCTCAACTCTGTTTGTTGATGTTTAAGTTCATAATGAAAAAAAAAGAAAAGAAAAAAGGCCAAATGAGAGGTAATAATGGCCGAATGAGAGTGACCTTGTGAATGCAGAGAGAGAATGGAGGAATAGTGTGGCCATTAGAATCAACAAAACTTGGCAACTTAGTGGGTACAGAGGATGAGGATGAAGAATTTAGAATAATTCTAAAGAATGAAAGTGAGGAGAAGAATAGTGGTGTTCTTGATTTAAAAAAAGAAAAGGAGATTTAGAGGAGAAATGGGTTTATGATGAATTCTTTTTTGGACTTAGTGAGCTTGAGATGCCATTGAATCATCCAGCTAAAGATGTCCAGCAGACAACATAGGACTAAAGTTCAGGACACAAAGTCTTCTTTTTCTTCTTCTTCTTTTTTTTTTTTTTTTGGTTAAGCAATGGGGTTAAGTGACTTGCCCAGGGTCACACAGCTAGTAAGTGTTATGTGTCTTAGGCCAGATTTGAACTTGGGTCCTCTTGAATCCAGGGCACCGGCTCTATCCACTGTGCCACCTAACTGCCCGGACACATAGTCTTCTAAAACTCTAACTTCTAAACTTCTGAAACTTCTAAAACTATGTTTATAAGAGAGTTTTAGAGAGTTGCCTAGGTCACTAAGAAGTTAAGTAACTTGCTCAGGGTCTCAAAGCTGCTGTGTGTCAGAGAGTAGACTTGAATGCAGGTTATATGTGCGTGAGAATGTATATGTATATGTTTATACATATTTATGTGTGTGCATATACTTATATGTCTGTACATAGCTTACACAAATATATAATGTGTATAAGTATGAATGTAATTATATAGATTTGGAATTCATTCATAAGGAAATGATAATTGAACGAAAGAGAGCTGATGAAATCACTAAAAAACAGTGTTATATGCAGAAAGAAGATAAATGAGTCCAGGTGTTTTTTTTTTTATCCATTTACCAATTAGGATTTCTTTTTCATAATACCAGTAATTTTACATTTTTAAAATTTTATGAGGGAAAGTTAATAGTACAGACTTAGCTTTTACATTCTTCCAGAGTTCTTTTTTTTATTTTTCAAAAAAGTATGTGTACATGTTCACATGAGCTGGAAGTGCTTACCCAATAGTTTAGTAAGTAAACATTGAACTAAATTTATTGAGTAGACTTCAGTAAGTTTAAAAAGCATTTTTTATGTGTAGACATGTATAGCTTTGACAAACCTACTTAGTTTACTAGGAAGTTAATATCTTCTTATTTCTCTTCTTACTCAGGTAGATGTACAAATGTCTACCACAAGACGAAAGCGCAGCATGTTATGTACTTTACCATAAGCTGTCATAAAATGAGCTCAATTGCAGACAGGTATGTTATTAGATGCTATTTTATGTTATATTAATTTTCAAAGGCAAATTAATAATTTATGTCAAATACGTAAAAAGGCTTTTATACTTAAACATAATTGTTTTAAAGTCCCATCTTTGGGTTAAACTGTCTTTTTTTTAATATTAGATAAAGTACAATATTATAGTTTAGAAGCAGCAACAAAGTAAGTAGGGAAGATTGCAGTCTGGTTTCTTCCATAAAAAGGATATGTGAGAGAAGTTCTTACTGGTAAGCATACCTTTTCAGATGAAAAAGATTTGACCACAGGAACTAATGACGAATTAAACCACTTGAAACTTTTATATTGTTGAGTAAGAATGTCAAGACCACTGATAATGGAGATAATTTTTAAAATTTGCAAATATAACTCTAATAACATTAGGGGGGAAAAACCTAATGGTTTTGTGAACTGCCTTACCTCAGTGCAAATGTATAAAAATTAAAAATACATTATTAAAATTCACAATATTAATTATTACATTTAATGGCAAAAGAAGTGACTTCCCACAAACTTTTATTTTTGCTTAATGGTGTTATACTTTATATTTTACTTCTTATCAGAATTACCTATTATAGAGGTGGGCAGTAATAGATATTAAATAGATACTTGTTGAATTGAACTAAAAGTGAGTTAGTTATTGAAAAGTTTTAATTTATATGATCAGTTGGTTTTGTAAAGCAATCATAAAGCCTACTTAATTAAGATGATTTTACAATATATGGGTCAAGTCAAGTAATAAGATTTTTTTTCCTGTTTCATAATGAGTATGCCATTAATCTCTGTTTTAATGTTTCAATGTCTCCTTTAGAGATGATGGTAGTATTTTTGATGGGCTGGTGGAAGAAGATGACAAGGATAAAGCAAAAAGGTGGTTATTTGAGATGTGTACTTACAAGTAAATGATTAAATTGGCTGCCTTAAATATTCAAATGTATTATTAAAGTAAAAGATCTTTTAATATTGATATGCTTCTATAGCATAGCATAACTTATCCTGAATTTTGTAGTATATTTTCCTTCAAAAAATTGATACTGGCAAAGACAACCAACCTTACCAAGCAAATGAATATGAAATGATTATCATGTTACAAAGAGATAAATTTACTAAAACTATTCCTTAAGTGTTGTCAAATCATTTCCTTATGGATAGACATGAATAAATACCCCAAAAAACTTAAAGCTTAGGGTGATTGATTTTAGACTGGCAGTGGATTGCTTAAATAAATACAGATAAAAAATGTCTGGAATTATGGGTGACTCAATAGGAGATGTAGTTAAATCAGTGAACATTCAGTTTATGTATAACTTTTCAAAGAGACTTTGATGTATAAGTATTTTCATCTGTAGCTGTATATCTTACTTGATCATAAATGCTCTATAAAAGTTGGAATGTTTTGAAAATAGTACTTTAATTTCAATTTCAACTTCAACTTAGCCTTGCTTAAATTGAAATAGTAAGACATTAAAACAAATGAACATGAGATGGCCCAGTGCTAGGGCACTGATTTTCTTTCATCTCCACTAACTGGAATACTTAATGTTGAGTTTGATTAATGCTTTAAACACTTGGTTTGTTTGACCTGTAAATGAACTTAATTTCACATCAACAAATCAGTAAGTAAATAAATAATATAGCCACTGTTCTTCATAAATAAGAGTTTTACTAATATGAGCTATGTTTAACTTTGTTTACTTTTGTAAGACATGTAAAAACTTAATCTATAGTATATTTGGCTGTAAATTCAATATAGTGTTTTTTGTCTCCATAAAGATTCATGAAACGAATCAAAAACATTTGTTCAGATGAGTTGAGAACATTGTTCAATTTGATTTTATGTGAATGGCAGCCTTTTTGTAATTATTTTCTGGCTTATGTGGAATAAATAAATGAATGTCTTCTATTAGCTTCCAAAATAAGTGGCACATTCATTTGTATAATTGTTATTTAAATTTTTTTAAACATCCATAATATCATGGCCACTGGATTCTGAGTCAAGAGATGTTGATTCTCCAGTAAATGTCACCTAATAATGTGGCCAGTAGACTAAATTGGATGATGATTCCAACTCTACATTGAATGATTGCTAATCTTTCTTCAGAGTCTCCAGAAACAAATCTGAGAAGAAGCGCAGAGATCAGTTTAATGTTCTTATCAAAGAATTGGGATCTATGCTTCCTGGTAATTCTCGGAAGATGGACAAATCCACTGTACTACAGAAAAGCATTGATTTTTTACGGAAGCACAAAGGTATTTCAACTTAATAAATGTATTAAGTAGTACAAACTGAATCCAATATTGGTTTTATTTGCTTAAAAGCAAGGTATAATTTACAAAAGAAAACTCATGGGTAGAACTTAATCATTTTAATTTTTCCTGGTTGTCTTATTTGGATGTGGGGAAAACTTCAAATTTTAACTCTTGTTTTGTAACTTTAAAAAGAGTTTTTATGTGCTAATAAGTAATCTGGAAGTGCAAAGCAATTGGTCTTAATTAGTGATTATTGTAGGAAAAGTGTGTAAAATATTATCTTTTTATTAATCTTTTACAGAAATCACTGCACAGTCAGATGCCAGTGAAATTCGACAGGACTGGAAACCTACATTCCTTAGTAATGAAGAGTTTACACAGTTAATGTTAGAGGTATATCAAAATTCATCTTCTTAAAAGTTTTAACTTTAAAAGATTCTCTTTGACTATTGATAAATACTGTATCATTTTGATTTAATTTAATTCAACAAGCTGTGCCTTCATTGAACAGTGATCATTTTGTTTTTATATTACAACTTTGGGAAAACCAAGGCTAAATTTTTCTAGATTTTATATTATTTGAGTTTTTTACCATCTTAATAAGAGAAAGATATATTTTTGATTGTCCTTATTCTGAGGCTTCTCTGGGAGTAAGTAAAATATTCATTATTTACTATGCTTTAAATGACATTAGATACCTTGTCATATAGGTTGACTAATGCAAAACCTGTCTTAAAACATTTTTAAAAGGAGCAGCTAGGTGGCGCAGTTGATAGAGCTCTGGCAGTCAGGAGGACTTGAGTTCAAATGCTACCTCAGACACTTGACACTTACTAGCTGTGTGACCCTGGGCAAGTCACTGAACCCCTATTGCCTCATCAAAAAAAGAAAAAAGCAAATAAATACTTAAAAAAATTTTTTTCAATGTATTGCTAGAAGATAATAGTAAAACATGGCTGTAGGTTTTAATATTACAAGAAAAAGTAATTCAATCTTAATTCATTAGAAATTCTTTATAGGAAATTAACTTATATGTTCTTTTGTAGTGAGGAAGTTTACAAAATCCAATTAATTTGAGTGCTAGTAGTGATATATTTTTATCAAGATTGTCAAATCTGTTCAGAAAATCAAATAATATTTTTGGAATCCATGATTTCTTTGATTTCTTTCCCATGGGTACTGCCTCCACCAGCATAGATTGAAACCCTTCTATGCTTCAGTCACTGGTCTTTTGGAATTGCTGTGGCTTAAAAAAAAATTTCATCACCTACCCTTTGGTAATGAAATTTAGTCTGATTAGTACTTTGCTAGCAGACAGTTTGACATTAAGTCTGAAACTCTGCATCTTTCCAGCTTGTTGTTGTACCTGTCAAAGTTCACGTCTTTTTAAGACTTCAGGTTCCTTAGAGAAGCCAAAATTACCTTCATGCCTTGATGAGGCTTTGGAATGATACTTTAGTGGATGAACCAATTGTAAATGCCATGTAAATATTGAGATGCTCAATCACCAAAGTTAATCTAGCATTTTTACTTCTTATGAGTATGGCAGCGTAACAGCTGCTATCCTGGTATGTCAAATGTATTTAAATATTAAAAATATTTGTATGAAAACCTAACAAAAGAACTATGGGAGGTAAGAGAAATAATATTTTGGAAGTATACAGGCTTTGGTGGAGGAGGAAGAATAGGAAGGTGAGAAAATGCATGAATAAGAGAGAAAGGTAAAAGAAGTAATCAGCATAGAGAAGCACAGAGGTTAATTATTAAAATCTTTCCTCACTTGCTGCCTAATTTTCTTTTATTTTTAATAATAAAAATTTATTTAATAAAAAGAATTTTTAGGCCATAGGCAAAAAGGTATATTCAACTATTATACTATTATGTTTATATTTCCATATGCCAAAAGACCAAATTGTAGCGGAGAGGAGAAAGAAGCGTATTCATGAATTATCTTTTGTTGATATCAGTTGTAAATGCTAATTGTTAGGCTAAATAAATCTTGTTATTGTTAGGTTAAATTGTTAGGTTAAATAAAGCTGAGTTGTTAACATGAAAATATTGATGAACATAGCTTGTGATTTGAAGTGAAAGATTTGTAAAATTCAGTCATATTTGTGAAGTCTAAATACAATTTGTTTTTGATGCCCATGTGCATATCTATAATCAAAACTCAATATCTAACCTAAATAAACATGTAGTTAACTTTTTTATGATTGCAGAGTAAACTGAAGTGTAACTTATAATTTTGCTAATTCTTTTTCTCTTACCAGAAATTAGCTTATTATTTAGTATTACTAATTTAGCTGTCATATCAAATGTTAGTGATGTGGTTGAAATAGTTTTTGTTTTTCAGAAATTTTTTTTAAATATAATTATTAAATCCCACTTATTCTTATAGTATTTAGAATTCTGCATCTGAAATTTTCTGTATTCATATTTCATATTTTTTGTGTAAAGCATATTTTTTGCAATTAGTAAATATATTAATAGGTATTTATGATTACTACAAAATAAATTTGTTGTCTGAATTTATAAAGATAAAGTCTCTGAGACAGACAGAGAGAGAGAGAATGTGTGTGTTATTCTTGGATCTAGATTTTGATATAAACATGATTTGGCCTATTTGCAGAATTTTCATTGTTTCAAATCAAGATACGGAGGGAGGGGGAATCTAAATATCTGATTTCAGTAGGCTACATTTCACCTGGCTATGGTTTGTCTGGCCAGAGCATATACATATACATATCCACTCATACATAGACACATATAACAATATATATACCTATATCTGCATTAAGATGTGTATGTTTGTATATGTCCATTTACCTGTACGGTGTTTGATCTACTTATTTGCACTATGACTGATAAAAATAGCTATTGCTGACATGACAATATACCACTTTATGTACTGGCCAGAGAAGCTTTAGCCAATTGAAATATGGCCTTCTATTTAGATTCTTTTTCTATGTCCTAGATTGAAACATTAAAAATATGGCAGATGGGTAGGCCAGTTTACGTTTGAATAAAGTCTAGATTGAAGAATATACATATGTGCAAGACTGTGAGTAGGGATTGTTTCCTTCTTTGTGTTTGTATTTCTAGTGCCTAGCACAGTGTCTGGGTCTGACAGGGGTGGGGAGACTGTGGCCTCGAGGCTGAAGATTCCCCACTCCTGGTAGGAGATACTAAGTGCTTAAAAAAAACTTGCTTGCTTAATGCAGATATACATATGCGTGATAACTGTGTGTGTATACATTTTAGTAATAACAGTAAATATTTTGTTCAGTTGTGTCCAACTCTTTGTGACCGTGTTTGAGGTTTTCTTGGCAAAGATACTGGAGACCATGGTTTGCTATTTCCTTCATTAGTTCATTTTGCAGATGAGAAAACTGAGGTAAACAAAGTTAAATGACTTGCCCAGGGTCACACATCTAGTAAGTATCTGAGGCAGTATTTACTAAGTGCCAAAAATATATTTGATTTGTAATAAATGGGAAATATTATATAGCCTGTTTCAGGGCTGTACATGTAAATGCTATGAAGATAATGGAGCAAGAATTTAATTTTTAAAGAGGTTTTAGAAAGAAGGAAATCCATTTTCATTTTCCTTTTTAAAATGTTTAACATATATACATGTGTGTAACTGTATACACACATATCTTTCAGCTATACAGGATAGACTTTTACATATTTTCCTACGGCTTCTGATGTTTGGTTGTTTTCTCAATTTAATAGCCATAGTTCATGGACTGGTAGTGGCACTTATTGATTAATTAGCTGCCTATAATGAGGATAAGCAGCAGTAGACTAATGTTTTATTACATGCACATTTGTATATTTTATTCTCATTTCAGTAACAGTTTTAGTATGAAAAAATGTTGAGAGACTTTATCCATAGTAAAGGTTATTAGCACATCAGAAGTGTGAATTGGGTTTTTTTGTACCTGATAAGTTTATATACATTAACACCTCATGAGCTATAACACCTGTGTGTACAGAGCACTGTATATAGCATAACTGAAGGACAATCATTGCCCTTTAGTAGTGTACAATCTAATAGATGATCAGAAAAAAAGGAGTGAAGTGTTCTTTGTTTTTGTTTTTTAATCTAGATACCTGAGAGGAGACTAAAATTCACATATACTTGTACAAAGAAAAAGGGGAAATAACTCACAATATTTTGGTAGTGCCCTCATAAATCTAGATGAATTATATTTAAATATCTTTTCTTTCATTCTATGAGATGATATTTTTATTTATTATATGAACTTTTTTCTTTTCATTTAACTTACCATTATATTTAATTTCAGGCTCTTGATGGTTTTTTTTTAGCAATCATGACAGATGGAAGCATAATATATGTATCTGAAAGTGTAACTCCATTACTTGAACATTTACCAGTAAGTATAAAAATGGTTACTAATGAATCAGACTTTAGACTAAGTTTCACAAAGGGGTTAGAGTTCTGTTTTTTTGTGCTTTTTTTTTTTTTTGCGAGGCAATCCAGGTTAAGTGACCTGCCCAGGGTCACACAGCTAGTAAGTGTCAAGTGTCTGAGTTCAGTTTTGAGCTCAAGTCCTCCTGATTCCAGAGCTGGTGCTCTATCCACTGTGCCACCTAGCTGCCCCTAGAGTTCTGCTTTTAAAATATCAATTAGTGCAGGTATCACATCTATTTAATTTCTTTGGAACCATGCTTATCATTGTGTTTTGCACAGTGCTTAATAATGTTTATTGAATTGAATGACAGTAGTCTTATCAGACTCTTGTGTTCATTCTCCGTTACTTGTCCTCACTTCCATCTTCAGTAATGCCATAACATATTAATATGCTGCTAAGAATGGAGTATTTTAATTACCGTCTGTTCGCTTTGCTCGGAATCATCTCCTTCATAACCTTCACCTCTAAAAATCTCTGGCTTCCTTTAAGATTGAGATCAAAAGCCCCCTTCTGCAGGAGGCCTCAACCTAGTTCATACAGATACCAATGCCTTCCCTCTAAGGTTACTTTCTATCTAGTTTTCGTGTATCTTTATGTGTATCTATTTATGTATTTGTTCTGTCTTTATATGTAAGCTCCTTTAGGGCAAGGACTGGTTTTTATTTTTATTTGTATCCTAGCACTTAGCACGTTGTGGTTAGTAAAATCTGAGACCATCCCAATTCATGTGCTTGTTGATTGATTTAATAAAGGTTTAAGACCTGCTTTGATAAGAGGAGTAATAGTAAACACTATGGTGGTTGTGGGGTGGGAATCCAAAGATGAATAAGACATGCTCCCTCCCCTGGGGGGGGGTGAGGTACTCTACTGTGGACAGATACTGTAGACAGGATTCAGTATTGAGATATGGTTTGGATGACTTCAGAGGCTTTTTCTAGCTGTAAGATTCTGTGATCTTACGCATACTAAGACACACATATAATAGTTATAACACAAAGCTGTATGTAAGTTATCAGATGGTGCTGACTTTTTACATGGTCATATGCACATCCCTAGAAACAAACAAAAAAAAAGTAAATGGAACCCAAGTGGATTGATACTATCTCCTAGATGGTGAAGAACTAAAGCTTTAAAAAAAAAAAGAGAGAGGATGGGATGGGAAAAAATCTAGCCTCCCTCAACCAAGAATAGCAGGGCTGAGACAGATAGCACATTAATAAGTCTTAAGAGTGAAAGTCAGAAAGATGTAATAGAAAATGGAATTTTAAGAGACAAGACCCATAGGGACACTACCTAAATTAGTGATCTGCTCAACAAACTGTTAGCTGTTTTGACCATTTTACTGCTGTTTATTAATTGATTGATTGCATGGGAAGAGAAATTAAGATGGAGAATCCTTCAGGCAATCTGTTCTGGGGAGCGTTACAGTTGTGCTTAAGATGGGGCTGCCTCCTTCCATTATATGGCTTGACTGAGGTGTTATTATAATAGTATTTTATTAAAAACTATTTTCTGTTGTCATTCAGCTTTTTGGGTTACTTTTCAAATTCATCTTATTATATTGTTACTATATTGGTAAGCTAACAATACAGCTATCTTTCCTGTCTTTTCTTCATGTGAAAGAGTGACAATATAGTGTATTCTAAAATAAACTTTGTTTTAGAAAAAAAACCAATGTATTTCTTACTCAGAATATATTAACTTATAAAATTCAGCCTATAGAATATGTGTTTGTGCATAGTTTTTAAGTAGAGTTTTGTATTTGTGCCATGTTGTTAGTTTTCTTTCCAATTCTTTCTCCCATAGCTCTCATTTATTTTCCATCTTTTTCCTTTGATCACTTTCATTTTACTTAGGAAATCAGTTTAAACTCTTGCTTCATCTCTTCCAGGAATTCTAGTTGAATTTATATACAAGCTGTCTTTTGTTTTTTTCTTTTTTTTTTTGGTAGCTTTGCTTGTAGATATTTTGGAATTTTTTTACTTCCAGAATTGTGTCCTGAGTGTGGTGGTATTCTTTTTTTGTTTGCTCATTCTTCTAATCCTACTTTCTCACTTCATGCTTTACATTAGAGCCTTATTCTGACGCTTCCGGAGAGAATTTCTGGGCTGAGCTTTTATCTTTTTGGGCCTTGCTATTGCTTTCTTGGGATATTGGATGTAATTCTAGGATCTCAGTGACAGCCCATGTTTTCAGTGCTCCCAAGTTGTGTGTGTATGGAGGTGGGGAGGAGGTAAAATAAGCATTTATGTAGTAGCTACTATGTTCAAGGTACTGTGCTAAGTGTTGTTTACAAATATTATCTCATTTGAGCCTCCAACAACCCTGTAAAGTAGTTGCTGTTATCCTCATTTTACAGTTGAGAAAACTGA
The DNA here is from genome assembly GCF_003287225.1 of Phascolarctos cinereus. Taxonomy (NCBI): domain Eukaryota; kingdom Metazoa; phylum Chordata; class Mammalia; order Diprotodontia; family Phascolarctidae; genus Phascolarctos; species Phascolarctos cinereus. Next base: position 144,902,224 of record NW_027556402.1, read on the forward strand.
GGCAAACAGTGATTAAATGAATTTCCTGGAATCATACAGCTAGTAAGTATCTGATCCTGTATTAGAACTCAAGACTTTCTGACTCCAAATTCACTGCTCTATTCACTGCACTACCAGCTGCCTCTGAAAAGCAGTCTGATCCAAGGCATTCTTAATTGTTGCCTTTCTGGTCTTAGCTCTGCAAATTCTTGACCCAAGTTTGAGTGTGAGTAACACAACCCTGGGCTTGTCCCTAGTTGGAGTTCTGGTGGAGTGCTGCTAGACTCAATCACTTTCAGCTAGCTGAGAAGCTCTATAGATTCAAAGTGACAGAACTTTATGCTCCTCTTTGGTCTTGAATTCTTGCCCTGCTTGGGCTGTCCTGCTATGAGGGTTAGTCATACAATTATCTGCGTTGATCCTTGCTCAGTACCTGGCCTAGGGTCTGCAAGTCTCCTTGCCCTGGACCACCACCCTTAAGCTCAGTTCCATTCTTGACCATGTATTGGATCTGTGTCCCAGAATTGATTAGTAAATGGCAGAGCTGCCATTTGACACTTGTTCCTGTTCCCAGAATGAGTTTGGGTCGCTCGGTGTGGATCTGGGACTTCTTTCTTGCCTGATGCATTGAAATGCACCACGTGGCCATTCCTGGCTAGATAGACCCTATTGCCTCTGTCCGCAGACCTCTTTGTCTCCTTATGCTGACCTTGCCTGGAAAAATGGCTCATGATTTTGTCTTGAATTTCCTGATCAGTACTTGGCTGGTGTGTTTATACACACACACACACACACACACACACACACACACACACACACACACATTTTCAGACAAGTTGTAGGAAAGAACTTGGCAGGGATTCTTCCTGCCATGCTGCCATCTTGACTGATCTCTTTGTATGTGTGTTTTTTAAAAAGACATACTAATTAGTCAGCATCTTTGGTTTGCAGAATATTAATTTAACCTTTTTTTTCCGCATAGTAGAATTAATTCACCTATATATTTTCCCTAATGGTATTAGTCTAGATAATATGGTAATACAACACAAGAAGAATAATTAGCATAACTCTGAATCACACTTGTTTTTATGCCGGTTTAAAAAAAAATTAAAATGTACTATCCTGATCAGAAATATTAAGAGTATGAGGGCAGGTACCATGTTTTTGCCTTTCTTTGTTTCCTCAGCTTTAGTGCCTGGCACATAATAAGTGATTAATAAATGCTTATTGATGATAATGGATGATGATGGATGAAATACTTGACTTTTGCAACTTAAATGAAGCAAGTTAATAAAGAATTGAGACTATAGTTTATTAGTGTACATAATCAGTCACATGATTTTATAGTAAGTCTAGATTTGTGAAATAGATTCAAATATATTTTCATATATAATGAAAATAGAAGCTTTTTACCTAAATTTACTTTGGAAAATTGGTCAGTTCAATTCAGTAACTGCTAAATGTTAGGTATTGCACAAAGCACTGCAGATAAAAAGACAAAAATGAAACAGTACTCCACTCTGGAATATTAAATTATACTGGAGAGATGAAAAAGCATAATCCAAGGTGTGGAGTGAAGGAGGCAAGGAAGAAAGTACACTTTTCAGCTTTAAGAAAAAAAGAGAAGGGAGCAACTAGGTGGCACAGTGGATAGAGCACTGACCCTGGAGTCAGGAGGACCTGAGTTCAAATCTAGCCTCAGACACATCACACTTACTAGCTGTGTGACCCTGCGCAAGTCACTTAACCCCAACTACCTCACACACACAAAAAAAGAAGAAGAAAAGAGAAGTAATAGAAATGATTGAATGAATTTACTTCGTTAATACTTTGTTAGGGTTGTAGAATTTAGAATTAGAAGGTGACTTAATCCTTGAGTTTACAGATAAAGAAGCAGCCTCAAGGAGATAGTGTTTTGCCAAAAGTTATAGTGATTGATTGTTAGACCTAAGAACAGAAATCTATTTTGCTGATTCCTAGTTCCTTCCATTACTCTGACAGCGAAAAAATTTGAACAGTAGTTGTTTAAATGCTAAGAAGATACATTTTAATGTATTTGTCAGAGTTTGTTGAAAGGGGTTGCAGAACTTTGAACAAAGGACTTTTTGAAAAGGGCCAGTTGTATCCTAGCCCACCAAAATTCAGGCCTATAAAATGCTGTTAATAAGGGATAGAGTTTATATGCTATGACAGTTACATGAAAATGACTGGGTTTTTGTTATTGTTGTTGTTAAACTCTTTGGGCAGACAAATTTTTATGTTTAGGAGGCAGATGAAAACCTGGATTCCCTGAATTTAGTGTATTTGAATTAGAATTAGATATTAAGCAGAAGCTAAGTGGAAAAGTCCAATCTCCAGTATGGCAATAAAATCTCTTTAGTGTGATGAGCTTCATTAAAAAAGCTAACCTAAGTATAAGTTAAGTTAATTGAAAAGTTGATATCTAACTAATTTTATGATTACCTCTTTAAGTGGTAAGAGTAGCTCAGCTTCATAAAAGCAAAGACAGTGTAAGGCCAGGCCATGAAGAGCTGCATGAGGCTTTAAATATGTAGGGAAAGACCAAGCTGTAACCCCTAGATTGAGACCAATAATAATAATTGTCAATAAAAGAAAAAAAAGTGAAAACTAATTAGTATTATCTCAAAAAAAAAGTCTGCTTTTTTTGGTTTGTTTTTTATTAGTATCTCATTGAATATATCTTTTTCCTGGTTATCTATAGAGTCAAAATTAATGCTGGTGTTTTTAAGTAGTAACTGCTAAATGTTAGGTATTGCACAAAGCACTGCAGATAAAAAGACAAGAATGAAACTCCGCTCCAGGATACTAAATTGTACTGGAGAAAAGAAAGGAAAGAAACAAAAAAAAAAGCATAATCCAAGGTGCCCTTGAACTTCAGTTTATGTTTGTGAAGAGAATGTAGGTTTTAGCCATCCAAGAAAATTCTGCCATCTTATGGTGACCATTCAGAGTGCAGACACAAAGGTCTCGCTGAGAGAATGAAGGGGAAATGATTGTTTGCTTCAAAGCATTTCAGTGACAGTGTCATTTTGTAGGCCCTGAGTCTATAGGATTTCAAACTTGATTGGAGAGTTATTTAGTTTAACCCTCTCATTTTTGGATTAGGAAATTTAGGTTGAGAGATTAATAACTTGTCTAAGGGTAAACAGGCAATTAAGTAGTAAAACCAAGATTCTAACTCAGGATCTTTGACTCTAAATCTAGTGCTTCTGTTATTGCCTCCCACATATGTCTGGCATTTCTGCCTTTCTGGGATACTGTCTTGTGTCCTGTAGTTAGGGCCAGTCTTATGAGTAAATGCATTGGTTTGTCAAGGTAACTGAAATTCCATTATCGTAAATTAATCTCTGTGTCTGGCAGGCTTATCAGTCATCAGGAGTCAGGAGCCCTTTATTAGACATGCAGCTAATGTTGGGAGAGATAACACTCAACTCAATAAGTCCTGAACTAATTTGGCCATGGTACATTTTTAGGCTTAAAATATGTTGGCAAACCCATAAAAGTTATCCACTGGGATCTGTAGAAGCAATAAGGAAAACTTGCTCTTCTTTTATTTTAAAAATTTTTTTCCTCCTTTCATGTTGAAATTTTGCCACATAATACATATTTTTTAATTACGTCAGCATTATGCTATGGTGGATGGCTAGAGAGCTAGCCTTGAAGCAAGGCAGAAATATCAGTTCTATGTCTGACACATACTGGTTGTGTGACTCTAGGCAAGTCACAGCCTCTTAGTACTCTAAGCAACTCAAGTAAAGTACAGAGACAATGACAGGCTGCATTGATAGAGGGAATTTCCTCACTTGTAAGTTCCTTATACCAATAAAAATCACAGGTTTTGTCTTTGCTTCTAATTTAATATTTTAGAGAGAAAAGTACTACCAACATCAAATTTCTCTTACTGAGAAATCCATTCACATTGCATAGAGTGGTTTGGGAAATACTGCCTTAATTCCTTATTCCCTAATATTGTGGTCAGCAAACATCTGATTTGTGTCTAGGAATGTTCAAGGAATCATTTTAGGCATAGTCTCTACTAACAATTAATTTATTTTAATGTCCAATATAGACAGAATGATCTCTCTCTGTCTCTCTCTCTACATATAGAGGTACGACCTAGAGAAAGAATACACCAAGTGAGGGGCACAGAACATTTACTGAAATATTTTGTGGTAAATGGAGAGAAGTTGTTAACTGGGGAATGACATAAGTAAAATAGTGTTTGAGCAGTGATTTGTTTATCATACTATTCTTCATTTTTAATAGCTGGCTAAAAGGAAGCCCCTGTGGGAATGAGACGTAGGCTGAATATTCATGAAATTGAGATGTGGGATAGCTGACAACTAAAGGGCGGGAAAGGTGATGCCTAAAACAAGTCGTTTTCCCTGAGACAGCTGTAGTAGTAGTTTATATTGCCATGAATTTTTTTTTCTTCTTCAGAGGTTTTGGTACATGGTAGACATAGAGCCCTTGACCATAGATTCAGCTAATCAACCCAGCTTTAGCAGTCAATTAATAAGCGTCTGTTAAGTGCGTACAGTGTGCCAGGCACTATGCTAAGCACTGGGGATACAAAGAAAGGCAAAAGCTCCCAAGGAGCTTTTATAACAAGGAAGACATGCATAAAGAGATACCTACAAGATGCATAGAGAGTAGATGGAAGGTAACCCAAGAGGGAGAAGTGTGTTGGATTCAGCCTAACAAAATACGAATCTTTCCCATACTGTTCAAAAGTCATTTTTATTAAAGATCTTGATTTTAAGCTTTATTGTTTTTTCTTTTTTGTGTGTGAGGTTAGAAGTGGGATTGGTAGTGTACATAAATCCTAGATCTCTTGTAAAATTGCAGGCTTGTAAATGTGCTAACTGAAGACATTGTTGTTAATTGAGGTTTCATTCAAAATTTCACTCAAAGATTATTCTAGATGTGGTTGTGTTAGTTTTAATAGTTATTTCTTGAAGGCATTTAATATTATTTTAGTCCTTTGGGTTTAGATAGAAGATATTATGTAGGAGCTAAGTTATTCTTATCTATCTATCTGTATACACATACATGCACATGCATACACATGTGGAGTAGATATATTTGCTTATAAACAGAATTATGTACTTATATCTTAAATCAACAACAGATTTTTAAAAGTTGCTTTTACATCAAAAATGACTCCAAATGAAAAGCAGTTTAGAAATACATTTCTAGGTTTGGAGAAGGAAAATTAAAATTCTTCTAGCTGTATTCTGACCAAAAGGATCTTCACTAGTTGAATGGATTATTAGTAGAATCCTGTTATCAAAGTTAACAAAGATAATCTTTAAAAAATGTATTTTAAATTTAGGCATCAAAAAAGAGCATTTCTGTAAAAGAAGATTGTGTGTTAAGCCATGAATCTACATTTCATATCACTTATTTCAAGTATATAATAAATTCTACATGTTTCTTTCTTTCCTTTTTTAATTAATTATTTTTTAAATTTATGGAATAAAACAAGCATTTCCATAACACAGGACAATAAAAAAGATGATTGCACGTGAAACTGCCCTTTATTTTTTTGACATTAATATTGGTAATCTCCTCTCCTCCGCATTCCTACCTTCCCTCTGCCCCATTAAAAAAGAAAACAAAACAAATAATAGTTAAGCCCCCCCCCCAAAAAAAATTCACCTAGTGGCCTTTTCCAAAACTGTATGTTTCTTTCTGCACCTGGAGTTCATCACTTCTGTATCAGATTGGGGGTAACATGTTTCATTCTAAGACCTCTGGAAACATGATTGGTCTATGCATCCATCAGCGTTCTTAAGCTTTTCTTTGCAATGTTGTTGTCTTTGTATAAGTTGTTTTCTGGTTCTGCTCACTTGACAGTATTTCCCAGGATTCTCTGAAATCATACTTTGTATCATTTCTTATGGTAGAACAATAATCCATTATACTTGATATCACAATTTGCGCAGCCTTTCACATTTGGTGGTTGTTGATGATTAAATTGCAGTTCTTTTTTTCTTTTCTCCCCCCCCCCTTTAATACTCTCGTTAGGACAAAAAAATTTGTTTTACTTGTGACTACTCCCTCCCCAGTTTTATTCCCCACTCCCAGCTTCTTCACTTCATTCCTTGTTGAGTTTAATTCTATACCAGACTGTCATTCAGTCAGTCAGCAACATTAAACATCTACTACGTATCAGACACTGTGCTAAGTTCCAGATTTACAAAAAAAAGTAGAAAAAATCAATCCCGAGCCCCCATTCTAATGGAAGAGATAACATGCAGACAACTAGGCAGAAATAAGATATATACAGGATAAATTGAGGATAATCAATTGAAGGAAGGCACTAGTGGAGATTGGGAAAGGCTCCTTTAAATGGTGGGATTTTAGCTATGACTTGAAGCTGAGTGTGTGTGTGTGTGTGTGTGTGTGTGTGTTCAATCCCTTTTGTCTGTTTCAGGTAAGAGTGAGATTCATCTGATAAATCTTCCTGCTACTCCTTCTATCTTCTCATATACCCCAGTTATGAGGAATAATAAATACTGCTTTCTCCTTCCTCCCTCTATCTAAATGTATTCTTTTTGTTCTCTCTTTCTCTTAAAACCCTCAGAACAGAACCAGAATGCCCCTGGATCATTTGTTTTTCTAATTTTATTCCCTCAATAGCCTTTGAAGACAATAAGTGTCTGAAAGGAGACTTGTTTCTTCTTCCCCTATTAAAGTGTTAACACTACATTATTAGACAGTCCCAGTTCTCGTAATTTGACCTTTTTAGGTTTTTCTGGATTCTTTTGCTTGAATTTCAGAGGTCCTGCTATGATCTTTCCATCAGAAATACTTATACATTCTCTATTAAAAGTTTATTCTCCCCTTTCTACAGCCCTTTCCTCCCCCCATTATATTCACCTTTGTAATTTATTTTTTGTTTCTATAAGCCTGTCTCTGACTTTTGGAAAATCATATTACAAGATCTTCTCCTATTTATAATAGAAACTGCCAGATTTTGGGTGATCCTAGCTCTGGTTCCTTTAACACTTGAACTGCTTCTTTCTGGATACTTGCAGTACTTTTTTCCTTTTATTTGGGATCTCTGGATTTTGGTTATGACGTTCCTGGGGCTTAATCCTTTTGGGATTTCTTTCAGGAGATAACAGGTAGACACTGTGTTTAGATAGAGCCCATTTAGATAGATGGTTCTCATTTTTTGATTTTTTGAAACATAATGTTTAGGCTTTTTAAAAAAAAATCCCACTTTTGAAGGAGTCCAGTGATTTTTTAAAAATGAACTCTTCCTGATCAGTTTTCTGAGTCATTTGTTTTTTATATCAGCTATCTCAGTTTTCTTAATTTTTCAATCTTTGATTTTATTCCTGTATTTCTTGGTATCTAATGGAATCATCAATTTCTGTTTTGTCTGCTGTAATTTTCAAATAGTCTGTTTCTTGGATGAGGTTTACAGACTTTTCTTCTAAGCTATTTATTCTCCTTCCAGTCATTTCTTCCAGAATATTTATTTTGTTTTTTAATCCCTTCATTATTTATAGGTATTCATATAATCCTTATGGATTTTTTGATCATTATTCTGTCTGATGTGGATTTCAGGCTTTTGAAATAATAGGTGTGGGAGAGCCTCTTTTCATTTAGTCAATAAGCATTTACTAAGTGCTTATTACTATGTGTCAGGCGGCCAAGTTGGGTAGAAACTCAGAAATGACATAGTAAAATTATGTTTTTCTTTGTTATTTAATAAATTGTGACATTTAAAAAATATACTTGAATGCATTATAATTGTTTTAAATTCCCCTTTTTTTAGTCTGATCTTGTGGATCAAAGTATATTTAATTTTATCCCAGAAGGGGAACATTCAGAAGTTTATAAAATATTGTCAACTCATCTGCTGGAAAGTGATTCATTAACACCAGAGTATCTAAAATGTAAGTAGTGGGTTTGTGATGGATAGTACTTGTTTTTTTACTTGATAATTCAGATAAATGTAATATTTCTATAAGTGACTTTTGTCTGTACTTTTTCCCCTTTGTAACATAGGTAATTTGATATTTCTTAAATATTATTGAAACAAATTGTCCACTTTCTAATTTACAATATGAAGTGACAAGAAGGAAGTCACTGGTAGCAGCATTTAAGAGAGCAGTAACATTAAGAGAGCAGTGATGAGTGTGGAAATCATACTGCATAGGGGTTAAGGGAAGAATGGAAGGGTAAGAAGTGAGGGCAACAACTACTAGTGCTCTATCCCAAAGAGATCATAAAAAAGGAAAAAGGACCTACATGTACAAAAATATTTATAGCAGCTCTTTTTGTGGTGGCAAAAAATTGGAAATTGAGGGGATGCCCATCAACTGGGGAATGGCTAAACAAGCTGTGGTATATGCATGTAATGGAGCTACTGTGCAATAAGAAATAATGAGCAGGCAAATTTCAGAAAAACGTGGAAAGACTTCTGTGAACTGATGCAAAGTGAAATGAGCAGAACCAGAACATTACAGTAACAGCAACATTGTGTGATAATCAGCTATGAATGACTTACCTCTTCTCAGCAATATAATGATCCAAGACAGTTGCAGAATACTCATGATGGAAAATGCTATCCACATTCGGAGAAGAAATGATGGACTTTGATCCAGATTGAAGCATACTATTTTTACTTTATTTTTTTCATGGATTTTTTTCCTTTTAGTCTGTTTCTTCTTTCACAACTGTGACTAATATGGAAATATGTTTTACATAATTGCATATCTATATATAACCTATATCAAATTGCTTACTATTTTAGGAAGAGGGAAGGAGAGGTGGGAGGAGAAAAATTTGGAACTCAAAATTTTGTAAAAATGAACGTTAAGCCAGGTCTTTGAGGGTAGCTATCTACCCACGATTCCACATTGCCTACCAATGAGAGAACCCAGAATTGAAAAATTCACATAGGTAGAGGAGAATGCTGACCTGTGTCAGAAGGTTGGAGGGTCTAAGACTGTGATGGACAGAAGAACCACTGAATCTTTGAAGTTTTGTAATAACTTTGGGACACTTCTCATAGGCAGGAGATCTTAATCTATTTAGTATCATTGACCCATGGCACTCTGAGGAAGTCTGCTGACTCCTCAGAATAATATGGTTAAATTCATGAAATTAATTATATTGCATTATAAAGAAAGCCAATTATCTTGAAATATGATTTTCAAATTGTTTTGAATTTTTATTTATTTTATTTTTAATTTATGGAATAAAACAAACATTTCCTAACATAGTATAATAAAAAAGATGATTGTACTCAAAACTGCAAATCTATTATATATAACTTGCTATTCCTTTTAAAGTTGTAATAAAGTTATCATGTAAACAATGAATGTTAAAAATTGTCTTTACAATAATTAAAAAAATACTATCAAAAAAGAAGTGAAGGCCACAGGTAGGGACAAGTTCAAGGAATTTGGGCATCAAAATGAAGAAAAGAGATTACATGGTAGCTAGAAGGGAGTAGGACAGCCAAGTAAAAGTTTAAAAAAACATTTTAATTAGTAATACCTTTTCTGCTCCTCAGCAAAAAATCAGCTTGAATTCTGTTGCCATATGCTCCGAGGAACAATAGATCCAAAAGAACCACCTACCTATGAATTTGTGAAGTTTATAGGAAATTTCAAATCTTTGAACAATGGTAAGTTCTTAGAGGATCCTGCTTCTATGGGAATGTTTAATTTGAAGTTAAAAGACTTATATATCATAAATTTATAGTGGCTAACCTCGGCCTAAGCCTGTTCATCAGTTCTTCCACTCTTTGTTTACTTGCCATTCTCATTCCTCACAATGACTGTTCTCAGTCTTTTCCTCTCTCCTCTCCATACTCGCAACCCTGCACTTAGAGATGATATAGAATTCTACTTCCATGAGACCACAGAGGACATTTGCCAAGACTTCTCAGTTTCCTATAAATCACAATATCTTTTGCAACCCCTCATTTCCTTCTGACAATAGAGGGAAGAGGTATATATATTCCTCATTAAAGGCTTACTGCTACTCTGGTACCTTAGTCCTGTTTTTTTTTTTGGTTAGGCAGTGGGGTTAAGTGACTTGCCCAGGGTCACACAGCTAGTAAGTGTTATGTGTCTGAGGCCAGATTTGAATTCAGGTCCTCCTGAATCCAAGGCCAGTCCTCTATCCACTGCGCCACCTAGCTGCCCTTTTCCTTAGTCCTGTTTTCTTCACCCCTCCTCCAGGACCACTTTGTTCTAGGAATTGTTCCCTTCATTTTAGGTATCTTCATCTTTCCCTCTATGCTGGCTCTTTTTCATTTCCTTACAAGTATGTTCAGGTATCTATAAACTCTCCAAATCCTCCCCTTAACCTTTATATGCCCCCCAGGTAAAATCCCATCTTTCTCCTCTCCACTACCAAACTTAAAAAATTTTTATCTATACCTCACTTCTCACCCAATCTCTCCTCTGTGGCTTTGCACAAGTTATTTAATTTCTCTGGGCCTCAGTTTTCTCATCTGAAAAATGATGTGACTTGTAAGGTCCCTGTTAGCTTTAATGCTATGATCCTGTGATTCTGAGCCTCTTATATTCTGGCTTCCAAACTGGATCTTTGCCTCAGCCCAGATATTCTATTGAAACTGCTTTCTCCAGGTCACCAATGACCTGTTGGTTGGCCAGTCTAACAGCCTTTTTTCCTTTCTCATCACCCTTCACCTCTACAGCATTTCCTATTGTTGTGATCTGTTGACCATTACTTTCTTCTAGTTTCTCTTCTTCCATGATTCAGATATAGCATATTCTCCTTGGCTTTTCTTCTTACCCACTGTTTCTTCTCTCTGTCAGTCTCTGGCATCTTTGCTTGGCAGTTTCATAGATTATTATGGCTTCTGCTGTCAGCTACTTTCAAAAGACTCTCCAATCTTCCCCCCCCCCCACCCTCACCTGCCTCTCTATCTGCTTAGAGCATATATCTATTCCAATGTACCAGTAGTACTGTAATCATTCAAATTATTTATCTTCCCCCTCAACCTGCTTATCCTTTTGAATTAATTATTTCTTACAATGACCAAACTCCAGTTTTTGAAACCTGTATGTTTCAGATCGTCATAGTATACAGGTCTGTGTTATTATCTGTCTCAACTATTGGACTTGTCTCCTGCTAGATTTTCTCCCTCACCAGTATGCTCCCTATTTCAAACTATTCTTCATATAACTTCCTGACTTATCTTTCTTGTACAGTTATCTCATTCTTGCTCGGAAATTTTGGTGTTTCCCTTTTGCTTTCAAAATAAAGTTTAGTCTCTTTTCTTTTTTAGCCGCATTCAAGGCCCTCCACAAGTAGATGTCACCCTGCCTTTCCAGCCTTACCTTATAGTGCTCCCCTCCAAACAGTGTCTAGGTAAATTGGACTACTGTGCCCTACCCCATATTCTTCTATCTTTGTTGCTTTGCTTAGGCTAAACCGTGTGCCTGGAAAGTTTTTCCCTTCTTCTTCCCCTGCTGAATTCCTACTCTTTCTTTAAAATTCAATTCAAATTACCTTCTCTTTCATAAAGGCTTCCCTGATTCTGTCTGGTAATGACCTTTTCCTCCTCAGACCTCATACCTCTATAATAGAGAGATGTTTTACACCATTCTGATGTAGTTATTGTGGTTTATAGTTATCTGTATATTTATTATTCCTGTAATAAGCTGGAGCCAGGACAGGTAAACTTCTTACCTCCATTAGCACCTACCACTGTGCTCATCTCACAGCAGGAGGCTAATGTTTAATTGAATGGCATTGACAAAGAGAATAGAAATTTGAAATAGGTGAAATAATTGCTGATATTTTTTTCTTTGTCATTCATTCAGTATCCAGTTCATCACACAATGGTTTTGAAGGAACCATACAACGATCTCATAGGCCTTCATATGAAGACAGAATTTGTTTTGTAGCTACTGTTAGGTTAGCTACACCTCAGTTCATTAAGGTATGTTTAGAATTTTGCTTCCCACGTAGGATATGATTTAAGCCTATCATTTGAACTATCTATAGTATTTCCTGTTTCTAAAATAATAAAAACTGATTGAAATCCATTGAAGTCTGTGGAAATCATGAATTGTTGAGTATGTACAATCATAGCATTTCTCAGGCAGTTAGTTGTTTAAACTCTATCATTATAATTCAGTTATGTAATTTTTTTCCAGTTCTGATAATTTGTATTTATGTGGCGGTTTAATGTTTATCAGATTTTATCCTTATGACAGCCTTATGAGGTAGTACAAATACTATCCCATTTCACAACTGAGGAGGCCCAGGCTTAGAGGTTAAGTGATTTGCCCTCGGGTCCAAGGACACTGGGCTGACACATTACTGGGTGAAATTCCATCTCTAGTTCTCTTACTGTCCCACTGGTGTTGCTTTAGATTCACTGTGGTGAGCTGTATGTACACTTTAATTGCTTATTGTTATTTGTTTACTAGTTTCTGCATTTTTTGAATACTGTTATGCTTTTATAACAGTATAGTTAGCTCTTAGCCCCAGTGAGGAGGAGCCATAGTCTAGATAATCTTGAACAGATGATTTTTAAAATATTAATTGTACTTTGAAATGCCATCAATAACTCGTTTGCTGTAAAGTTACCTTCTCATTTTATTAGCAAGTTATTTCTTGTTTTATTAATAAATTGAGCTTGCATTTATAGGAAATAAACAACTAAAGGTGAGAAGATGATGAACTAGACATATACTAGAAGAAAGATGAAGTCAGCCCCTGGATTTAAGATTTAGGAATGTAGTATCTGTGTGACTGGGGACAAGTCAAATAATAACTTTTCAGTTCTCAGTTTTCTCATGTATAAAATGAGGTTGGACTAGATGACTGTTAAGGTCCTTCCAGCCCTAAAATTCTTGTGTGTCTGAGCTAATTCACAATAGAATATCCAAATGTCGATTATCAATAGTTTGTTCTACCTGTGATTTGTTAAGGGCTCACTGAAAAATTGATGAGTGTAAGTGTTTCCTAATAGCTTAATCTACCAATAAAAGGACTTTCTCTTTCCTTTTACCTCTCATTCTTACAGTGGGTATCTCAACCTTTTAAATCTAACCATTGTCTTGTTCTGTATCCCCCAAAATATTGTGAAAGTAGTTGATCAGTATCTGTCAGAGTCACAGCTAACCTTGCCATCATTCCCCCAAAAGCAGTTTGGTGGCAGCTCTGTTGTCAGAAGACCTGTCCATTCATTTTCTTTTCCCATGACCTGGGGTCAGTAATGGCCATGGGCTTTGGGGGTTTGTCCATTGTTTTTCCTAACCTAAACCCAATAAATGAATAAAAGTGCTTAATGGTAGCAATATTTGATAGCCTTTCCTACTTAGGCTTCATAGCCTATTCTGTGCTACTTCTCCATATGCTACAGAATTGTACTGCCCTCTAAATATGTACTTTTCCACATCATAATGTAAGTCCTTCATAGAAGTTCCACCAAGTGCTCCCTTTCATCTGGTTCCTTTAATCTCTAAGAGGTAACACTGGACCATTCCATCTGCTCTCTCATTCTCAATACATGCCTTTGATGGTAGTCTTTTACTCTATATCTCATACCCAAGTAAGCATTGGAAATATGCTATAACCCCCCCAGTTTGCCAGGCTTACCTTGCATTAAAACTTTTTGAGATGTTCATGTATCATACAATGCCAGCTAATGGTTTTATAAGAATATATACAACTAAAATCATTTTGAATTATTCAGAAAAACATTTCTGAATTATGATCCATTTTATGACTTTTTTTTTTTGCTTACTTATAGGAAATGTGCACTGTTGAAGAGCCCAATGAAGAGTTTACATCTAGACATAGTTTAGAATGGAAATTTCTCTTCCTAGATCACAGGTAGGGCCTATGAAAAAATTTAGGGCAACACATTCATTTTTTTCAAGCTAATCAGAATTGACTTTGAAATTTTTACCCATTTTCCAAAAATTGTCTCCTGAAAGATTTTACTAGCTGTGTGATTTTATCAAAATAAGATAATATTGCTTTTCTTTTCTTTTCTTTTTTTTTTTTTTTTTTTTGTATAATCTAGGGCACCTCCCATAATAGGATATTTGCCATTTGAAGTTCTGGGGACATCAGGGTATGATTACTATCATGTGGATGACCTAGAAAATTTGGCAAAATGCCATGAACATTGTAAGTAGATGTTAATATTTCACTGCATTCATAACTGTTTTCTCAACTGTTGAAATCGTTCATAATAAAGGGTAAGAGGAAGTTACTATAATGTGACAGTTTTTAGTGTCAGAATAAAAAGGAATGGAGAATTTCATTGCGTATTTATGTTTGCATTGAAGTTAGATAAGTAGTAAGTAGGTAAGTAGTTAGTAGATAAGATAATAGTGTTCATTTTCTGTTATTGTAATGTTAAATAGCATATCATAAATAGTATATAATGGACAAGAACCTCTCTAATAGTTTGTAAGTTACACCCTTAGGATGAGATTAAGAAAATTCTTTTGGAAATTGAAATGGCTGGTTAGGCTGATTGGTTCCACTGAGGAAAATACTATGTCATGAAATTTAGGTTTGCGAAGATATAGAATATCCACTCGGAGAATCCACTAATACACATATTTTCTTTGCTTCTGATTTTTAAAAATAATGTATTAATATTGTTTCATTTTTAAAAAATAATTACTGAGATGTCATCTGACTTTAATTTTAAAAGCTAAATTTGATGTTTAAATTTTTATTTCCCTGTATTGATTGACTAGAGTTCTCTAAATAAAGCAGGTTAAATAGCATCTGCTATCCTAAAACTCAGAAAATTTTGTTTAAGTGAAGCAGTTTCGGGTGTAAAGAAAATATTATTTGCTGTTGAATGTTTAGTTTAGGCCAGGGGACTGCCTGCCAGGTGGGAACCTATATGGCTGTAACTTCCCAGTGTAGTTTTTTAGCAGAAATCCACAGTGTACCTGCTTGGTTGATTTGAAGTCAGTTGTTTATTAGAAAGCAGATAAGACTAGACCTCTCGACTGTGTGTATATATGGACATGCGTGCACGTGTGTGTGTGTGTGTGTGTGTGTGTGTGTTTTATGTATATGTAATTTTGAGGTAAATAATTAATAAGATTAAGTGCTTTGGAAGGTACATTAATCGCTTAAGTCACTAAATTACCTCAGGGGAGTGGTTTGTATTTGACTGAAGCACTGTAGGTGGCAGAGTCAAGTGGAAGTTGATTTTGCATAGATCTTTTCAGAAATTATAAACTTTTGGGCAAAAACTATTCCTAATAATTGAAAATGTAAATCAAGAAAAAAAAGTCTTGTGTTTTTTTGTCTCCTCTAGTAATGCAATATGGGAAAGGCAAGTCCTGTTATTATAGGTTCCTGACAAAAGGGCAACAGTGGATTTGGCTTCAAACTCATTACTATATTACCTATCATCAGTGGAATTCAAGGCCAGAGTTTATTGTCTGCACGCACACTGTAGTAAGGTAATAGTTCTTTTAGAGAGTCTTAGATAATAGTTAATAAAAAATTTAGTAACATTGTTAATTAAAATGAAATAAAATGTGTTTATGGTTTTACATCACCAATTTTTAAAAATCAATCTTGGCAAGCTTAAAGAAGTAATGAAAAATATCTTAAAAGTATAGTCATCATAATTACAATTTGCATCTTATGGCAGAAAGTACAACATGTTTATACAGAAATTAACTAGATTTACTTTTAGAATTAAAATTGGGGAAATTTTCAATAATAACTTTCTCTTCATTTACCTGCTAGTTAATTGGTAATAGTTTTCAGCAGTGTGTAAAAACTTTGCATTATCTAAGAGAAGTACTGTTTTTGAAAGGGGAGTAAAAACTATAGCTATGGTTTTGATGTTGTATATTACAAAGAAAAGATTGTAGGAATAGTTCACAGGCAACCAGCAAAGACCAAAAGTAAATGTTTTAAGTGATCAGACCTACAGTATTATATGTCCTTATATTTTTGTTTCCCTTTTTAGTTATGCAGAAGTTAGGGCTGAAAGACGACGAGAACTTGGTATTAAGGAGTCTCTTCCTGAGATAGCAGCTGATAAAGTATGTTTCTTAAGATTTATAACAAATCAATGTATTTTCATTCATTATAATGACTTATGAAATAGCATTTTAAATTAAAATTATTTGACTTTTATGTTACTCATTTTTCCTGTTATAGAGTGAAAATGGTTCAGTGTGAGAAGATTAAAAAGATTAGATCTTAACTCAGAGGAGGAGATTCAGTACTTGAATTTAGGGGACTATTATTATCTGCACCTATTGAAATTTGATGAAAAATGATGAGAGTCAGGAGTGTAAGAAGATACTATTATTAATTATATTTTCTTATACACTTGCTACTATGTGACCCTGGTCAAGACACTTAACCTCTGTTCGCTTCACTTTCCTCAACTATAAAATGGAGATAATAACAGCACTTACCTCAAAGAGGATGAAATAAGATATTTGTAAAAAGTACTCAGCATAGAGCCTTTCATATAGTTCCCTTTCCTTTCACCTCCTCCCTTCCTTAAGGGCAGGGTGTCCAGAGTGTTTGATGAAAACATTTATGTCTTAGGGAAAAAGTTACCTAAAAAGAAGGTCCTTTTAATGTGAAGATGTCTGTGCATCTTTCCATGTCTCTTCTTTCTCAGAGAAGATTTTACATGGAAGTTGTTTCTCCAGGTGTAAGGAATATCTATGATACCTGAGAAGGATTGCCTTCATTTGACTGCCTTCTCTCCTTTCCAACTTCATTTTTTCATGCTTTCTATATTCTCCTTGGATGCTGCTTATCCCTTTCCATTGTTGATACTTGGAAACTGTGCTTTATGTGGTAGGGGAGGGTGATTTTTATCATCCTCATTGCTGTTAATTATGTTTACAAACACAGGATAAAAGGAGGATTTTGGTAGCATCACAAATGAGATAAATTCCTAACATTTTTCAGGTAATAGGATCATAGGTTTGAAGCTGAAAGGAACCTAATCCAGCCCTCTCATTTATGTTATCTCCTACTTTGGGAGTGACCTCTCAACTCAAGCTCAAGACACTGTGGTTCTGCACTCCTAAAACCATAGCTCAAAAGCTTCAACTAGCACATTTACCTTTAATAGACTTTTTGCTGAGAAGGAATTGTAAAAAACAATAGTAACAAAACATTCCCTTCATAAATCTTGGAAGATGACCTTTTATCATTATGCACAGCATCAGTGGGAAGAGAGGACACATCCACAGATGACACTAGTAGAGAAACACAGAAGTGGGTAACATTCATGTCCAGCGTAACTCACGTCTCTGGCACTGTAGCTTCCTGATGTCCTCTCCTTACTCATGGTGTCTGTTCTGCTCCCACTATCTCTGTTGGGCAGGTCGTTTGGCTGGACCTACATCTGCCCTGGTCCAAAGTTTGATTCCTGACTTCCAAAGCTAATTCTCTCTGAAGAGAATCTATACTTGTCTCTTTGCTGTCATGAATTACACTTCTCAAGGCTATCTTCTTCCTGGACTCTTCATTTAGAATAAATGTCCAGCTTTTTAGAAGGACTTAACAGGAATGTAAGCCAACTGTTTGGCCAGCCAATAGACAGCCAATTCCATCAAGCTTTGCTGAATGTTTTCATACCTCTGAAAGGAGTTATGAAGTATAATCACTTATTTTCACTTCATTTAAGACTGAACACTTCACTGTTATCTCCTCAGTACTTCCGATGATTTTATCAGCTGTATTGTCAGAAAAGCAATTGAAAAGCTGCGTTCTGTTTAACTCTTGGATTTCCACAAATGTTTGAGGCAGCACCTTCACAGTTTATAATTCAAAGTGATGTCAGTGCTATTTTTTTCTCAATTTTATGAAAGTAAACTTGCATAAATTGACTTTGGACACTTGTATAGCTCTAGTCTATAGTTTCATAATATATAGTTTCATAATATAATAATACATATAGAAAACTTCATTTTATTTGATACCTTTGTTATTACTTTATTTGAAATATCATAGAATGCTGGAAAAGAAATTAGATTAAAGATATCTATTCTCTCTTTTTAGAGAAAAGAAAAATAAATTCCATGTAACAAATATACATACTGAAGCAAAGCAAATTATCTCATCAGTTGTATTCAAAAGTATAGATGTCTCATTCTCACCTTAAATCTGTTACATCTCAGTCAAGCGGTAAATAGTATATTTCATCATGGTCCTCTGGAATCTTGGATAGTCAAGATATTATTGATTGATATGGTATTGATCATAGTTCTTACAGCTTTCAAAGTTGTCTTTACAGTGTTGTAATTGTATAAATTGTTTTCCTTCATTAGTTAATTTCCTTCATCAGTTTATAAGTCTTCAGAATTGTTCATTTTTATAATTTTTATAATTTATAAATATTTTTATAATATTATAATATTATATATATTATATATGAATATATATATATGAATATAATATTATAATATTGATGTGATAGTATGAATTGTTCTTCTAGTTTTGCTTACTGCACAGTATAAGTTCACTTTATGTCTTTGAAATCATCTGTTTCCTGATTTCTTACAGCACAGTAGTATTCCGTTACATATTCCATTACATTCATAGCTACAACTTAATCAGCCATTTCTCAATCGGTCCCTTTAGTTCCCAGTTTTTTGCCACCATAAAAAATACTGTATATGTAGAATCTTTCCCTCTTTTTTAAAAAATCTCTTTTGTGTATAGGCCTTTAATAAAATAAAAGTTCATTACTAAACAAGAGACACATCTCAGTGTTACAGCTGAATCAAAGGGTGTACACTGTTTAGTAACTTTTGTTTATAATTCCAAATTGCTTTTCAGAATTTTTGTGCCCAGTCACAGGTCCACCAATAGTGCCTCAATTTACCTGTTTACCTCCAGCCCCTCCAACATTTACTGTCTTCTTTTTTTCTTCGTCTTTGTTAAAAGAGGAAAAGAAAACTATAGACTAATATCTGTAATGAATATTGATGGAAAAACTTTAAGTATTAGCAAAGAAGCTAAACCAACATATCGCAAAGATTATATACTATGACCAGTTTGGATTTATAACAGGAATGCAGAGTTGGTTTAATATTAGGAAATTATAATTTTAATTGACCATGTTAATAACAAAATCAATTAAAAAATTTATTATTACATTGAAACATTCAGGAAAAGCTTTTGACAAAATACAATTC
Organism: Phascolarctos cinereus; assembly: GCF_003287225.1. Lineage (NCBI taxonomy): Eukaryota > Metazoa > Chordata > Mammalia > Diprotodontia > Phascolarctidae > Phascolarctos > Phascolarctos cinereus. Next base: position 144,921,396 of record NW_027556402.1, read on the forward strand.
TCATATCTAATAAAACATTAGGGAAACATAAGAATATATGAACCTTTCTTTAAAATAATAAATAGCGTAAATCTAAAATCAAAAGCTATGATTATATATAATAGAAATAAACTAGAATACTTGCCAATAAAATCAAGAATGAACAAAGATGTCCATTGTTGCTCCTTCTGTTTGACATAGTAAGACAAGAAAATAAAATTAGAGGGGAAAAGTATAGGTAAAGAAAAAGCAAAATTTTCACTTCTGTAGGTGATATGATGGTATACTTAACCCCATAATTGTCAACTAAGAATTATCTGAAACAGTAAGTGACTTAAGCAAATTTTCAGGATATAAAGTAAGTCCACACACATCATCAGTATGTCTGGATGATGCCAGCAAAATCTAGCAGGAAGAGATAGAGAAATTTGCACTTAAAATAATTATAGAAGTAAAAAAAAAATAGAATAATTACAGAATGTTTAAGTACTTGGGAGTCTACCTATTAAGATAACCTGAAAACTATGTAAATACAATTGCAAATCAAAGGTTATAAAAATAAAGACAGACATAAATAGTTTGGAAATACTAATTGTTCATGGATAAGATGAGCCATCATAGTAAAAATGGCAGTAGTACATAAATTAATTTACTTATTCAATGTTATACTAATCAGACAACCAAAGAACTAAATAAATTAAAACTAAATATAGAACTAAAATTTTAAAAATAATGAAATTTATGTGGTAGAAAAAAAAGAATCCCTGAGAAATAATCAAAAGAAGTGAGAATGAAGAGGGCCTAGCAATGCCAAATTTCAATCTATATTATAAAACAGGATTTTCAGAACAGTTTGATATTGATTAAAAAATAGAGGCTGATTAGTAGAACAGATTAGGTATGTAACATGCAGAAACATATATATATATCCACTACCACAGTATTTGTAAACACAAAGATAATGGATGCTGAGAAAAGGAATAACTGACACAGATTTCTGGGAAAAATGGACAGCAGTATGGAAAAACTTAAACTTATACCAATACTGCTTCATATTTTATGCCATGAAAAGCTTCAGTTGGATTGGTGACCTAAATTAGAGAGTGTGGAGAAAATTATCTGTCAGATTGATGGATAGAATAAAAGTTCATTACCAGATAAGATTTCAGAAGATAAAATGGGTAATTCTGATTACAGAAGATGAAAAAGTTTCTGTAGAAACTAATCCAATACAGCTAAGAGTAAGAGAAACAATGAACTGTGAAATATTTTTGCAATGAGTTTCTCTGATAAAGGTCTCGTTTCCAAGATGTGTAAGGAACTGATCAAAATTCTAATAAGAGCCGTTCCCCAATTGATAAATAGTCTAAGGATATGAACTGTTAGTTCTCAAGGCAAGAAACCCAGACTATCTATAACCGTATGAAAAATTGCTCCAAAATATTGCTAATTAGAGAAATGTAAATGAAAGCAATTCTGAGATTCCACTTCATACCCATGATATTTATCCTCTGTTTAAACTACTGACTTTTAGATTAACCTCTCTATGATATGTAAAATGGTAATAATGGTGGTTGTCCACCACTTAGATGTGAGAGCTACTGTTTTTGATTCTTTGGAGAAAGGTCTGCTTTTCTGATAAATGAAAAAAATAACAATTTTAAAAATATGTATTTCAGAATGGATTGTGTTTGTGTTTGAAACACAGTAGGGTGTTTATTTTGAAAATTATTATGTCTCTTTAGAGCCAAGACTCTGGATCTGATAATCGCATTAACACTGTTAGTCTCAAAGAAGCATTAGAAAGATTTGATCACAGCCCAACTCCTTCTGCTTCATCCAGGAGTTCAAGGAAGTCATCTCATACTGCAGTGTCAGATCCTTCCTGTAAGTAATGCAAAAGGAAAGCAAGTCCCCTCTTTAAAGAATATTAACGTATTTTTTCTTCTTGTCTCATTTTTCACAATAGTATATTGTAAAGCTGTCTTTATTTTAAAAGATTGTGGTATGAAGATATTGTATGGATTTGAAGAGTTAGGGAGAACTTAAATTGGTTTTTTTTTTTTATCAAATGTCTCTAATAATTAAAATCATGTTGTTGCCAAGTTGTGTCCAATTCTTTGTGACCCCATTTGGGAGTCTCTTGGCACAGATACTGTAGTGGTTTGCCATTTCCTGAGGCAAACAGGGTTAAGTGCCTTGTCCAGGTTCACACAACTAGCAGGTATCTGAGGTCGGATTTGAACTCAGGTCTTCCTGACTTGGGGCCCAGTGCTGTAACCATTGCGCCACCTAGCTGCACTAATTAAAATCACAAGTGTTTATATTTCTGCAATATATGTAAAGAAAAATCTTACTATTAAATAGGAAGAAAGTTGCTCAATTTTTAAAAATAATAATCTCTTAGATCACCAATTAAATATATTTAAAGTATTGATTTTTCCCATTACCCATTCAAAAAAGAAAACGTTTGCTTCCCTTTTACAGGTAGGGAGAGCAGATGTTAAATATTTATTTTTTACAGCTTTCTTACCTCCAGTAGACTTAGAAACTTTATGTACTTTTTAGAATGTATTGACCACAAAAAGACAACTTTATAGGTTTCATCTAATCTGCAATCTGAAAACATGTTTTCCTAATGAAGTTTATTTTTCTTCTTAGAGTATTTCATATGTTGCTTAAAAAGAATAGAAATGATAAGGGACCAAAAAAGCATTCCATAATTATTATACTTAAACTTTAATATTCAGAAATTAATTTGTATTAAAACTTTTTTTATTGAAAGATATTTTGAGATGAATATTTGAAATTTTTTTTTAATTCTAATGAAATTTTTTTTTTTGCTTTTTAACACCAGCAACACCAACAAAGATTCCAACAGATAATAGCACTCCTCCCAGACAGCATTTACCTGGACATGAAAAAATAACTCAAAGGAGGTCATCATTTAGTAGTCAGGTAAAGTCTTTAGTGAGTAATTTTCTTATAAACATTCACACAGATAAATATCAAGAAGATCCATGGTATTCATTCACTGTTCTTTCCAAAGAGATAAAGATAGAGCTATTACTATCTCATTTACCTGGAGACTAAATGTTTTGTGAAATATTTTCCATTAAAAATATTAAAATAATTTTTAAGTAAAAAATATAGGTTATAAGAAAACAGTTTAAAGCTGCAAGTTCTTAAAATCTTAAGTTTAGGCAGCATTCATTTTAAAGTAATGTTTATTTCAAGTGGAAGTGTTTATGTTAAAAAAATCCCAAACCAATGTGTTATTGTTGTTGTTTTTTTCCTAGTCCCTAAATTCTCAATCTGTTGGTCAGTCTTTAACACAGCCAATGATGTCTCAAGCTACAACTTTACAAATTCAACAAGGAATATCACAGGTATGAAAATGATTTTTGGTTTTGTTTGATTATTTTCAGTGAATTATGTACAGGCTAATAATTATGGTTTTGAGATTTCAAATTTATGTAACTAGTTTATTTGTATACATAATTAAGATGGAAAAAATGTAGTTGTTTTTCTTCTTCCAGTGTAGAAAAGGCAGTTGAATAACTTGCTTTAGTTTGAAAAGTTACTGAGACTAATGATATGGTTAAAAAATATTACTCATTGCCTTACATATAGTAAATGCTCATTATGTACCTGAATGAATTATCCTCATTTCCAATTTGACATTTGCCATCTCTGAAATAGCTTGAATTTTCAAGACATATTCTGAAGATTTGAAAGACAAAACTCCAGTTGTTTTTTACATCCATTTCTCTGTGATGAACCATGAATAATCAATAGACAGTCTGCTTAACATGTAAAAGAAATGATAATTTGTTTTCATATTTTTGGGAGAGAGAAAGAGAGAATTATATGTTGGAGTTGTTAACAGAACTAGTATAATTCATCTTTAATTTCTCAATGGATAGAAGACTGGGTCTGGAGTCGGGAAGACCTGAGTTCAAATACACCTGGCCTCAGACACTAGCTGTATAACTATGAGCAAGTTGTTTAACTTCTGTCTGCCTTAATTTCCTCAGCTGTAAAATGGAGATAATAATAGCACTTGCCTTCTAGAGTTGTTGTGTCAATAAAATGAAATAATAATTGTGAAGTGTTTTTGCAAACTTTAAAGAGCTGTCTAAATGCTAGCTATTATTATATATGCCTATTTATAATCCAGTAGCTTTTGGATTATCCAATCCTTTGCTACTTCTCCATCTACTTTTCATCTGTTGCACTTTCACTGAGTGGTGTTAACTCCAGAAGGAAAGATATCTGTCATTCAAGCTTCATTATTTTAATGACCAGTTGAACCAGTGATCTTTAATATTTAGAATATAGTGCTAATGAAGCCAGGTCACTGGTTATATATCTACTAAGTCCACATAGCTCCTTAATTTCCCCCAGATTAAATTTAGCAGGCGTAAAAGTTCTAGCTTCATCTTACACTTGAGAGCCATTGGTTATTGGGGTTGTTGTAGGAATTGTTTCTCACTTAGGTACCTTATCCCTGAGCTTTTACCAGATTCAGTGATTTCATTGTGGGGCCTTAGGCCTTTAACTAGAAAGCTGATTCCAAGAGTCAGTGTTGCCTTAGTTAGCATAATTTTTAGGCCTAGTCTCTTTTTCTAAGCAAGTCATTTGAATTTTAGAGCTATATACATATGATCCAATCATTTAATTTTTTTTTCTGTCAGATTATATTGGCACAAAAATAACAGAATTCTTACTGATTGAGAAGTTATATTTAATGATTAAGTTTAAGAGAATATGCTTTAAAGCAAAAATTTAAAGAAATAACAGATTGGTACATTCTGACTATAAATTAATCATCAAGTGTTTCTTACTACAACTCACTTCTTAGAACCAAAAAACATTCTAGGCCAAGTTCACTTGGAGTGTTTCTTCTTTAGGCTATAGATCACCTCTTGAATGAAAACCTGCTACTTTGTCCTGTTTGCCTTGTAGCCCCTGCTTCTGGGCATTAAAAAAAAAATCATGTAGATTTTCATCTAACATATGTGGTATGTGAAAAGAGCACTGGTTCTGGAATTGGGTGTCCTTGATTCAGATCTCACCTCTCTCACTCTCACTGCCAGCGTGACTCCTTGAGCCTCAGACTCACCATCTATCTGTAAAATGAAGAAGTTGTATTGTATGGGTCTGTGATCCCCTCTCGATTTATGATCATTACTACTAGTAGAGCTCTGTGCTACTAGTGAGCCCTAGAACAGCTTTCCATGACTATGTTCTCTTTCCCTTTGTATAGACAGTATTAGCTCTTTTATTCTAGGTGATGCTGATTCCCAGTAGGGACATGAATTATTTGACTTACACATTAAGCTTCTTAGAGGATCTTATAATTCTTAAAACAACAACAACTACCACCAAAAAAACCCCTCTAAAACTGGATCCAAAGCATTATTGAGTATTATCAGGTTCCTGAAAAGTTTTCTGGCTCTCTTTAATATGTCTCTGTCAGATATTCTCTAATTTGGTAGTTTTACTTGATACTCAAAATGTGTTTTTTTTCCTTCAGAATTTATCATTGTTTTCTTATTGTCATTAAGATTGCATATATAAACAAAAAATGTACACAGTTCATTAGTATGAGCTAAAATATCCAATTTACTATAAATTTTTGGATAGTATACCACCATATTAGGATTTTATAACAACTATATTTGGCTCCAATGAGTCAAAAAGAATTTAGTTACAATTTTTATCAGCACCAGGTCCATAAAGTACTCATTGTGAAGGTTTAACATAATCCTTAAGATTTCTTTAAGTATTTAGTCATATTTTTTCAGAACATTTTCAGAATGCTTAATATGTATTCATTAACTCTTTTAAAAATGTTAACAAAGGGTTACTTGTATGTAAAATGTCCTATTATTTCTACTAAGAGAATAGGGATTGGGACTGGATGTGTAATAAGGTGACAGGCTGCTGAGGGAGTTGTGGGGGTAGGGGTGATGAGCTCTAGAGATCCTAAAATCTCCCAAGTGGGATGATCCATTTTAAAATGTAATTGGTAAATGGTTAGAAAAGAAGTAGAAGTACAGTACAATATAGATAATGTTAATTTGTGGTTTTCTAAGTCAGTATGTAGCCTACAGGATTCTGTTTCTCTTTGAGTTTGAAATCACTGGTGTAGGGAGCTCCTGCTAAGGAAACTCCCTCTACAAATGCAGAATACCCTCTTTCTCTGTAACTGCTCTACTTAAAGCACTGAGGAGTTAAGTGACTTGTCCAGGGTCACATGGCCACTGTGGGTCAAAGGTGACCTATTTGAGGCTTGAGAGATCTCACTCAGGTTTTTGTGACTTTGAGGCCAGTTCTCTATCTACTGTCCCACGCTGCTTCTCATTTCTGCTATATGGAGAGACAGTAAAAATTACATGATTTGTCTAAAACCTTACTTATAAGCAATGAATAAAGTGTGCCATTTTCAGTCTTTTTTTTCCTTTGACTTTTTGGTGTTACCATTTTTAAATTCATATTTAATTGAAATCACTTAAGTTATAAAAGCATAATTTTAAAAAATTATTGCCTTTCTGTTAAGGTTTTTTGCATCTCTAGTGTTATATAAAATGCAACTCAGGTAGTCCCCACTTTTAGGGACAATGTGTTCCTTGGGACAAAATCTTAAAATGCATGTGGGTACTGTTGCCTTCATCTGTTTGGCCCTCAACAAGAAGGCAATAAAGAAGCCGTTAAAGGAAATAAAGTAGTGATCTCATTACTAAGCAATATCAAACAAGCAAAGGAGCAAAATTAGAAACGACAAGAAATGGGAGCCGCCTCCATGATGTTATTTCAGAAGAAATATATCTTTGATTATATTTTTATTATGATTGGAAGGTTTTTCAGTTCCTTTGGTCCTCGTTAACATTACTTATCTGAGAGCAAAGTCTTAGTGGTAACAGTTTATCAAATTAAGTTTGATTCTTTTGCTGCAATGACTCTAAATGGTGAATACACTTTGTTTGCACCAAGAAGAAATAAAGAATCATGTAAAACATTTGCAGACCTTCAATACAAATATGAGTTAGTATTAGTATTATGATATTTTAGCAACCAAATAGGGAATTTTTTTAAAGTGTAGTTTATGTGACAAGAGTAGTTATACTTTCAGCTTAGTGGTTTTCACTAGCATACGTAACTAGTAAGGACAATTTACTTATTCTGTAATCATAAGGATTAAATAGTTCTAACAAATCTGATTTATTTATGGTACTTCAGCCCATGTTTCAGTTTTCAGCTCAGTTGGGAGCCATGCAGCATCTTAAAGATCAGCTGGAGCAACGGACCCGGATGATAGAGGCAAATATTCACCGACAACAAGAAGAACTCAGAAAAATCCAAGAACAGCTGCAAATGGTCCATGGTCAGGGGCTACAAGTAAGTTACAGTTCAGTTTGACTACCAGCATTTGTGAATCTTTTCATGCTTTCACGTGTGTGTGTGTGTGTGTGTGTGTGTGTGTGTGTGTTAGAGAAAGGGACATTCTTGCATAAATAGACTAACTGATTGAAAGGTGGAAGATTTCATTTTCTGAAGTGAATTCACTAATCAGTCATGCAACAAATAGTTATTAAGAGCTTACTATGTGCTGGACACTGGAGATATAAAGACAAAAAATGAACAGTTCTGCTCTTCTGGAACTTACTTTCTGTCAGAGGAGACTATGTATGTGTGTATATGTATATGTGTATATTTTTATGTGTGTGTGTGTGTGTGTGTGTGTGTGTGTGTGTGTGCACGCGCGTGTGCATGTATGTATATATACCTAAGAATAAATTTTTGTTGTTCAGTCATTTCAGTTGTGTCTGAGTCTTCATGACCCCATTTGGGGTTTTCTTAACAAGGATACTGGAATGGTTACTCATTTCCTTCCCCAGCTCATTTTACAGATGAGAAACTGAGGCAGAGTTTAGCGATTTACTCAGGGTCACACAGCTAGTAACTGTCTGAAGCTGGATTTGAACTCATGAAGATGAGTCTTCCTGACTCCAATTGGGCCCTAAGCTGCCTAAGAACAAATACCAGATAAAAGATAGGTAGAACACTAACAGTTGCGGCTATCATAAAAGGCCCATTGTTTCTAGAGTTCAGTATGTTATCCCTGTCACAGATTCTTGTTGTAGATTAACCTGAGGGGCAGCTAGGTGGTGCAGTGGATAGAGTGCTGGCCCTGAAGTCAGGAGGACCTAAGTTCAAATCTGGCCTCAGACCAAACACTTGACACTTACTAGTTGTGTGACCCTGGGCAAGTCACTTAACCCCAATTGCCTAATTAAAAAAAAAAAAGACTGAAATTAGATTAACCTGATGAATCTGTCATTTAGGCCTTCTAAATTTAAGTCAGTGTTAAAAACATTTGAACAAATCAGAACCATCGGCAAATCCCTGGGACATTCCATTGGCTAGACCTCCCTCTAGGTCAGATCTTAACTTTTTTTGTGTCATGGATCCCATGGGGAGTCTGGTGAGGTCTGTGGATCCCTTCTCAGAATGTTTTTTTTTTTTAATTATTTTTAGTTTTCAATAATTACTTCTATAAGCTTTTGAGTTTTCAATTTTTCTCCCTCTCCCTCCCCAAGACAGCATGCAATCTGATATAGGCTATACATATACATTCCTATTAAACATATTTTTACATTAGTCATATTGTAAGGAAGAATGAACCAATACGAGGAACCACCAGAAAGAGGAAACAAAATAGAAGAAGAAAAAAAAAGCAAATAATATGCTTCAAACTCCATAATTCTTTCTCTGGATGTGGATAGCATTCTTTTGGAGATGTCTTAGATCTTTGCATTGCTGAGAAGAGCTAAATCTATCAAAGTTAGTCACTGAACAGTGTTGCTGATACTGTGTACAACGTTCTCCTGGTTCTGCTCACTTCACTCAGCATCAGTTCATATAAGTCCTTCCAGGTTTTTCAGAAGTCTGCTTGCTCATCATTTCTTATAGCACAATAGTATTCAATTACATTCATATACCACAGCTTGTTCATCCATTCCTCAATTGATGGCATTCCCTCAGTTTCCAATTCTTTGCCACCGCAGAGATTGCTGCTATAAATATTTTTTGCACATATGGGTCCTTTTCCCATTTTTATGACCTCTTTGGGATACAGCCCTAGAAGTGGTGTTGCGGGGTCGAAGGGTATGCGCAATTTTATATCCCTTTGGGCATAGTTCCAAATTGTTCTCCAAAACGGTTAGATCATTTCACAACTCCACCAACAATGCATTAGTGTTCCAGTTTCCCCCATCTTCTCCAACATTTATCATTTTCCTGTTTCGTCATGTTGGCCAATCTGATGGATGTTTTGAGTTCAGTTCAGAGTTGTTTTGATTTGCATTTCTCTAATCAATAGTGATTTAGAGCATTTTTTCATATGACTATAGATAGCTTTAATTTCTTCATCTGAAAACTGCCTGTTCATATCCTTTGACCATTTATCAGTTGGGGCATGACTTGTATTCTTATAAATTTGACTTAGTTCTCTATATATTTTAGAAATGAATCCCTAATAAGAGACACTGGTTGTAAAAATTATTTCCCAGTTTTCTGTTTCTCTCCTAATCTTGGTTTCATCGGCTTTGTACAAAAACTTTTCAATTTAATGTAATCAAAATTATCCATTTTGCATTTCATAATGTTCTCTGTTTCTTGTTTGGTCATAAATTCTTCTGTTCTCCATAAATCTGACAGGTAAACTATTCTTTGCTCTCCCAGTTTGCTTATCAGCCTTTATGTCTAAATTGTGAACCCATTTTGACTTTATTTTGGTATGTGGTGTAAGATTTTGGTCTATGCCTAGTTTCTGCCATGCTCTTTTCCAGTTTTCCCAGCAGTTTTTGTCAGATAGTGAGTTCTTATCAGAATGTTTTTAAATGCGTAAAAACAACATACATAAGTTTACAAAGGAAATCTAAGGTTAGTGAAAATAAAGATGTAATTTATTTCTCCTGTAAGTCCATGAACTCCTAAAATCTATCTGTAGATCTCTTAAGGAGGTCTGTGGATGCCCAGTTAAGAGTTGATTTGAATCAATCCATTAATCATTATCCTTTGGGTCTGTTCATTCATTCAGCCAGATTTCAGATTTACCTGTCTCCATTGCTCATATTTCTCCCTCTTCTAAGTGTCATTATTCCCATTTTACAGATGAGGCAGTTGAGGCTTAGGAAGGTTCAGTAGCACACCCTTGTACATATGACTTATAGAAAGTTTCACCATTGGAATCCAACCCGAGATCTCCTAAATTTAAGTTCAGGACTTTCACTCATACATTATAGTTATCTACCTCTACTGTCTTTCACATACATTTTGGATTCATTTTGAAGTTCCAAACAACTGGTTTAGAAAGTGGCATTTCACCATACCCCTTAAGCTTATAATTAATTAATAAGTAACATTGAAACATAACTGATGGTATTTTTTTTCATTTCCCAAGACTATAAAGTTAGTTTCACTTGAAGAAATCGAATTTAAGAGTTTTATAGTCTTTTCCCAAGACTATAAAATTAGTTTTACTTAAAGAAATCCAATTTAAGAGTTAGGCTATAGTCACCCCAGAAAAGCTAACTTCTACCTTAAAAAGCTTCCTTGGGGGTATCCTTTTAATATCCAGTGGGAGGTATAATTATCCCATTTTAGCATATCCTTAGACAAAGCATTTTCCAACAGCATGTTAGCAATATACTTAATATTTTACTATGAATCCATTTTTGTTACAGCAGTAGTTTCTAACAGTATGTAGGCAGTAAGTTCCTTGTTTTTCTATAATCCAACTTGTAGATTATCTTTTTGGAGTCTCAAATAAATGCTTTTTTGATTGGGGAGAAAAAAAAGAGTTAGGCTACAGCAGACAATTGAAGTGAGATTCCTGAAACGTACTTAGCATTTTTGGAGTTGTGACATGCTGTTGTTGGATTTTGTTGCAACATTCTTCCCGTTCTTAAATGTTATATTTTATGTACGTCTGTATTTATGAATTCATTTATATGTGCATATGAATTTAAATTGTTTTGTAGCTTTTGTGATGTCCTTTGGGGTTACCTTTTTAGTATTTGAAAACACTGAGGTATTGTAAAATAACCTGATAAAATTTGAGAAGTCGCTTTATGAAACACAATTTTGGCATAACATTTTGAATATTCAAAACTGTTCTCATCATTGAATTGGTTTGAGTTATTGTTTGGATTTTTAAAAAAACACAACTTATTTTAGAATATTTTTAAAGATGTTTTTACAGCAATCATCCCCTGGATTGAATTTTGGTTCTGTTCAACTTTCTTCTGGAAATTCATCAAGTATGCAACAACTTACACCTATAAACATGCAAAGTCAGGTTGTTCAGACTAATCAGATTCAAGGTGGAATAAATACTGGACACATTGGTTCTCAGCACATGATGCAACAACAGCCTTTACAAAGTCCAGCAACTCAGGTAAACTATAAAGTGCTTTCAAGTCATGATGATCATTGAGTGACTGAATTTATAAAGTTTCTGAAATAAAATAAAAACTTGTTTTTAAAAAGTATATTTTATATTCTTATGAATTTAAGAAGTCCAATGGATAATGTACACCAATGATTTTTAAATAACTTTATGCAAAACTATTTTAGTAGCACTATTAATGTTTTAGGTGCTGGGACATGTCTTGAAATTTAATAGATATATTCCAAGTCTAGTCTGTGATATGCAAAATGTTAGCCCTGAGGCATTTCAAACAAGTAGCTATTCTCTGTGTCTCCTTCATCTACCAGAATCAACATTTTTGTCTCTCTAGTTAAGGGTAATTGGTGACTTTAGAAGGCAAATATACTTTCTTTAACTGCCGTTAGTCTTTGTTGTGTGTATTGTTCCTCAGAAGTACTTTTATAGTCATTGCTATCCATCACTCTAAGTTTTAGTAAGAAATTCCCAGGGGCAAAAATAAATAAATGGCACTGTCCTTGGAATACATTTAATTGTTTTTTAAGTAGTCTATAAAATATTATCTTTTCTAGCAAACTCAACCAAACATTCTCGGTGGGCACAATCAACAAACCTCTCTTTCCAATCAGACTCAAAGCACGCTGACTGCTCCACTGTACAACACTATGGTAATTTCTCAGCCAACAACAGGAAACGTAGTCCAGATTCCATCTAGTGTACCACAAAACAACAACCAGAGTGCTGCAGTAACTACTTTCACCCAGGACAGACAGATAAGGTAACTGTTATATGTAATTAATTTTATGTTTCCATTCATAGAGTTTAACTCATCATTAAATCAAAGTTTAACTTATTTGATGAAAACTAAATAACTGTGTTGCTGCAATAAGAGTTATTTAGTTTAAAGCTGGGAATGAGTTTAGAGGAATAATAATTGTATTGCCAAATATTGGATCTAAACTGTGGTGTATTGTTATTCCAGTTTGAACTTTGTATCTTCATCAGGTATGAGTAATTATAACACTAAAAATTTATCCCTTCCCTGGTCCCTTGGAGTGCCCTGGAATTTTCACATAAATGTGTGGTTAGTTATGACTGTCACTATAATTCAGTTACATTTTGGATTAAATGAGTTTTTAAGGACTATCCTTGAAACCCAACTGATATTTATAACATTACATTGTAATACTATAACATTTTTGCTTTTAGAAGATGTATTTCGAATTGTAAATATATACAAATAAACTTATAAACACAGCCCGTTCTTAAGTTTGGAATTACCCATTTTAAGTTATAAAGCCATATTGTCCTTTTTAAAAAGTCTTTTAAAAATATATATACACTCCACTGAAGTCTCTATTAATAATGTCTTGCCAGGGCATGAAAGACCCTGGGCTCTTGAAGGCTGTGCCAGAGGAGTTCAGGTTTTGGCAGATCCTCCCCAACTCAAAAGGCTTTAAGTATGTGCCCAGTGATGATCTTTGTTGTCCAAGGACTAACCTAGCTAAGTTCAGAGAGGTATAGCCTCAGGCTGCCTGCAGGGTAATTAACATTGTGGCCACTGACTTGTTGGAAGGGCTGTGTAAGCTTCAGTGAAGGGAGCACCTACCATGATGAAATCACATACTTTTGAAGTAATATTCTAATATAATACTAGTAGAATGCTAATATTATGGTAGAACCATATGCTTTATAGAATACACTATCACTTCTATTATATTAGTAGTCTGTACTTATAGGACTGTAATACTAGTATACTTTATACTCACATTGGCATCATAGTGATATTTTAGTGTAATGCCTATACTTTAGTGCAGTGTTCTGTTCGTGTTGTAGTTGAATATTCTATTGTGTTCTACAAAGTGTATTAGGTTTCTTTCAAACTCTTGCAACTAACAATCAAGCAGCACTGATGATGGGCTCCAGAGAACAGGAAGAAGGGTCATTTTAAAAGCTAAGAAAAAAATATAATTTTAAAAGTTGGACTTAAACTTGGACAGGTTCAATACTATGTAGTAAATATCTGAAAATAATCTCTGTCCTACAGAGCAAGAAACAAAAATAAATTGAAGAATTTAATTTTGAGGATTGAGATGATGTTTATCATAAACTATAGCCCAGCAAGATAATTTATATCTGTACTTATGTTATTTTACTTGTATTAATTTTTTGAGAAATGACATATTTTCTTGTTCTGTTTTTTTTGTCTTGCTGTTAAATAAGCTATTTCTTTACTGTGACTGGTTTCTTTGTGTTTTCTATAATCTTTTTACAGATTTTGCAGACTGAAGATTTTATAGGTTTCAAGTAAAATATATTTATTTTAAAAATATGAAATAGGCAAATTGTAAAAAAAGTAACCAACATTTTGGGCAGCTAGGTAGCACAGTTCATAGAGTGCCAGGCCTGGAGATAGAACGACTCCTTTTCCTGAGTTCAGATCTGGCCTTAGACACTTACTAGCTGTGTGATCCTGGGCAAGTCACTTACCAACTATTTTCTCTTTTTCCTGATCTATAAAATGAAGTAGGAAAGGAAATGGCAAACCACTCTAGTATCTTTACCAAAAAAAAAAACCCAAATGGGGTCATGAAGAGTTGGACTGGACTGAAATGATTAAACAACCAACATTTTATTTTTGTGTTTTGTGTGTATGTGTGTGTGTGTGTGTGTGTATTACACACACATGTGTACATATATTTACATGTATATTCAAAACATAACAAAAATGTAATATATTTAAGTACAGTATGTTATGCACAGGACTCTTAAGTAAGTTTCAAGTATTCTAATTTCTTTATATAGTCTTGTTGAAAAGTAATGTTCTTTCAAAGAAGGCAAATGGGAATCTTTTTCCCAAAAGGAAAAATGCAATAAAAAAAAGAAATTGAATTATGATCAGAATTATGCTGAGTAGACAAAAATATAAATCAAGATTGTATTTATCATTGATAAATTGTTTGGCAGCATTGTATAGTGGTAGGAGTGCAGGACTTGGAGTGGAGATAGACTTGGGTATAAGTGCTGGTTACGACACCATCTGTGACCCTGTACAAGTCACTCAACATTATCTAGGCCTCTGTTTCCTAATCATAAAATGAGGATAATAATATCCACAGTACCTGCCTCTTAAAGTTCTCTAAAAACTTTAAAGCACTAGATAAATATCAGTTATTGTTGTTGTTATTAAACTGTTATGTTTCTAAAACCCTAACATTAAGCCTGAATACCTTTATAAACATAGAGATTATCTTTATTTCCTTTACTCTGATAAATTTCAGCTTGCTCATGGTTGACAATGAACCAAATGCTGTACACATCTTTCTCAGGGTACCAAAAGGAAAGCTCATTTGTATTTTCTGTTATTTGTACATATTTTTGTTGTGAAAGACAGTGTGGCATAGAGGACAGAGTGCTGGATTGGAGTCAGAAAAACCTGGGTTCAGATCCCTGCCTCTGATGTGTGACCCTAGACAAGTCACATATAACATCCATGAATCTCATCCAGTTAACTAAGACTTTTCTATTGTGTTAGATGAGTTACTGTCTAGGCTGCACTGAGGAAAGCATAGGTCCTTGACATTTTTGTTGTATGTTAATTTTAGGCTGAAGTTTTAAAATTTGGATTTATGTGTCCAAAATAGAAACTAAGCACATCCACAAGGAGTCACATTTTTTATTTTGCTAAAGCATCACTAAGTATAAACTAAATAAATATCTCTATTCAATAAACTATTATTTATTTATCATATGTGCCTTATATGTTTGACCCTAGGGTTTTTTCTTTCCCTTTGCAGATTTTCTCAAGGTCAGCAACTGGTGACTAAATTAGTTACTGCTCCTGTAGCCTGTGGAGCAGTTATGGTACCTAGTACTATGTTTATGGGTCAGGTGGTAACTGCCTATCCCACTTTTGCGGCCCAACAGCAGCAGCCACAGACATTATCAATAACACAACAGCAGCAGCAGCAACAACAACAACAAAGCCAGCAGGAACAGCAGCTACCTACCATTCAGCAGTCATCTCAGGCTCCGCTGACTCAGCCATCACAACAGTTCTTACAGGTCACTCCTTTGACGTAGAATTTTCCCCAATACTCATTTAATTTTAGGTAATAGATTATTATTGGTAAACAAAATTAACTTTTTTTTGGTAAATAAACAAACTGGACTTCCAAAGGGGTTCAGTGTATAAGTTTGTTATATGCCCAAAATAGTCTTGATTCTAGTTGGCCTTAAGGCACAGTGAGACTATTACTGTTTGTCATAGTGACCCTTTTTCCCCTATTAATGACTCTTGCTAATTGCAAAATATTTACATACAGGGTGATTCAAATCTTAGTACATAGCTTAAAACAGTACTAAGACTTTTGGTCTTTAAGGAAAAAAAAAGTAGGTGCACTTGAGCAAATCTCTGTTCCCTGGATAAAGGAGCAGGGGCTAAATAATTGTATATCATTTGTTTTTAGACTTCCAGGCTGCTTCATGGAAATCCTTCAACTCAGCTTATCCTCTCTGCTGCTTTTCCACTACAACAGGGCACTTTGACTCAGGCCCATCACCAGCAGCATCAGTCTCAGCAACAGCAACTTCCTCGGCACAGAACTGATGGTTTGACTGATCCTTCCAAAGTTCAACCACAGTAGCGATTTGCCCCTTTTCTGACATTGAAGGGGAGAGAGTAGCTATTTCATAAAGAGTTGCACTGATGACCCAATGATGGTAGGAAAAATTTAGACTAAATAAGATGCAGTATTGGAAATCTGTCAGAAGTGTTCTGTGGAAGTACACATTAAATACTAGCCAGCAGGAAGATGATCATAGGGATGTGGCCAATTCTGACAGTGTTTTAGTTGCCCAGACATTTTTTTTTAATAAATAAGAAAAGAGCATCATGCCAAATGTTAATTTGCCCAACGGAGCCCGATCTAAAGTGAACCAGAAGGGCACTAACAATGTTCATTTCTGGTAATTCTGTGCATTTTATCAAATGTTACAGTAGACATGCTGTTGCCACACCAGTGGTTTGAATATTGCTAAAAAAAAAAATGCCATAAAGACAGTCCAGAAGACTTTGTCCTTTGTCAGGTGATTATGGGACAGTAAATATTTTCAGAATGTTGTGTGGAATCAAATTCTCTGTTGTACAGATGCTGTAAAATATTGTGTATATGTCTGGATAAAAAGAGAGCGCGCAAAATATTTTATATGCTGCATGGAAGCATACTCTCTTCTTTGTAGGTTTGAATACATTTCCTTAAATTCTTGCACCACATTCAGACTAATACATCCCTTTCTTTCCCTTTTGTTTACAACGCGATACATCGTTCTTTTCACTCTTTTGTGGGGCACAAGTCTATTTGTATTTTATCTGTGATGTCACAGTTTGTTCAGTGAGGTATGATGTGCTACTGGGAGTGGATTTTTTTCAGGTTAAATTATTGATGCAATTGTTGGAACTGATGGTCGTGCAACAGGGTTTTCAGGATGTTCAGAAATATCCCTTGTATCATAATTATTCAATTATGTTTGAAAATAGGATTTGCACTGTTTTATGTATGTAGATGGTTGGGAATTTTGCTCCCTGGAGTGATCACATCTTTTGATATAGTTCATAGTTGGAAATATTTATGTAAAAGTTTTAAAAAATAATTTCAAGAATATTTCAGCTATAGGAGTAATTTGCACAAAATGTACTTACATTTTAGGCACTTTTTAACTTTCTCTGTGGTGGGAACTGTAACTTGTTAAAATGTGTTGGAAATCTTTTTATTGTCTTTTACAACTTCAGTGTTTCTTTTAGACAGAAATGATTCAGGGTTGTTTGAAAAAAAAAAAGCCCCATAGTGCCTTGATTTTGATTCAGGTGATAATGCTGACCATTGTTTGAACTATGTTGTCTTGATTCTGTAGCAATATTACAGTTTTTGAAGTCTTAGTACAGTTTTAACAAAATCAGAGTGTTGACTAATATTGTTATTTTTCTCCCAGGGAAGACTACTTTATTTCAACTGGAGATCATGCGTAATTTGAAAAAAAGTGACACCTCTTTGTTTTCACAGTCATTAATATTATCCAGAAATTCAGAGCTTTCTTAAATGTAGACTTGGCTGCTTTCAAGCCACAATATTTATTTAAGAACTGAGTTGTAAATTGACTTGATATTCATATAGTTTAATAGAAAAAATTAGGAGGCAAGATTTGGATTAGTTGGATACTCAAAAATTAAAGTAACGTATTCAGCATGGTTTCTAACATGAACTAAGACTTAAGGCAACTTCATGTTACAAAGATAATAAAAAATTCCAACAGAAAAGATATACTTTAAAAAATGCTCTACAGAAGAAATTTTTTTATGGTACTTGTAATTAAGTCCACATCTACAGAGGAAAAAAAAAATGCAGAGGAAATCTTATTAGGATATTTGAAATTGCCCCCCACCACCACCAAGAACATTTAACACAGCAGTTATTGGTAAATAGTTTTATTTTTTCATGAAAATAACTGAACATGGAATGCTAGATAACTAAGATTCAAATTGAATCCTAAGGCTTTTTAAGATCCACTGTGGCTGAAACATTGTTATTGTTCTTGCATCCAATCAGCAACTAGTACTTAAAAACCACAATGGAAATGAAAAATAGAAATGAAAAATAAAGAACCAAAGAAAGGTAGGACCTGCCTCTGTAAAAAGGAGCAGGACAAGATACCAATATTTAACATATCAAGAATCCCTTTTCAAGCTGTGTAATCTTTCAGAAGAGATTTGTCATTCCCATAAATGAAAGAAAACCAGTTTTCACCCTGGTGTCTATATCTGAATATAACTATATATAAGCAAAACTGATGGTTTAGAATGTTCAAAATGAGATGTTATTTTTCCCTCACCTAAGATTGCCTTGTTAAAATTGTTATACCATTCCACATACACGTATCTGAAATAAGACTTTATCTGTTAGAGGTGTGTGCTGATAAAGATGAGATAAATATGTAGACCTATTTAAGGTATGCCAGGTAACTTTAAGCAAGCACCTGTCATTAAAGGAAAAACAGGGTGACCTCTGAGCCCTGCAAACTCAGGTTGATACAATCAAAGTGAAGCAGGAGGCTCTACTCTTAGCCAAGGAGTTAGTAAATCAGTAAATCTAAGTACCGTATTTACTCATGTTCTCCCTGTTACCCTGCCTTAAATAGTTCCCACCCAATACATATTTTGAATAGAAAATCAAGAGAAATTGTTTCAATGCATAATTCCCACTCCCCTCTTCCAGACTCTCTCTTGCTTTGAAATGGCAGCCACTGAAATGAAATACTTGGCTACTTTTCATTGACCAGGGTGGTGTAGGCTAGTCTCCATCCAGCTGCCACTTACTCTCCATCCCCTTATTTTTGTCTCTCACTCTCTCTCCCACCTATCTCTCTTGGTCTAGGGCTGGTGGGGCACTTGCAGTCTGGAGGCCATTGTAGGTTTCCCAACCCGGTAGGTATGCGAGTTTCTAAAGTACTTTCAACTATATGGTGAAGGTGTTAGGTGAAGCTATGGTAGCAGCTGCCTAGTTCTTAAACTCAATCTGTCTCTTAAAAGGAAAGATCACAAATTAAAATGCTACCTTTTAGAATTTAGAAAATCCACCAAATTCTCCCTATCAAACATATCTGAAAGAAGCTTTCGACACTAAGCAGCACTTTTAAAGAACAAGAGAGGATGCAAAGAAAACGTTAGGAGCTCTAGCTTTTTTGTGTGTGTTAGCACGCTGGGAGAGAATTTCAGAGACTAATCAACATTGCAGAAAGTGGTGACTCATTGGAACCCAGAGGCTCATTCTCCTGTTTTTTGAGCCAAAAATCTGAAAGGAAAAATGAGATTATGTTGTCATAAGCATGATGATTCAGGATTGATTCTCTGTACCACCTTATCTGATGAAGATAATCCTTTGTCTTTGTAAACCTGGTATGTACCAAGAATATACTGGTAGTAATAGGAAACCAAGGCAATCTACTGGTTTTAGATAAAGAAACTTGGAGCAGAATGTATTAAAAATATTTGGATCTTTTGTATGGTATTGTAGGCATTGCCTTAAAAGGAATCTGTTGTCCTGTGAGCTATTGAATTAGCTATATAGAAGGGCTCTGTGATTCAGACAGGTCTTAAACAAAAAGCCTTAGAGAAGAGCACTTAAAATGGAATTGTTTCCCCTGCTAATTACTTATGGAGAAAGATTCCATGTAACTGGAAAATTATTCAAGACATTTAGACCACTTCTGCCATTTCTAGGTAAACTTTTTTTTTAAAGAATAGAAAGCATATAGCATTCTACCTGAAACCCATTTTCTATCTACTTTATTTCTTTTTTGTCCTACACTTTCATTAGTGACTTTGAATGTATGGGTAAGCATATTTTGCTTGTGTCAAACTCATTCACGTATATAGCCTCTCCAATGTCTGTGACCCTGCTTATCAGTCCCATGGGAGTAATAATGTTGGAAGGTACAAACACTGGATATTAACATTGCTGAAGTGAGTCTGACAAGGAAGCTAGAGCACTAGAATAAGAATTGTGGAAAAGAAATTGCACAAAGGCACTTATCCATTTTAAGGAAGATTAGATGAAGATGTGCATTTTTTTTGGTTTGTTTGAATTAGGTAAGAACTTTCTGAACTGAGCTCCTAAAGTCATTGCAAAAGAAAAGAAATATAAATATTTTTATAGTATATTTAATATATATATATATTTGTATATAACTGTAAAAGTATAGTAGGAGCCCTTCACATGCCTTCCATTTTAATCTAGTTTACTTTTGCCATAGCGCTTAGTGTTTTTCCATCTGTATAGGTAATGTGCCTACTGTCAGCTTACCAAAAGATAGTATTGCTGCTTTCTGGGACAGGTGAGAACCAATTTCTCATGCCTGGGGATCCTTTTACATGGGGAATAATGACAAACCCTTTAAAAACTCAAGTTTAGTACCGTCTAAAAACATCATCTGGATATCTCATGAGCACTTTATTGTAATTACTCATTTTGACAAACAGTTTATCATTACAGATGTTATTCCCAAAGGGCCCCATGTCACCATTTGAATAATAAAGTGATACGTTTCAGGTCTAAGCATTTAGACTCAGTGAACCTTAGGTTTATGGGAGTGATTTTAAAGTGTCAAAAACCACTTGGCTCTGTTTTTGTTTTTCAAATGTTGAAGGAATTGTTTGTAGGTGAATAGTTCCATTTAGAGATTTTCTTAAATCTGTCTTGCCTTTTGTGTGGCCACCAAAAAAAATATAAATAAGACCAATGAGCCTGTTTAGTTTTCAGAAGTCTAGAAAAATTTTCTTCTGACTAGGGGTATAGACCTAATGTTCAATAAATTGGTAGTAGCAAATCCTTGAATATCAGTTTTAAGAAGCAAACCAAATTGTTCTGAATGTTTTAAATGTTGTGTCCTACAGTGTTGGCAGGCCATTTTAGTGTCTCATTTAAATTGTTCTTAAAGCAGTTCTGTACTAGAAAACCTGGGGAAATGGCTGCTTTGGACAAGATTGAGAAGAATCTGTCATTCAATCTTATGTTGTCTCCTTTGGAAAAACTGGAGATAACTGAAATGTATTGAGGTGGTCATTAATGCAGGATGTTAGAAACTGAATGTTGACTAATTCAGAAGAAATGAATCAAACTTGGACATTAAAAAAATTTAAAACCGCTTGTGCACAAGAATTTTGGAAGTTTCTTCATGTCCTAATTTAACACTACATTCCTTATTTTTCTTAAATAAAATAGTAATTTAAAGGTTCTGTGATGTTTTCAGTGCTTTATGCTTTGTTAATTGCCTAGGTTTCCTCAGCCTGATGCTCCTTAATGAAATAATATATTATTTGTAAAGAAGGTATTACAAAACAAACCCTTACCCACCAGCAAACACTGAGAGGTGCTGCACTGAGACAATCAAAATAGTATTTATAAATAATTTGGAAAATGGTTTTAAAGGAATAATTGCTTTGAAAGCACTTATGTGACTTATTAAAAGACTAAAAGTATTTATTTTAAAATAAATCTGAGTGTTAGAAACTGAATGTTAAGGTGATCTGTATCATTTTTTGTTTGCTTTTTGATTGGCATAAAGAAACCCTTTCATTTTGGGCCCCTGCTATTTATCATTTTCATGTGCATCTGTGGCTGTCCTTATGTAGGTCAGCCGTGAAGGAACTATAATCCTTCACCTAAAATATAGCAAAACTATCTCATTGCCCTACTGCTCTTAACTGGTTTTAAAAAAATCAGAATAAAGGTAACTCCTTCAAAAGACTTTTATTGCACTTGTTGCCTTTTCTGTTCTGTAGGGTTTACTTCTTTAAGGTTTTAGTTTTTTATTAAAGTATAAAAGCACTTTATATGTAATTCCTTCCCTAGTGCAGCCTAAGAGTGCTCAGAACCTATGGCACATTTTGTCCAATAGTTTGTCTCCTTCTTGAACTCTTGAGAAAATGACTAGTATCTTTTAATAGTTATGTTACCACTACTTTATCCTATGAAGCACAGTAGAAGTGGTGCCATCTCATCTGCATAATAAAATCTTTAAATGCCGTTATATGTTAATGTTGGTCAAACCTCTTGACATCCCCCACCCAATCTTCCATTAGTTTCTGTGTCCATTTCATAGCATGTTTCTGAGGAAGTGTTATTTGGACAACTGAAGGCGGGTAGGGAGGATTTCAGGTTTCAGATGGTTGTAGGATTTATAGTTTAGACATACCAGAGGAGTCTCCCGAGTTCTGGATGTCAAAATAAAGCACAATGACATTTGGTAATGTAGAAAACTGTCTTTGCCTCGATGGGTTGAAGTTGAATATGTGATAAGCATACTTTTAAATTTTCTAGGTAAACAAACTGACATCATTTGAAGGGTGACATTGTTTGAATGTTCTCTGTGCTTGAGTTAAGACTACTGGTGCAGGTTTATTGCTGGCAGCGTTTGCACCAAAATACCTGGCACCAAAGAGTTACTTGGGGGAAGCTCTGTAAATGTTTTATCTTGAAATCCTTGATCCCACCCTGAGGTGTTACTGCATTAAGTAACTAGACAATCAGTTTTTAAACAAAATTGTCAGAAAACATCTATTTTTTTCCCATAGATGCCAATCAAAATAGGTATAATTTAGACCACTGCTAGAACTGTTTTTCAAATTCATTTTACTATGGTATACATTTGAAAAGGGCCTCAGTGGCAAAGAAATTAATTCCATGTTCACTTTATATAAAAATTAAAACCCAAAGATAAAATTAAGTTGATGCTGTTCTGGATACAAATTTAATACAAACATGGTTTATCTCTGTAAATTTCTAATTGTTAACATCTGCTGATAGTTGTAAGAAGAATAAGAATTGTCTGGATTTCTATGTAGTTCTTCGTGTGTCTCTGTCCTGTTATTCCTGTTCCTCTTACTTGATTCTTGATCTGAATTAGATAAAAAATATGCCTCAGTTTTACAGGGGTTAATCACCAGATTAAATACACAAAATTTTAATTCTCAAAGGGGACTGCTGAATGAATCTTCCCATCTAAAACATGAATCTTCCATTTAGAACATTTAGTTAAACAATAATGGTCGTTTTTTTCTGTATTGCTACTTAAATGTATTCTGCCTAAAATCCTACACTGCAGTGACGTATGCAGTGAAGTATGACAGTTAAAGAATGGTTTCAGTGGTGCTGTGTTAGGATCTCTGTGTAGTTACAGAACCTGTAGCATCATTCTCCTTAAGTCAAATGCCTACTTTGAAAAGTACCCTGTTGCCTCAGCTACTAAATTATGGGGATATAGTACATGGGGAACACACCATTTTAATTTTGTGCCATGAAATTTTATCAATTTAGTGTTGCCTTTTGTGTTTCAGTATTACAGCTGGTTATGCTTGTTTTCTGGCTACACTCCTATATGTAACTGTTTGAAAAGGTGAGTTAAGTAGCTTACTGTCTTTTGTTAATATGGCCAAAAATGTCCTATAGTCTACACTATTGTTTTGCCAAGTTATCCTTAGGAATTTGTGTAAAGATTTTAAAACAAACTGTACTACTAACAATGCATTTTCCCTTAGAATACTGTACTCAGAACTTTAGCAAAAGAGCCAAACCAGTAGCATATTTTTTTCTTCATGTAAAAAAAAACCAAACCAAACCTAACAACCTTTTGTTTCTCTTATTCAGTTTTGAAAATAAAAACAGTACCTCAGTGCTAATGTTTTTTAATGTCACCTATATGATATAAATTACTGTGTTTATCTGGCACAGAACTAGAAAATTAAATATTTTCAGAATTATTGACAGTGACCTCTCCCTTTATATTCATCTAACTAACTAGTTGAATTGCATATGTGCTTTATTACCTTATCTTTATAAGATAGATTGTAGTATTATTGTGGTAGGAGAATTACGGGAAGCTATAATACTAGCTTAATGCTAACATTTCTTATAAGCCAATGTTGTGAGCAGGAGGAAGGCTAGTTGTAGTTACTATATAATCAGTCTTCTTCCCTTCCCTAGGAGATGTCTCAGCGCAGAGCTAGAAATTATAGGCACCCTGCCTAATAAGCATCCCTTAAACAATAGTTAATCTTGCCTATTTAATGTTTGTATTTACTCATTAGACACTCTTTTGTAAGCCTCTGCAAGATAATTTACACAGAAAACCCACCAGATGTTCTTACAACTATTTTTATTTACATAATTTCCATATTACATTTAATATTTGCTATAGAGAAAATATAAATACAGTATTTTACTTTTTAATTTGGTAATTCAGCATTGTCAAATATTGACCATTACTGTATATTGTGAGTTTCCAACCCAATTTTTTAAAAAGCGGGCCAGGAAAACAAAAGTCCTATGAATTGCTTACTGTTAAATAGCAGTGAAATCAGCCTTTCTAATGTTTTATCCAAAAAGCCTAATTTCTAAAAAGATTGCTGGCTTGGGGTAGAAATGCCAGTATTTCGGAAATTTTTTTCAATATTTTCCTGAGTCATACACTTTCAGTTATATCCTGTTATTAATACTGGGACAATCTTAATTGTGAACACACTCAAAAATGAATCTATTCAGTTTACCAGATGGTAATCCAAAAGAAAGAGAAAAGTTCTAGAGACTTATCAGTGAGTTAGTACCAGATGCCAGAGCACTGGTTCTAGGTACAGGGATGGAAGGAAGGCAGGACTGGGAGGGGGAAAAAAAATACCACCATTCATATTTAACAATGAACCATCTAAAAAAAATTTACATTGCAGATAGAATCATTGGTTATCCTTTTTCACATAAAACTACCATCTTATAGTGGGCTAAACTCACAAATCAATGCTATAAAATAAAATACAGCATTTTTCATAGTCACTATTATATACACTATGTACAAAAAGATAGGCAACACCCCATCTTATACTCTAAATACAAATGGAGAGGACTCTTATTAAAAACCATAGTCTGGACTTATAAATAATGCAGAGAAGGCAAATGCCAAGAAGACAATTCCTCCTATGATCGTAACTGGAAGAGAAAATGGGAAAATGGTTAGAGTTCTTATCTTTGCTTTACTGTAGAAAGACCGTATACAAAATGATGACTCAGGTAGCTGTGTTCACCTATGGTTTCATCCCCTCAAAACTGCATCTAATCAAAAAAGATTAAAAACTAAAATCTAGAACTATTAAAGAGATTCTACTTAAAATCACAAGGTCTGTTGGAAGTGCTCAGTTGTAATAATGCTTTGAAAAACGAATGTGGTATTTGACTACCACTAAAAATCCCTTACATTTTATGTTTGGGAGTTTTCAAAGTGCTTCTTTTGTTTGATCCATGCAATGGCCTTGAGAGGTGGAGGCCGAACAAATGGTAACTTCACCATTTTATAAATGAGGAAATTAAAGCTCAGCCAAGGTCCACAAACAGAGATGGGACTGGATCACTACCCACTCCCAGTGCTCTTTCCACTGAGCTCTCATGGGGCTGCTGCTGAAAGGGCATTGCAAACCTTCCAGTATGACACAGACACGAGTTTTTATTTAACTAACCATTGTGGTAACCCAGCCTACTTTAAAGAAGGCAATGTATAGTCCAGTGAATTATGTGAAGAGAGTAGGGCAGGCCAACCACAGGATACTATTTAGTAACAGTAAGCAGTTTTTTGGGTATTTAGCATGACAAGCTTAGAAAACAAAATCAGCTGATGAGATAGTCATGAATTTTAAAATGAGAAAATTAAACTACAAATGGGAAGGTTAAATGGCTAAAAGCTAATGCTGAATATTAACTGGGTGAGCTCAATGTTTCCTAACCATAAGGACCAAGTCCACTTAAAGGGTGACTACTTGGAAAATTTTTTGTTCCTCTATGTTCTCAGAAGCAGGTACCTGCTATGCTAATCAACAGCTTTGCTCCCTATTATAGTCCCCTCCCCAATCTGAAAATAAAGGCAAACAATGCCTAGCTTCAGTTTTGTGATTTAAAATAGTTCTATAAACCAATTAGGGACTCACCAGTCCTAACAGATATTTTTTGTGCTATCATTCTTCCTCCAATTACTGCCAGTCCAGTGCATAAGCAATGTCCCACTGTTCCACCTACTGCCACACCATAAGGATCCTGAAAAGAAACGCAGTTACCATTAATGTAAAAACAAGGCTAAAATAACAGCTTATGAAGAAAGATTGTTAGTAAGCCTTAAAAAATTAAGCCAAAACCAAAAAGGCAAAAGGATTTCTAGGAACAAAGATAAGGACAGATTTTTTTTGTGGTAGTCAATTAGTTTTGTCTGATGCTTTGTGACCCCATTTGGGATTTTCTTGGCAAAGACACTGAAGTGGTTTGCCATTTCCTTCTCCAGCTCATTTTACAGAAGAGGAAACTGAGGCAAACAAAGTTAATTGATTTGCCCAGGGTCATACATTGTGTCTGAGGTTGAATTTGAAATCAGGTCCTCCTGACTCCACACCCAAAACTCTATCCAGCTTGCCACCTCGCTGCCCAAAGGCAAATAACCTACATATTATTAATACATTTATGAAAAGTATCAAGGCTGCTAGAATGAAGTGGGTAATGGTTACGTAAACATGGCCTGAAGCCAGAAATTATTATCCTCCCCAAAAGCTAAGACACATGAGCCTCTGGGGCAGACAATCAATGCTATAAAGTATATGTGAAGCACAAAATAGATAAAAGGTATCCTTTCAGGGGAAAGCCAAGAAAAGCCTTAAGCCGGTGACTGAGCTGAGTCTTAAAGGCAACTCACTCAGGATTCCAGGTGGTGGAGGTGAGAAGGGGAAGCATTCCAGGCATGAGGAACAGCCAATGAGAAAGCATGGAGGCAGAAGATGGAGTACCATGTGTGAGAACATGTACCTGACCATGTAAACGGCCTGTATGGCTGGGTCAGAAATATGTGGAGGGGAGTAATGTGTAAGAAGGCTGAAAAAGTAAGATGGAGTTAGATTGTGAAGAGCTTTCCAGGCCAAACAGAGAAGCTTCTATTTAATCCTACATGTAAGAGAATTTATTGAGAGGGGACTTGGGGCAGAGGGTGGGAGTGACAGACCTGTGTAAGCACAATGATGGCTGTGTGGAGAAAAAACCATAGCCTGCCCAGGTAAGAGATGTTGAAGAGATAGAAGCAAAACTGGGCAACTTATCTAGTGAGAATTTTTTCAGGATGAGAGAAACTTGGGTGTATTTGTAGTCATCAAGGGAAAAACATCTAGCCTTTGCTTGAAGACCTTCAGTAGTGCTGAAGTGATTATCTCAAAAGCAGTCCATTTCACTTTTGGATAATTCCAATTGTGAACGTTTTTCTTTGCATCAAGCTTAAAATGCAGCTTTTCCCCATGGCTACTGTTTTTGCAGAACAAGTCTAATCTCTCCCATATGACAGCTATTCACATTCTTGAAGACAGTTAGCTTTCGTGTGTCCTCTCCCACCCCATTATTCTCTTCTTCAGGTCAGACACATCTGGTCTTAAAATTGTATGATTTTTCTTTTTAAAAAATGAAACCTGGATTTAAATCAGGCTTCAAATCAAGCTCTTTGCTACTGACTACCTGGGTGACTTTAGGCAGCTATAAATCCTAACTATAATTAACTTTTGATTCCATGAACCTCTGGGACAGTTCTAAATTCTACCACTCCAGATCTTTGGTGATATAAATACCTGTACTAAGTCTTTCAACAAACACTGAGAAGAAAATACAGCATTTTAATGAAAAGTTATTGGGGTTCTCTAGTGAAATTATTTTTCAGCTATCCTTTTTTATAATGAAGAATCACACCTTTAATGCAAGAATTGCAGTTCCAGTAAACTTTGGAAACTGTAAGCCTTCTTAATGTTTCTGCCGTACTTTAATTTCCAACCTAAAGATTTTTACTGTTTCAGTTTAGACTTATAAATAAAAGCCCAATCTAAAGATTTTTTTTCTCATTAGTATTCCTAGTCCAAATGATAGAAGCAAGTGAATTATTCATTTAGTAAGATTTAGTAAGCACAGGTTTGAAAAATAACAATATTCTACTACAGCCTATGCCCAAGTCAAACTTCAAAGGAATACGGTTAGGAAAAAACATTAACCACAACTGGTGACAGTATTTCATAGTATAATATTTATTTAGAAATAAGGCTCAAAAGTTTAAAAATATGGTCACTTTTAAGTACTTCCTTCTCTATGTTGAGCAATACTTAATAGTGATAGGAAATGCTTAAAAGTCAGGGAAAAGAGCTTAAAATTTTACTCCAGTCAACAGATAATAGGGATAATGACAGGGCCTGAACTTGTGGTTTCACTAGTGTAGGAAAGGCAAGGGCACCTTCTCTGAAGTTCACAGCCTTTGTTGCCTAGAGCAGAAGAGTTGAACACACTGCCCACTCCTGAGTGCAGTCCCAAACAGATTAAAATAATTTGGAAATTTTTTTAAAGTATGTAGAAACATAATGAAACATAGATAATATTAATATGTGGTTTTCTAGGCCAATATGACACCTGCAGGGATGCTTATGTAAGGTTTAGTGGCCTCATTTTTATTTCAGTTTGATACTCTGGCCTGGATCTGAGAGGTTAAGAAATTTATCCAGGGTCACACAGCCAGTATGTAGTGGAGGTGAGGGTCAGCTATCTATCCATGATTATATCCACCAGGAAAATTATGTGAAGAAATTTGGAACTATAAATGCAATATGAATCTGTCTCTAATTTTAATAGGCAAAATGCCCCAAGTACTAAATTATAGCCACAATATTCAGTACCTTTCAGAGTCAAGAAAGGATATTCAAACTACCCTCATTTGATTCTGTACTTCAAGAAAATATATTTCATACTGTTAACATGGAAACAAAGTCTTAATGGGATATGGAATATAAACATTATGTCCTAACTTTATCTGCAAATTTTCTATTACATTTTTTTCTATATTTTATTTTCCCCCAATTACATGTACAAACAATTTTTAACATTTGTTTTTTAAATTTTTGAGTTCTAAATTCTCATTCTCCCTTCTCCTCCCTGAGATGGTTAGCAATTTGACAAAGGTTACCCATGTGCAATCACGGAAAACATTTCCATATCAGTCATATCTACATTTAGAGATAACACTGAATCACAGATTTACATTTGACCGTTTAGGAATCTGGGGTCCACAGAGGTTAGTGGGTCACAACGTGGCAGAGGCATGTTGTTCAGTCGTATCTGACTCTTTGTGACCCCATTTGGGGTTTTCTTGGAGTGGTCTGTTAACTTCCTTCTCCAGCTCATCTTATAGATGAAGAAACTGAGACAAATAGGGTTAAGTGACTTGTCCAGGGTTCACAAATTAGTAAGTGTCTGAGGCTGGATTTGAACTTGAGTCCTCTGACTCTAGACCTGGTGCACTATCCACTGTATTGCCTAGCTACCTGGTACCTAGGCAGAGGCATGATCTGAACCCAAATTCAGAACTCATTCAGCTTTTATGAGGCTGCCTTACTCAGGCATGTCTTCCTGATTTCTTGGTCAAAGGGACTGGCAGATGACCTGTTATCAGTGACCTCACCAGCAAATACGAAAAGGCTCGTAACACTAATGCATTGTTGGTGGAGCTGTGACTTGGTCCAGCCATTCTGGAAAGCAATCTAGAACTGTATCTCTAAAGTAACTAAACTGTACATACCCTTTAACCCAACTATGCCCCTACTAGGCCTGTGCCCCAAAGAGATTTTTGAAAAGAGGAAAAGGACACAGGTACACAAAAATAATAAGAGTAGCACCTCTCATAGTAGCCCCAAACTGAAAACTAGGGTAATGTCCACCTATTGGGGAATACCTAAACAACTGTGGTATATGAACATAAAATATGACTGCTCCACAAGACATCACAAAATGGAGAGTTTCCAAGGAAACTGCAAAGATTTTTATGATCTGATGCAGAATAAAGGGCCAAACTAAGAGAACAATTTATACAATGACAGCATTACAGAGAAAAAACAACCTTGAAAGTCCTTATAATTTTGAATTTGGACCTGGCCAATGTGGGGATTTATTTCGCTAGATTCTGCACATTTATTGTTATTGTTTGGGAGGTGGGTGGGTGGTGGGAGTGGAGAGAGAATTTAAAAAGAAAGAAAAGGGCTCATGGCTATTGGACATTAAATAAAGTGGAAAAAAATTCACTGAGCTGTTAAGAAAAACTATCAACTTCTCTGTTGACCATATAAAGGTATAAATAAGGGTATCAAATAATCCTCCTTAAACCTGGAAGGAATAAAATTACCATTAATGGGGTATTCTGACAGCGAGCTGGCAGATTTCCCCAAGTTTAAATCTGATCTCAGACACTAGCTGTGTATACCTGGGCAAGTCATACAACCCTGTTTGCCTCAGTTTCCTCATCTGTAAAATGAGCTAGGGAAGGAAATTACAAATCACTCCAGTATCTTTGCCAGGAAAACTCCAAATGGAGTCACGAGTGGAACATGACAGAAATAACTGAACAACAATGGGCATTCAAATAGGTTAGCATTTAATAAGGCTTTAGTCAGTTATATTACTTAACTGTAGCCTTTTGAAATAATTTAGCCTATACAATATTACCTACCTCACAGGGGGGAACCTCTAGCCCGAGGCTTAGCTCTCTATATTCCAACAACTGTCTTTTGCTGCATCTCCACTTCCTCCCTTGCTGCTCCCCTTTAATAACTATAATATGAAACTAAAATGATTTATCATACTTGTTTTAAGCAATTGAAGAGTTTTACATTCCCAGTTCTTGACCTTAAAAAGAAAACACATTTAAAAAAACCAACCAGCAATATTCCTAAATTGAGTTGCTTTTTCTCATGTGGAACTTTCAAGTCAGTGGTCCTTACAAGAAACGATTCTGATATGAAAGTACCACAATCTCAAAGTAGCAAAATATGCGGAATGTTGTTTAGTATATATACACATTCTGCATCAGAGGGGTCAAACACAGCCCGTGGTCAGCAATCAACATTCCAACACTGAGTACAAGAACCAGATTAAAATGTAACTGGCAAATATTTAACAAAATAATTAAAAATAAAGTAAAACACAGATAATGTTAACTTGTGGTTTTCTAAGTCAATATGTGCCCTCAGGGCACAGTTTAGTGGCTACACTTGTATTTGATTTTGACACCACTGCTCCAGTAGTGCTTATACATTGTAATGACATTATAAATAAGCAACTTCTACACAAACATCTTGATTTGCTTTATTATTTTAAACCATTTTCTTGTGTTTGTTATTATAAATTAAGACATGACCAAAAAGCATGGGAAAGGAGAAATACCAAGCCTAAATTTATAAGTGTAGAAACATCTTTTTTGGCTTAATTTAGGAAGACTTTTTATAGAAGGGAGGGCAAGAAAGATTTTTAAAGGGTCAGATGGTCCCACGCACGTAGAACAACATGAAATAAAACATGAATCTGAAAGCCTGTTTGATGGCTAAGACGAAGGGAAATGACCAGGAAAATAAAGTGAGCCTACTTTTCTGAAGCACTTTCCATACATTACCTAATTGGGTAATGGATAAACTAAAAGGGCTCCTCTTTCACAAAAGAAAATGGCTACATAAACCAAGGATAATTTTGAGAAAAAGAGTGATTGAATCAGAGAATTCTCTATAAAAGATAATATAATAACATTTTAGAAAAACTGGAAGTTGAAGCAATGTAATCAGTAAAGACAACAGAAGTCCAGGCATTCCAAACAATACCCTAATGAATGATGTAGCTGTAGGAATTAAGGAGTATAGTAGATTATTACACTAGAATGAGGTATCCCACATATGTCAAACAAAAGCAATCCTAATAGGTACTTCAAATATCACTCACCTCTCTTGCTGCCAAAACAATTGTAGTTAGTTGAGAGCGATCACCCCATTCTGCTAAGAATGTTAAAGTAAGAGCTTGAACAAAAATAGGAGAAATAAAGTGCAGCCACTTTTTCTGAGGTATGGTTGTGCTTGTACCAGTCTCAATATCTCCTGGACCATTTAAGAGTTTGGTTCTTTGAAGCTTAAAAAAGAAAAAAAAAGTCATGATATAGGGGCACTCAAATTCCCAAAGTGAAGCAAAGTATTTAAAAAGTTACGTAAAGAAATACTTCTATATTCACTGTCTGAAATTCCACAATCCTTCTTTAGTATTAAAATATTCACAACTACCTGCAGTTTTTTTTTTTACAAAGCTGATCATGGCTAAGGAGTATTTGTGCTCTACAAGACAAAAAATAATGTTCCATCTTAACAAATGCCAAATGAGTTAAAACAATGAACATAATATTTTTAAAAATTTAATTGAGAGCAAGAAGTATCATTATTTTAGGGAAAATGATCAAGTGAATTAAGTTATATAAGCTGAAGTCACCCATCTGGGCTGTGTTTATATCTAGAATTCTAATCACCTTGTTTTTTATAAATTTGCTGGGCGCCCACTACATGAGAGACATTGTACTTGGTGCTACCAATAAAAACAAGGATAAGAATGGCCTCCTTTCTAGAAGCCTGAAGGCTAAGGTTTTCTAACTTCATAATTTTGTTTGAATATCAATAAAATGCTTCTCACCTCACACAGACGATCCTTTGGGCTCACATACATTTTGAGCTGGAAACCCACAGGATGGCATTTCTTCTTCTAACAATTCTGACCCAGCAAGAACCCTTGTTATAACCAGCCCTTGAAACAGTAACCAGGAAAAAAAAAGCTTTTTGTGTGTATGCGCAAGCGTGCACAGTGTTTACATCTGTTACACACTGACCTAGCCACAGCTAAGACTCAGTATTGTGTTCTCAGTTCAGCATCTTACTGACCAAAATATTAAATACTGGGACTTACTTCTTCATCTTTTTTCTTTATTTCTGCTTGAACTTCTTCCAATTCCTCCTGACCCTCATCTGGACTCATCTTCAAGCCTTCCCTAAGCATTCTGATACCAAAAATTGCAAATAATGCAGTTGACACATAATATGTGTATACTCTGGGAATAACCGTGGTGGCATAGCCAAACAAAACTGAAAGAAAATAAAATTGTGTTGCACTTTAAAGCACTGAAAAAAATACTATCTTCTCTTCCTGCTTATAAAATATTTCTATAAAAAAATCATCATAAAAATTAGATCTACTTTTTACCAATTGACCTAACAGATTTACTTCATTTAATATTTTTAGTTTTAAATCTTAAAAACTTTGAAGTATTGGTTACTTGCCATAAAGTATTTTAAAAAAATTTTAACCCAGTTTATTTCAGAAATTCTATTACAAACCAGTATTTGTGGCTATAGACCACAAATATAGTTTACAAAAGTACTGATACTTATAGTTTGTGTTATCATATCATGTGATAAGTCAATTTATTAACACCAATTTGAGTCACTGGTAAAAGATGAAAATAAGAACTTAGCAAGAAGGTGGGCAGGGGTACAGTTTTAGCTTCTACAAAAAGTTTTCCATGCAAAGAAATATAAGGAAACAGCAAAGAGATGCATCTTAATTATGCAACACAAACAGTAATTTAAATTTGCTAACAGAAAGCAAACATATGCAAAATCCATGGGATGTAATAACTATACTTCATTTTTAGGGCAGATTACATACTTCTCAAAAATTGCCTGAAAAGCAAATTTATACACTTGTATGTATAATTTTTTATACTGACTTCCATTATAAAATCTAAAAGATAAAAAAAAAATCACACAAACATGAAACAAATTTGAAAATCACAGAAGGAGCTTTCATTTGTAAAAGGTAATGAGAAGCAAAATTTATCTATATTGAGAGTACCTACAGTTCTTCGTCAATTATCTGTTCAGAAAGAAGTTCTTTCTATTTGAGCTAGTACCTATTTCTTTAGTTACTTTTGGTTGCCATTTCTGCTTGTTGTTCCAGTCATTTCAGTCTTGTCCGGCTCTTGGTGACACCATTTGGGGTGTTGCTAGCAAAAATGCTAGAGAGGTTTGCCAATTCCTTCTCTGACTCATTTTACATTTGAGGAAACTGAGGCAAACAAGGTTAAGTGACTTGCCCAGGGTCACACAGTTAGTAAGTGTCTGATGCTGGATTTGAACTCAGGAAGATAAGTCTTCCCAACTTCAGGCCTGGCACTCTGTCCACTGTGCCACCTAGCTACCCCTATTTCTGCTTTACTTAATCTTATTTTATATACAGCTTACATCGTATCAATAACAACCAAACAAGAATTTATTAAGGGTCTCAGTGGCAGGCATTGTGCTAAGTAAGATGTTAAGGAGAAAAAAGAAAAAAGTAAACTGGCTCCTTTCCTCCAGCAGGTTATGTTTTAATGGGACGCAGCAGAAGAGAAACCCACAGATTTAACTCCTGTCCTTACTCTGAGAAATGTGACAGACAGCAGTTACATTCAAAGGAGTTCAGAGCAAAGTAACCAACAAAGTCAGAGCTATCCTATTTAAGTGCTTCTCCCCTGGCCCGGTGAGTTCTCAAGGCTGACTGGCCCACATTCTGCATAACGGGATGAATGACCACGGCACTGACCAGCGAGTAAGAGGCAGGCTCTGGCCAAGCTGAGTCACTAACTGTAAGACTTGGGTCAATCTGCTTCATCTTTTTGACCCTCAGCTTCCACATGTAAAACAAAAGGGCTTGATAACATTTACTTTTGTAGCTCATCCCCCCCTCCCCCCAGCACATCTAAAATTCTGATTCTCCTTAAACGTAAGTACAAAAACTTTTTCCAACTAAATGGCTTTGGGATTACTTACCAGTTGGGATTATCTACATTTCTTTTTCGATTATGTAAATAATCAAGTTATCTTATTTGAAAACCAACTATAAAATTATGAACAACACTCAAAATAAGCTCTTGTCATATTTTTAAAATGTGTGCCTGTATTTTTCATCTGTGCAGTGAATTCTCAGTAGGGATATTTGACTGCACCAATGTAGACCCACACTTGCTTGTAAGGAGCTCAGAGAGCTGCCTGAAGCATAGAACAGAGGCAGACCTCAAGCACAAGTCTTCCTGATTCCAAGACTCAAAATGTTACAATTTTGAAAGATGCTGATCCTTTTTATTTCTGGCATAATCAATTACACGTCTGAATGACAGGGAATGGATATGTGATTTTACTGGTACAGGGCACTCCTGGATGAGCAAATTCCTTCAACAAATGCAAGTCAGCACTTCCTCTGTAAGCCGCAGCCTCAAGAGAGCTGTCTGAGTTGAGGGGTCAAATATGTGGCCTAGGTTGCTCCTGAGTGCAAAGGGAGCCAGATTAAAATGTAACTGGTAAATATTTAACTAAATAATTTTTAAAAAAAAGATAATATTACATTTTTAAATAACTATGTCACTATGTGGCCCACAGGGATCCTCTGTGAGGATTAGTGGCCACTGCTTCTACACCACTGACAGGTACTCTGTCCAGGGTCACAAAGCCACAAAGTCAAGTCAGAAGTGGAGCTGGAACCCAGGCCTTCCTAACTCTGAAACCAGTTTTTTATCCCTCTATCACTGCCTCTTTTTGAGAGGAAAAAACGCTGAATAAAAAGCCAGTTCAACAGGGAGATTATTAGCCAGAAATTTGATGGGTATTTCATTTAAAACTTTCCCAGTACAATAACAGATGACCGAGAGGCACAAGATTCTGAAATACATTTTAAATCAAAGATTAAAGTTCTATTTTATAGAAAAATGTATTTTATATAAAAATGTAGCTAAAAGAACACTCTATTTCTTAAGCAAAATAAATAAGAATTTTTCCCAATAGCTTAACAAAATACAATGAATTGAAAGTCATTAACTTCTCAGCTAGTAATCCATTTTGTCCCCAGTGTCATTCAACAGGAAATAGGCAATTCTCTTTTGTGGAAACTTTAGAAAATTTTAGAAATTTAATTAGATTTATCCAGATTGAAATAAGGAAAAGCAGGATTACAGCAAAAAACAGTGCAGTAAGTTAACAGGATAGTGACTCAAATGGCTGAATTAGGAAAGCTAGAAATTATGCAAAATTAGTTTTCAAGTAGTGCATAAAGAATAAGTTCCCTAATTTATAAATTCTAGCAGTAAATTTCTGAGTATAATTTCTATTATAAACCTCCAACTTCAATCTGTTTAAGATTTAAATGTAAACAATTTAAACAATGTTTTGGTTGTCCAGTAAATAAACACACACGCACACTGTCCTACCTCCCCCACCCCCCCAAAGGAATACGTACTTACCAGATAAACACGTCATTAGGCCCAGGGCCAGCATAGCACCTGCTAGCACAGTCAAACGGTTATATCGCATTGCCATGATGGCAGCTATAAAGAATGTCTTATCCCCTAATTCAGAAACAATAATAACTGATATGGCAGCCACAAATGCATGGATAAATCCCAAATTAGTCTGGCCAGCAGGATCCTCATTATTGATATGAATTGGGGAAGCTGGTATAGGTCCTTTCTGTAACAGAAAAACAAAATTTGTTGTTTTTTTAAATAAAAATATGACTTTAACAATAGATGCAGAAAAAGCTGTTGACAAAGTACAACATTCACTTAGATTTGAAAATCCCACAAAGACGAAAAATCACCTTTTTTTAACATAAGGAAAAAGTTGATATCTAAACAAAAAGACCCAGAGTTATTTGCAATGGAAATTAGAAATTTTCCTTATAAATACAGGAGTAAAGAAAGGACACCCCCTTTTCTCACTGTTGTTTGACTTAATTTTAGAAAAGCTAGCCAAAGCAATAAGACAAAAGCAAAAAATTTAAGGCATAGACATAGGCAAAAGGGAGACAAAATTATCTCTATCTCCTTTTATTATATTTTACATAGAGAATCAATAAGGAAACTAAATGAGATAGTTAACTTCTTCAGCAAAGTAGAAATATACAAAATACACAAAAACAGCAATTCTATATAGCAATGATAAAAGCAAAGAGAGAAGAATAGTAAAGAGCCCCCATTAAAAATAACTACAAAATGCATAAAATATCTTGGAGTTAACTACCAAGGCACACTCAAAACTTACATAAACACAGTTACAAAACACTCTTTAAAGAAGTTAAGAACTTAAATAGCTGGAAGTGATATTCATTTTTTATGGTTGGGCTGAGTCAATATAAAATGCCACAAAAATGACAATACTATCAAAATTGATTTCCAGGTATTCTGCTCTACCAACCAAATTACCAAGAGGATTCTTTAAAGAGCTAAACAAAATAAAATTCACCTGAAAGAGGAGAAGGTCTAAAATCTCAGAATAAACAATTTCTTTTAAGTAATCAGTCAACATGTATTAAGTGCTAATTATTTGCCAGGCACTATGAAAGGTTAAAAAAAAAAAAGGCCCACCCCTCACGGGGTACACAATCTAAGCAGGGAGATACCATGTAAATAACTAGGTACGTGCATACATCATATATATACATACACACACACATACATGCATACATACATACATACATACAGAGCAGATGAAAGTAATCTGAAAGAAGAAGGCATTAGCAGCTGGGGGGATGGGGAAAGGCCTCCTATAGAAGGTAGAATTTGAGCTGAGCCTTGAAGGAAGCCAAGGAAATTGTGCACATGTTGTACTTAGTGCTACTTAGTTTTTGCAAACTATTTTACCCTCTTTTTTCCTTCTTGGTGATAAGACAGAAATGGTTCTCTGAGACACGGAAGAGAGAGAGGACTATTATTACTCAGGGAAGAACTCCATGTTTAAAAAGAACTGCTGGGAAAACAATAAATGCTTTTTGGCAGAAATTAGGTAAATAATTTCTCTATTTCAGATAAACTTCTTATACCACATATTATAATAAGTTCAAAATGGATAA
Organism: Phascolarctos cinereus; assembly: GCF_003287225.1. Classification (NCBI taxonomy): domain Eukaryota; kingdom Metazoa; phylum Chordata; class Mammalia; order Diprotodontia; family Phascolarctidae; genus Phascolarctos; species Phascolarctos cinereus. The sequence goes on from NW_027556402.1 coordinate 144,959,160, forward strand.
GTGATCTGAATAGTGAAGCTTACACCATAAACATGTGGCCTCCAGGCTGCAAGTTCCCCACCAGCCCTAGACCAAGAGAGATAGGTGGGAGAGAGAGTGAGAGACATAAAGAAGGGGATGGAGAGTAAGTGGCAGCTGGATGGAGACTAGCCTACACCACCCTCGTCAATGAAAAGTAGCCAGGTATTTCATTTCAGTGGCTGCCATTTCAAAGCAAGAGAGAGTTTGGAAGAGGGGAGTGGGAATTATGCACTGAAACAATTTCTCTTGATTTTCTATTCAAAATATGTATTGGGTGGGAACTATTTAAGGCAGGGTAACAGGGAGTAAATTTAAGCATGAATTAAATGATTATATGTGGAAATTTACCACATTCACAGAAATCTCTCTGATAATTCAACTCGGTAAACATTTATTAAGAACGTACTATGTGCATAGCACTCTGTGGGGTGCTGCAGAAATGGGCAACAAACCAAAAACAAACAAACAAAAAACCCCCAAAAATGAAATGATAGACTTCAGAGTTGAAAGGGACCTTAATAGCCATCCAGTCCATCCCAGACCTGAAAGGAATATCCACTATATAACATACTTGACCGGTGGTCATCTAACCTTTGCCTGGAGTCTTCCAAGGTGGGGGAACACACTAACTTTTTAAGGCAGCCCATTCCATTTTAATTGTTAAAAAGTTTTTCCTGATATCAAGCCTAGATTTGCCTCTGCAGTTTCAACCCAATGAGCCTGGTTCTCCCCTCTGAGGAAAGTCTAATCCTTCTTCCACATACAGTCCTTCAAACATTCAGTTATTATGTCTTCTCATATCTCCTACGTCCCCCTCTGCCCCCAAGAACCACAAGTCAGTTAATAAGTATTAAGCACCTATTATGTGCCAGGTACCATGCAAAGGTGACAAGGATACCCCCTCACCCCAAAAGAGGCAAAAAACAGTTCCTGCCCTCAAAGTAAAGGATAAATTGGAGATAATCTCAGAGGGAAGGCAGTAAGATTAAAGAGGTCAAAGGACAGCTTCTTCCACAAGGTGAGAGTTTAGTTGAGGCCTGAAGGAAGCCAGAGGAGCCAAAATACAGAGCTGAAAAGGAAAATAATTCCACGCACAGGGGATAGTTAGTGAAAATGCCTGGAGCTGGGAATGACATGTTTGAGGAACAGCAAGGAGGCCAGTGTCATCAGATGGAAGAGTATGGAGAGAAGAGTAAAGTAGAAGAAGTCTAAAAAGGTAGAAGGAAGGGGTCAAAACTCTTAGGGAAAAAAAACACCTTTTTCAGAAGTCTAAGGAAAGCCAAAGTTGTCTTGTCTCAAAGAAAAACATGGCCAAGTTCTTCAACTGATTCATGATATAAACTCAAGGCCCTCCAGATGAGGTCTGAGGAGGGCCAAGAACCGTGGTACTAATACCTTTCTATCCCTCTCAATTCAATCCAAAATCGAATAAGCTTTTTTGGCTGCTACATCACAGTGCTGACTCACACTGAGTCTGTAGTCAACTAAACCTCTAGGTCTTTTACAGAACTACTGTTTAACCATGTCTCCATCTGGTCTTTGTGAAGCTGATTTTTTTGTATCTGGGAATAAGACTTTACATTTAGACCTACTGAATTGCCCCTCATTAGATTCAGGCCAATGCTCTTACTTCATCAAAATAATTTTCAATCATGATTCCACTGTCCAGTATTAGTTATCTCCTATAGCCTTGTTTCATCTGAAACCTAATAAGCTTACTATCTCTGATATCAAAATCACTGATAAGAAATGTTAAAAAAGCACAGGGCCAAGTACAGATCCATGGGTCCCCGCCCTTAACATCTTCTAAGGAGATGTTATTCTTAACAACTATAACAAGGTGAAATTTATATAACACTCTAAAACTTGCAAAGCATTTCACATAAATGATCTCATGTGATGGTCACAACACTGTGAGGTAGGTGCTACAAGTACTGCTACCCCTGTTTTACTCTCCAGGAGATAAGCTTAGAAGTTAAGTGACTTGCCTATGGTCACAAAACTAATGGGGGATGGGCATGGCAGGCTTGACAGCTAGATTTTCCAGAGTCCAAGTCCATGACATCAGGATCAGTCTCAAGAGTTAAATGATAGAAGATAATAATAAGGGCTCATATTTGCATAGCACTTTAAGGTTTGCAAAACACTTTATATATGGTATCTTATTAGATCCCAGGACAATCCTCATGAGGCAAGGTTGATTATTATCCCTGTTTTACATATAAGGAAACAGACTCAGACAGGTTCGATTACTGGACACTGGTCACACAACTAGTAAATATCAGGGCGGGATTTAAGTGCTCCGGATTCCCAGGCCAGCAATCCTTTGGAGTATTCGCTTTTTAGGAAATGAGAAAAAGGAGAGGAAATTAACAACTGGGACAATAAGGGAAAGCTTTACATCAGGAGTAACACCTGAGCTGGACCTTGAAGAAGGTAACAATTTAAACAGACTAGAGAGGGAGAGAGAGAGAGAGCGCACAAGAGCGCATGGGGGGGGAAGGGACGGGGACAGCATATGTAAACACACCGAGTCAAGCGATGACAAGTCAGATTCAGGGCACACCTCACAGTCCAGTTTAGCTGGAATACAGAGTACATGACAGGTGATAATGTGTGAGATAAGCAAGTTGGACCATAATATAGTGGACCTCAATTGCAAGGCTTTGAATGTGTATCATATACTTAAAGGAACAAGGAGCCACTGAAAATTTCCAAGTATAACAGTATGATCTATACCTGAAAAAAAATTATTTTGGCAGCTACATGAAAATGAAGAGGAGAGAGAATGACAGCAGGGAGCTCAATTAGGAAGTCAAGGTTAACAGGCCTAAAATAGGGCAGTGATTTGGTACAGAAGACAAAGGAAAAAGAATTGGTGAACTTTGTGGTTAAAAAAAAAAGAGAGAGGAGAGAATTTGCTCTGGAGCCAAAAGCTGCTGTTATTCTGTCACATCCAACTCTGTGTGTGACCCTATTCGGGTTTTTCTCAGCAAAGATACTGGAGCGGTTTACCACTTCTTTCTGCTTATTTTAGAGATGAAGAAACTGAGGCTAACAGGGTTAAGTGACTTGCCCAGGGTCACACTTTGAGCAAGTGTAGGAGGCCAAACTGAATTCTTCTTCCTGACTCTAGGCCTGGTGCTCTATCCATGACATCACCTAGCTGCCCCACTGGAGCCAAAAGACCTGGGTTCAGATACTCCCTGATACTTACCATGACTGTTCACAAGTCACTGATCCTCCTGGGCTTCTCCTCTGTAAAAGAATTATGAGGCCTGGAGAAGATGAAATATTAAGTTCTCCTCCAACTCTAAATCTCAGTAGGTATGGGGAACATGAGGAATATGGGAAATAAAAGTCCAGGACTAACTTAGGTGCCTAGGGTGGCACCTTTGACAGAAATAGGAAGACATTTCCTTAAATTAACTCCAAAGAAGTTGCCTTCATAACTAACTCAAGCTCTGTCAAGATTTTAAAGAAGAATCTTTACATGTGTCTAGCAGAAGTCTGACTTTTTATACTAAAACAATAAAGCATGGGAGAAGTCATAGTGACATGCTGGGCAGGGAAGGCTGAGCTGGCCCCTAGGCTTCTATCTCATACCCTTGTTCTCTATTCTTGCTCAGAGCCACAGTTTAGAGGATTCATAGGCCCCCTGGCTTTAAATAGAAAAGGGATCTTTAAAACCATCTAGCTCATTCAATTCATTTTGAAGATGAGAAAATCAGACTAGAGAAGTGAAATAACTTGCCCAATATCACACAGATAAAAAGCATCGGAGCTAAGACTGCCTCTTCTCCTTGCTCCCTCCTCCCCCGCCCCTCCTCAATGAGTCAGAAGACTCTTCTCCATCCCAGCCCAAGTAGGAGTAAATCTCCACTTTCATTAACCCAGCTAAACATTCAGAGGCATTCACTGGGAAAACATGGGGAAAGGAAACAGAATTCTACATAAATTACAAAGCAACAGACTTACCCAATTCCTGGTTACAAATTGTTTTACACTAAACCTTGATTGTCCTATCATACAAGTTAGAAACCACTTAAATCCTTCTCCAATGCCTGAATCTAAGACAGAACTCACCCAAGTTTTTTGAAGGCAATGCCAGCAGGGTATAATGCTATAAACAAAATCAAAGGACTCCCAGTACCAGAGCTATGTGACTGCTTCCCAGAGGCACAGCCTAGTTCAGATAGGCTTGCCCCTAGGCAAGGTGACAACCCTTAAGGATCATCTATTAAGTTGGAGACAGGTTGTAATTTTCATCAGTACTCTCAACAGAAAAAATTACTTGATCCTTGAAGCACAAGTATCTTTAGAAAAACACTGAACAGATGTAAAGATAACTACCGATGGTTTTAAGCACAGAAACCCATACTCAACTTTGGTAAGACAAGTTCAGTTTTAATATCCTACTATTTAAAAGGACATACTGTATACTGTTTGTAAGCAAATTACCAAGATGAAATAACTTTGTCACATTTCACAATATATATAATAGGCAATGAAGATATTTAATCATATTAACACTTTAGTTTCAATCTAATGAAAACTACAAGTATTTTTAAAAAAAGGATATAACTGCAACAGTTCCTAGTCCTCAGAAAGTGGAAGGCCAGAGATGGAAGACAGAAACGTGCTAAGGGCTAGGTTAATTTGTCAGTGGACTAGAACCATTCTTTCCAAATTATGTTTGCTTTAGCTATTTTTAATAAGAAAATATTCTGGTATTTCTTGGACGTGCAGGAACTTTATTTTGCAAGCAAATCACCTCAAGTTTTTTGAGAACCCATCATAGTACCATTATTAACAAATATATAAATCAAAGGATACTAAATTTTCCTCTTGTTGATTCAATGTGCTGGTTAAAATTTTTGTTTTGTTTACAATGTTCAGCAGCAATTGGTCTTTATAACAGTTTGATTTTCCTGGGTTTGAACTACTGTATCACTTAATAGCAGCGAAGTACTACAACAAAAACTGACTCTTCCAGATAAGGTTACATTTATGTTTAGCTTCTCCAAATGGATAATGATTCAAAACTAGAGCAGAAACTATTTCATCCATTCAACAGCTATTTATTGAGTGCCTACTATAAAATAGTACAGTACTGTAGAAAGAGCCCTGAAAAAGGAACAAGATTCTAGTCCCAGTTTTCTATTAATTAGCTGAAGGATCTAGGGATGAATTAAATTATCTCTCTAGTCCTTCATTTTTTAAACTTAATTCAATGAATATTTATGAGATGGCTACTACGTACCATGTACTGTGATATGATAAGAGTCTTTATCCTCTAGGAATTCATATTTTACTAGGGAGGGAGCATATATACATAATACAAAATATATACAAAGTACATTAATAAATTGGGGGAGTGGGCTATAAAAATTCTTCTGTAGGAAGTATTTGAGCTAAGCCTTAAATGGAATCAGGAATTTTAAGGGGCAGATGTTAAGGAGGCAGGGCATTCCAAAGAAAGGTGAGGGTGGGCGCAGCCTGGACAAAGGCCCAGAGGCAGGCAATGGAATGGTATGCTACAGGAAAAGTAAGAAAGGTGTCTAGCCTCCCCCCTTCCCCCAAGAGATTACTTACAATTAATTTTGCAGAAGAAGAAGATAGAAAAGGAAAAAGCAGTCAAGAATCAAATGCAACAAATAGGTAGAAAAAAGGACTGGTTTGGGTAATTAGGTTACTAGCAACTTTCAAATGGTCATTTTCAGTCAAGCAGTGAAGGGAGAAGTCAGATTAGAAAGAGCTGAAGAGTGAACAGGTATTAATGAAGTGGAAGCAGCCAACATAGATGACACCAAAGTTTGGGTCTGAATGAAGGAGAGTGAAGGGATGGCATATTTAACTGGTTGAAAGATTGAAGGAGTTTTTCAAGATAGGAGAGACTGGAGCATGTCTGTAGATAGAAGAAAAAGAGAAACTGGGGAAGGATTCATAGAGACTTGTGGTAAGACTGAAGGGAGGTAGAAAGAGCAGCTAGCTCTTCTAAGATAGGAAAGTATGAGATTGAGATAATAGACAAAATTTCTTAGGTATGGAAGAGCTGAGTTGAAGGAGTAAAGAACAAGGAACTGAGAAAAAGACCTGGGTTCTTGTTCCAGTGCCACTAACTAAATGAGTGTCTAAGTGATTTAGCAGGATCTCAATTTTCTTTTTCTTTTTGTGGGGGAGGCGGAGGGGCAGCAGCAGGTATGGGAAGCTTTAGCAGTCTTCTGAGTTTAGATAGGGTAAAAATGTGCTGCCTTTATGAATTTTAGGAAAGGCTTCATGGAAGAGATGGCAATTGAGTAGGCCCAAGAAAGCTGGTACACATTTATTAAGCCCCCACTATACACCAAGGCACTATGCTAAGCACCAGAAATACAAAAATGTCAAAAAGCTCGCAATCTAATGAAAAATAGGTAGGTTTTTAATAAGATTTGGGGAAAGAGGTGTTATGGAAATCGGAGAAGTGTATTCTAGGTGAACAAAAGCAGAAATCTGAAAGCTCAAGATACAATGCACAGTGTACAAATGGGCAGTGTTGAGATAAAGTCTGGAAAAATACACTGGAAGCACGCAGCAGACGGCCTTGAATGCCAGTGAAGAACCTGAACTTTATTTAATCAAGGAACCAGTGAAGTGGAAGTGAGTGGAAGACCGATCCAATCCAGTGTTGAGCTGTAGGAATCTGGCAATGGATGGACTGAAGGGCGGGTGCACAGACTGCTTAACCTGTTAGGACACTACTTCAATGGTACTAGAGAGGGGGTATACACCTGAAATAGGGAATGGAAGGTTGGAGAGGAGGGAGCCGGCAAGGAAAGATCTCGGAGACGTCAAGGAACAAGACTTACAACAGATGTTCAGAGAAGGACTAAGACTGCTGACAACTTTTCAAACATGGATAATAAGTGATAGTGCCATTAACATAAGTAGGGAAATAAATCTTCAATTTAATTAGGTTATACCTTTTTAGTTTAAACCGTCAAGATCAAAAGCACATGAATTTGTGTAAACGATTAGTTTCTATAGCCTAACATCGCTGCACGTTTAAGTTAAACTAGTTCTTCTCGAGTTCCTAAAGAAATACTTACTATGATCAAAGGATATTAAAGAGTTATTGCTCACAATCTACAACTGCTATGCACACGTACACGTTAAGCGCACATGCACCCCGGGGATGCTGGCAGGAAGAAACATACCCAAACTTCAGACGGCTCGGACAATGAGCACAGTCCAGAAGCCAAAGAGAACTAAAGGTCTGCTCTTTCATTAGGTGGGCTGAGATGCTCTTCGGACCCCGAAAACGTCGCCCTCACCCCCCTTCCCTGCCATTTCCCCACCCCCTCAATGCTACCCCTTCCTGCTTGCTGCTTCTCCCCCGGCAGCATCGCAGGAGCCTCCCCCTTGAGGTTGGTTCTTTTTCCTTTGCTTCACCTGGGCAGCCCCCCCCATCGAGATGTCCCCAGGTGAGTGCCGAGGGGCGGGGGCACACACCGATCCCCAAGAATGAAGTGCCGTCTGCTCCGAAGGGAAGGGCACGGGGGAGGGGGAGGACCGACTGCCCCTACTCCTAGGCCGCAGGGGCGCCCCGCCCGCCTCCCCTCTCCCGGGGTGCTCTGAGCACCCACCCGCCGGCAGGACCCGGGCAGGTCCAGCCTCACCTCGGCGCGGGCCGCCTCGGGCCCCTGAGCCTCTGCCGGCTGCGGCTGCAGCTGTTGAGGAGGTGCCGGGGGCTCCTTGTTCCGGCTGCCGGCGTCTTCCTCGGGCACGGCTCGGACCCCGAGCGGGGTCAGCAGTAGCAACAGCAACAGCAGCGGCGGCGGCGGCGGCGGCAGGAGCAGCGACTGAGGAGACCCCCGACGGCCCCCCAGCGCCGCCATCCCGCCGGCCCAGAGAGCCGACGCACCAGGAGGGCGAGGAGAAGGAAGCGGGGCAGGAAAGCTGCGGCTCGGGCAGCTGCGAGACTGCGCAGGCGCGCCCGGCTAGAGCGAGGCCGGCCCCATCCGGGTGAGGAGCCGGGAAGAGGAGGAAGGAAGCTGGGAGGAGGAGCGCGGGGGAGGGGAGAGGGAGCGAAACCGACTTGGGAGAGTCGGAGGAGCAGAAGGCGACTCGCGAGGCCAAGCGTGCCTAACAGTCTAGAGTCAGAACTCGAGCGCCGACTCCGCCCGCTGCAACGCACGCGGCCCCAGTCCCGGGGCCGGCCGCCCATTGGCCGGGGCAGAGCCCCGGCGTCATGACGTCGGCGCAGCCAGGTTCAGGTGCGTCCCGAGCCTTCCTCCGATTGGCCTCGCACCCGAACGCCCAACTTTGTCACGGGGCAGGTGGCTTGGATGGCTCCCTTTGCCCATCCCTCCTTCTTGTCCCCCGCCCCCATCCCCTTTCCGTAGAATCCTCCTGAAACTCTTCCTCTCTAAGGCGCTCGTCGCCTCCGCTCCATTCTTCTGCATTTTTATGAAGCTGGCCAGTCTCCATTCTCTCATCACCTAATTACCTAATCCGTAATTGTATTAGTAAGGACCCTGGTGAGGTGGTAGTAGCACTAATTTTCACGACTTGCCCTCCCTCCCTTCCCCAGCACTGATTCATTTGTTGATTAGTGAATTCATAGTGTATTATTAAAGTACTACTTACATGCATAGCACCTAGAACAGGAAAGAAGAAACTTTAGACTGAGTTGTGGAATGTGTGAGCATGACATACAAATAAAATGACACATGACATTACCTGTAACCGAGGCACCAACCTAAGTGCTTTGTGAGGTCTGGGTAAGGAATTTTAGTTACTCAATACTTAGTTACTTTAGTCAGAATCACTGACAGCTTAAAGAGTGAAAAGACCTCAGTCTGAACATTTCTTGTGGTGTCTTTCTGAGTAAGTCAGCCTCTCTAAGACTCTATTACTTCACTTATAAAATGGAGATAACCTAACAAGGCTGCTCTGAAGATCAAACAAATGTATATATGTATATGTTTGTATTAGAATGTATATATGTATAATGTATAACTGTGCATTTATCTATAATGTCTAAAGATACACATGTATATGTGTTGTATGCATATCTATATACATATACATGTATGTATATGTAAATATGTATATGTAAATATATTAACATAACCATTTGCAAACATTAAAGCACTATGTAAAAGTCACTATTACCATTACTCATGGTAACTTTTGCCTTCCGGTTTCATCTGATAAAGATGAAAGCTGAGGACAATCCATATACAGGGAACAAAGGCAAGTGAACTAAGATAAGGAAGCTGGAAAGTTAAACAGGATCAAAATATTTACTACTCCTTCAGCAGTTTCTAGGTACCTACCAGCATAGGGAGGAGGAAGGTAAAAAACAAGGTCTGTGTACGTTTAACAGGCTCTTTAGGCCCGTAATGTTTGGGGGAAAATTTCCCCTACTAGATAGTTGGAGATTGTTTTTGGAAGAATAATGTAAAAACAATGTTATAATTTATTTCAATCCCATTTGAATAACTATGTTATTCTGGTTACATCTTCACTTTCCCTACCCTATGACACAAATCATCACAGACACTGTGTGTTGTAATGGAAATAACATCGAATTCAGAGTCAGAAAACGGGCATTTGAGTTCTGGTTTTGAGACTTGCTGTATCACCTTGAGCAAATCACTTTACCTATGTGAGCCTCGATTTCCTCATCTGTAAAATAGGTATATCTGTTCTACCTAACTCTCAAGGATTTTGAGGGGATGATGTGAAAGCATTTTATAACTATAAAATGATAGATAAATGTCATTTCATGACTTAATGAAATAAATTGCAGGTTACATTTTAGCTTTTTTGTTTTCCATTATCACTTAGTATGAATTAAACACTCATGGTACCATCATTTATATCATATTGAAGAAGGGTGTCATTGCCCTCAGCCCACCTAACAGGATAGCACTGTCCTACTCACACTGACAGCAGAATTTGCCAAAGCCACAACTTCCCTGACCACCTGTCCTGACCTTAAATTTCATCAACTGATCAGCCCATACTTGTATAGCTGTGTGGCAGGAAGATCCATAGCTATTCTGGTGGGGCTGTACCCAGAAAACAGGCTAATCATAGGGTGTGACAGGCTGTGGGTGTTTGGGAGGGCATAAATCCAATCACTGAAACCTATTTCCTTTAAGAACTTCACCCCATTTCATGCAGATTCCAATAGGGAGCTGGCTATGATGTGAATTTATTTGTATTGGTCCATGTATGAATAACTCCCTATCTCAGCCACCTAAAAAGGGACAGAGGACAGTCCCCAGCCAGAGGCTCTAATGAATTTACCTGAATATAAATGAAAATCCTCAGAGGGCTTTCCCAACCTATGGCACTCAGCTGTGGAAAGCATCTCAGCTTTGTTTCTGTTAGACCAAACCCTCAGGAGCCATTGTTCTGGTGACTCATGAGATATCTGTTTGAATTTCTGAAACCCCTCCAGTTCTTTGGTGGAGAAAGCCTGCCCAGGCCCTGCTCCCTTGAGGGAGGGGAAACACCTGCCTACTGGAAGCAGTCATAAGAAAATTCTGGGGACTTTTTGCCACTAGTGGAAATTGCTAAATCTCTTCCTCATATTCGTTACTCCTCCTTTCTCATGGCTCTAATCTCAGTGGAATTCGAATCTCTGGAAACAGAACCTCTGGGTCAAAGATTATATGGTGGGTTCCCAGTCCCATTAGGAAAGCATCCTTCACTTGCATGGACACAAGCTCCATTTTCCTCCCTCTTAGCTTTCATTGCATGGTCCCTAAAAACTGAAAACCGTCTCAAGTTGCTGAATGCATGGAGCCAGTTCACTTTCATTCAGTCAGTGAACAAGCATTTATTAAATATCTACAGTGTGCTAGACACAGGGGACACAAAGAAAGGCCAAAGACAGCCCTTACTCTCTCTTTTTTTTTCTTTTTGGTGAGGCAATTGGGGTTAAGTGACTTGCCCAGGGTCACACAGCTAATAAGTATCATGTGTCTGAGGCTAGATTTGAACTCAGGTCCTCCTGATGCCAGGGCTGGTGCTTTATCCATTATGCCATCCAGCTGCCCTGACAGCCCTTACTCTCAAGGAGCTCTCAATCTAATAGGGAAGACAACATATAAACAGCTATCTACAACAGATATATATCTATAGCAGACTGACTGGCTGTAATTAACTGAAGGAAGGTAGGGTTGAGAAAGGGTTCTTGTAGAAGGTGGAATTTTATCTGGGATTGGAAGAAATTTGGGAATTTGGGAAATGAAGATGAAGAGGGAAAGAATTCCAGGTATGGGGGACAGCTGGTGAAAATGCCCAGGTCAGAAGAGTAATTGACTTGTGTGAAGAACAGCAAAGAGGCCAGTGTTATCAGATTGCAGAGTATGTGAAGGTGATAAGGTATAAGAAGCCTAGAAAAGTAGGAGAGGGCCAGGTTCTGAAGGGCTTTGAAGGCCAAACAGAAGATTTTATATTTGATCCTAGAGGTGACAGGGAGCCACTACAGCTTATTAAAGAGGGGAATGACACCGACTTGTACTTTAGGAAATTCAGTCTTCTTATTCTGTCAGCCCACCTTCTGTAAGACGTCAGCAACAACTACAGAATGCTAGAATTGGAGCTTCCTTTACTGTCCTTCACCACAGCATCCAGCACTCACAGAGCTAATTGCTCAGTATGACCCAGAGACTGCTCCCTGTCCCATTGAGAGGACTCTCCATAGGTGATCAGAAGGGCTCTTGTGACTGGTTCCATGCAGTGTCTGGTCACCTGATTATCTAGCCCTTGTGCCTGCCCCCAACTCAAACAGGACATGAGCCACAAAGCCATCTCATCTCAGCTACTGGTGACACCCTAATGCTAGCACCTTCTTAGTTCAGTTTCACTTAAGGTACTTGTAAGTCATGGAACAGTTAACAATAGAAGGCTTATTTGCCCAAAAACAATGCCACAAGGATACCATGGCATTTCTCTCCCATAGACCTTTCCATATGGAAATACATTTGATCTGCAGGATAACTCCTGTGGTCTTCAGATATCTAGAGTGGCCTTAACTACATCTAGGTGGGACTTTAAATTCCTTAGGAGATCAGGAAGCCCAACATGGAGGCAGGGGCCAATCAGATCCTAGAGACAGTTTTCTTGCCTTTTAGAGAAAACTAGTCCTTGTTTCAGGTGTTAATCTAGCATTACCCATAGGGGCTGGAGTATATAATACTCCCTATTCGGTACCCAGGTATGCAGCTGGCCTCTGGTGAGAGCAAGTTCCCTTTTCTTCTGTTCATTGGCTCATTGCAATTGGCTCATTCCTGGTATTCTGGGGAAATGAATTGGGTAGGGGGGATTAGGGGACAGGTCATTTATTCTTACACACACACACACACACACACACACACACACACACACACACGAAAGGCTAAAAGTTAAAAAAAAACAATATACCCAATTCATAAGTACATATTAACACAATATGATTCACAAACTTTTAACTACTGGCACAATTTGTGTGGAGGATGTTGCCCAAGCTTCAGAGTGAATATAAAGCAGTTTCTGGGATTTCTGATAAGGCATTTCGCATATGCAGAGCTTGGCTCTACCCCATTACTCCTCTCTGAATCCTGACCTCTTCTGAACTAGCTGCTTCATTTGCAGCTACTGATTGTTCATGCATACTCAGCAATCTGATGCTAACTATGGCTCATCTTATTGGACCCTGGACCTGTCAAACTCACCAGGTTGCCTGCAATCCTGGCTATATCTGCCTTAAGATCACTGGTTGTTCACCTACTCAGGAAAGGAAACCCAAGACAGAAAAGACAAACAGAGGCAGAAGCACAAGCTCACCCAGTGGAATCCATATGGAGGAGTGAGGAGACAAAGAGTGTTGCTCATCCCCCAACCCCCTTGCTTGGCTGAGTCAAAGACAAGAACTCCTTTCCTTTCCAGAAAGTCACAGCCAACAAAGCCATGTTAGAAGGTTGGGTTTTTTTTTTTTAAACAGATGCAGCACCCAAACCTTTTGCCTCTATCAAAGGCAGGGGAATAACCAAAGGCCCACTCAGGATTTACCATGACATTAAAAGGCAAAGTCCTTTCAGTGCTGGGCCTCCTGTAGCCAAAAGCGGCGAAAGAAGTTTGTCATCCTTATATGAACTGATGCAAAGTGAAATTAGCGGAACCAGGAGAACACTGTACACAGTAGTAACGATATTGGAGTATGATCAACTGTGAATGATTTAGCTATTCTCCGTGATACAACTATCCAAAACAATTCCAAAAGACTCATTATGAAAAATGCAATCCATCTGCAAAGAAAGAACTGATGGAATCTGAATGTGGATCCAAGCATACTTTTTTTACTTTCATTTTTTTTCAGGGTTTTTTTTTTGGTCTGTATTTTCCTTCTAATATGGACTAATATGGAAATATATTTTACATCAATATGTTTTGACTACACATGTATAACCTATATCAAATTGCTTGCCTTCTCAATGGAGGGGGAAAGAGGAAAAGAATTTTGAATTCAAACTTTTAAAAAAATGTTAAAAATTGTTTTTACATGTAATTGGGAAAAACAAAATATTAAATAAGTATTTATTTTCTAAAAGAAGCTTGTGTTCTCCCAAAGGCCCAGGCAATCATATCCTTGGAGGCTCCCAGGGGAGTCTATAGACCAATTCAAGTTCCCTGCATTATATTAAAGTTCCAATTCATTGTTATTAACATTGATTAAATAACTTTGGCAAGCTAGGCATCATAGAGAACATCTAAGAGGGTCCCTGCTATGACTGAGCCTACATCTTCTCTGAGGGGAAGAAACAAATCTCTGCACTATTGTGCCATAAGCCTAATACATTGAGAAGAATCCAGTGAATATTATTTAGCATTTTGGTGCTAAAAACATTATTCTATATTACCCATTATACTTTGAGGATGTCTTCTTGAAAGACCAAAAAATACACTGGGAATTATTTAGTATCCAGCTGAGCCATCAGGTTGAAACAGAAATACAGAACCTTACTTGCCTCTTGAAAGTTTGGTGTATAGAATAATACTGATGCTGCTTCTCATATTAGATGGGACAGCTGACTTTCGTGCAAATTTTGAATATTTGAATTACTAGAAATATGATGTCTAGAACAAGGAAGATGGTAACCTCATTGTACTCTGTGCCATTCAGACCATATCTGGAGTTGTGCTCAGTTCTAAGTGAGAGACATTTTAAGAGAGATAGTGACAAACTAGAGCATATCCAGAGTGACTTCCTGGGATAAATAGGAGATGTGAAATCATGTTATATGGGGAATGGTTGAGAAATATTTTGAGAAGAGATTTAGAGGGATATGACTGCTGACTCCAAATATATTAAGGATTGGTATGAATGGGTGAGATTATTCTGCTTGACTCCTGAGGAAGGACCAGGATTGATGAGTAAAACTGTAAGGAAAGATTGCAGCTCCACCTACCAAAAAACTTCCTAACACTGAGAGCTGTCTGAAAATGGAATTGGTCATCTCATGAAACAGTCTCAGAGCCCCATCACCAGAGGTGTTCAAGCCCAGTTTAGACAATCACTTGTCCTGGATGTTGTAAAAGGCATTTTACACACAGGGTTGTGTTAGGCACAGGGTTGAATTAGACAATCCTTTCACTCTGTCATTGTTGTTGTTCATCCTTTGTTCTCAAAGAGGACCAATGACTTCACAAGCATGATGTCTTGACTTGTGAGTGAGTTGGACTGGAGTGAGGCAGAGCTTCCCAACGTCATCAGCCTTGCTCTCTCCTCCAGAATCATCAAAGTCCAGTAGCAAGACAAAGGTCAAGATGACTGGTGATGGCTCAGGATAATTCTATGATTATATGCAAAAGAGGTGCTAATCTAATTCCAAGTCTTTGTGAGGTGTCAGAGTCCAATGTGAAGTGGGAAGATTATAATACTAAGCTAATGCAGCTATTTTAAAAGTCTAAGATTGCTTTAAGGTTATGGAGAAAAATGAAATAGCTAGCATCCATCTCTTTCCTTCTACCTATTGCTCCTTTCTCATTTCTGCTACTTGTCTGACTTTGTAGATCACAGAGGAAGGACTATGGAAGAGATTTCTGCTATAAGCCAGACTAGGGTCCTGGGTCCAGACTAGAATCATGAGCATTTTCCTTAGTGCATAGAAACAATGGCATTCTCTATAGTCTGAACCAAGGTGAGATAGCAGGTTCTGATTTGGACTAAAATACAAGAAGCCATGTGATTAGAAAAAACAGATTCTAACAGGGAATGTGGGAGTGGAAGAAGGCAGAGCCTAGTCAATCTGAATCTGAATTATCATGAATTGTCATGAATAATGATCTTTTATTAAAGATTGCTCCTTTCAACAGTCAAGTCAGGAAAATATTGCCTTGCCATGTGGCAAAGGCAGCAGCTTCACAGTCTCCAGTTGTTGCATTTTTTTTTCAATTTCAGATAAAGTTTTGACTTTCATTAGGAGGAAGTCAAGTTTGGGGAAAACTCTGAGTCATGAATATAAGATGCAGACTTGAACATTTTTAGGCTAGTTACCACAAGTACTTTGCTTTAAGGTTTGCTACTCCCTTCATCTACCTTTACCAACCAGTTTTTAATATGGAATCATATACCAAAATGATTTCTGATCTTATCAATAAACCAACACTTTGTGCAAAGTTTGTTAATGTGCATAATGTGCAATGAACAAAGTTTGTTAATGTGCATATTGAGAAGGAAGGGAATATGCATTTACATAGCACCTACTATGTGCCAGAAACTGTGTTCAGTGCTTTACAAATATTAAGTCATTTGATCCTTACACCAACCCTTTGAGGTAGGTGCTGTTATTATCCTCATTTTACATGTTATTATCCTCAGGAAACTGAGGCAAATAGATTAAATGACTTAATATGGCCTACTGATTTCACCTTTGCAACATCTCTCAGTAGACCCCCTTCTCTTCTCCGATACTCTAGTGTAGGCCTGATCACCTCACATCTGGACTATTGTAAAAGCTAGCTGGTGGGGCCACCTGCCTCAAGTCTCTCTTTACTCCAATCCATCCTCCAAGCACTGAAGTGATTTTCCTAAAGCACAAGTCCAACCATATTACCCTCATACTTAGTAAACTACAGTGGTTACCTACTATTGCCTCCAGGATCAAATACAAAATGTTCTGTTTGGCATTCAAAATCCTTCATAACTTAGCGCCCTCCTACATCTTCAGTTTTCTCATACCTTGTGCCCCATCATGTCCTCTTTGATCATGCGACAGTGGCCTCTTGGCTGTTCCATAAACAAGATACTCCATTTCTAGGCTCCAGACATTTTCTCTGACTATCCCCCATGCCTGGAACACTGTCTCTCTCTTCCACTCTACATACTGCCCTCCCTAGCTTCCTATAAGTCCCAACTAAAATTCCTTCTTTTTACTGGAAACCTTTTCCAACCCCTCTTAAGAGTGCCTTCCATCTGTCAATTATTTCCTACTTATCCTATATATAGCTTGCTTTGTATATGTTTGCTTGTTGGCCTCCTTATTAGATTGTAAGCTCCTTGAGGGAAGGCCACGTGCCTTTGCCACATGGCAAGGCAATATTTTCCTGACCTGCCTGTTGAAGGGAGCAATCTTTAATAAAAGATCATTATTCATGACAATTCATGATACTTCAGATTCAGATTGACTAGGCTCTGCCTCTTCCACTCCCACATTCCCTGTTAGAATCTGTTTTTCCTAATCACATGGCTTCTTGTATTTTAGTCCAAATCAGAACCTGCTATCTCACCTTGGTTCAGACTATAGAGAATGCCATTGTTTCTATGCACTAAGGAAAATGCTCATGATTCTATCCCTAGCACTCAGCATTAAACCTGGCACATAGTAGGTGCTTAAGAAATGCTTATTGATTGATTGACTTGCCCAGGATCACACAGTGTCTGAGGCCAGATTGAAACTCAGGTATTAACAGTATACCCAAGTGATACTCTTACTCTGTTCATTCCCACAAAGCCCTTATGTATCTGTACCTAGAACACTACATACAATTCTTTATTTTGGAGACTGGGGTCTCCCCATCTCCATCAGGCTGAAACCTGAAAACAGCACTTACTGCCACAAAAGCTTCAATGTGTTCCATCTCTCCAGTGTGGGCCAGTTTGCCCCTTTCTAGGAAGCCTGGTGGCCCTTTCCTCCTGGGTCTAACCATTTTGGTGGACACCTGATCAGCTTTAGCCCCAGTGAAGCTTAGAACTGCTGAATTCAAGTAATCTGTCAGCCTCAGCCTCCCTGGAAGCAGAGACTATAGATATGCATCCCAGCTACATGCAATTCTTACCCCACCCCAAAGACAGATAAGAGAAGTGAAAAGTACAGAGAAGAACAACTAAAATTTTCAGGGTCTTTAAATGGAGAATCACCTTTTAGTCTTTCCAGGTTTTTTCTAAAATCCGCCTGCTCATCATTTCTTATAGAACAACAGTATTCCATTACATTCGTATGCTACAACTTGTTCAACCATTCCCCAATTGATGGGCATCCCCTCAATTTCCAGTTCTTTGCCACCATAAAAAGAGCTGCTATAAATATTTTTGTATATATGGGTCCTTTTCCTTGAGAATCACCTTTTAAAAAGCAACAAGGCTAAATAGTTTAAAAGAAAAGTTTAAAATGTATAAAATTGTGTGGGTAGGGACCACTAACAGGGCCATGAAGTGGTGTGTAGCTGGCATGAGCAGGATGCAATACATTATAAACAAGGGATTATAAAGGAAAAGCTGTATAAAGGATGTCAAAGAAATGCATATGAAAAAGCACATGGGCTGCGTTTTTGAGAGCAAGAGATAGCCAATGGACACCAATGGACTCCATTCTCATCTTCACAGGTCAAGAGAACTGGAGGACAGCTCCTGATACATTAGTGTACCTATGGAAGGCCATGATCAAGATCTTGATGATTGGAAGGAATGTCCTCATCGAGATCATAGATCCTTTTGATTATGGGTAGAGGGACCTGGGAGTCATCGTATTAATGGGAAAAGTATTGGTCTTGGGGGCCGGAGACCTATCTGGTCATTACTAGCCCTGCCACCATCACTAGCAGTGTGACTATGAGGAAGTCACTTAACGTCCCAGAACCTGTTTCCTGATCTGTAAAATAAATTGAGAGTAGACACTCTCTTTACTTCACAGGGCTGTTGTGAGGAAAGCATTCTGCAAACCAGAAAGTCCTATCCAAATGTGAATTATTATTCATCAAATCCTGGGGTTCTAAGATTGGCAGCCCTCAGAATTTGAGAGCAATTTCTAGGACAAATAAAAAAAAGACCTATTGAGCAGAGTGGGTTGTAAATTTGTTAAACGCAATACCATGAAAGAAGTTAATAGGCTGAAAACAGAAAGACAGGCTTCTGCATTGGTTTTGATATCTCTCATGAATCTGTCAGGTTTATAAGCAAGAATCTGGGAGCTTTAGAGGTAGTGGCCTTTTAATCTTTTGAGATTGATGTAATGGAAGGGAATCATGCTCTGACATGAAATGCCCCTTGGTGCTACTGTCAGGGGTATGACAGGCTTATAGATTAGTCACTATGAACTCTGATTCCCTAAATTCCAGGGCAGGATAAATAACCTTGAGAAATGAAATCACAAGAAGAAGCTTCTTTTCTGTATAATTTAATAATTCTGTAAAATGTAGAATTTTAGATCATGAAGGCATTTGGGAAACCATCTATTCGAATCCCCTTATATTGTAGATGAGGAAACTGAAGCCAAAAGAAGTGAGTTGCCTAAGATCACACAATTAGTTTGGTCTAATCTAGCACTAGGACCCAGGTTTCCTGGTTGCTAAAAGTCAGGAAGACTTCTTTTCCTGAGTTCAAATCCAGCCTCAGACACTTATTAGCTGTAGGACCCTGGGCAAGTCACTTCACCCTTTTTGTCTCAGTTTCCTCATCTGTAAAATGTGCTAGAGAAGGAAAGAGCAAACCACTTCAGCATCTTTGCTGAGAAAATCCCAAATGGAGTCAAAGAGTCAGACATGACTGAAAAACAACTAAATTAACAACAAAATAAGAACAGTACTTTTTCTATTTGTGGGAATTAAAGATGAAGCCTCCCCTTTGTTACTTTATCCCAGGACTTTGTACTCTCCCTACCCTTCCATAAGCACAGAATTGAAAGAAAGCTATATAAGAGGGAGAAAATAAGGTCCCTCTCTCCAGTTTTATAGATTATAGAGCTTCTGTGGCAGGATTTACCTAGATTCTAAACTAGAAAATATCTTAGCAATAAAGTCCAACCCCTTATCTATAAAATAAGAAGAACTGAGATTCAGTGACATTAAGTGACTTGCCCAAGGTCATACAGGTCGCAACTAGTCTGGCCCAGATTCATGCTCAAGACTTCTGACTCAAAGCCAGTACTCTGGAACTTGGAAACAATTCCCCTTTTAAATCAACAATTAGCAACTGAATGACTGCTGTGTGTGGTGGTTTGGGCTAAGTGTGATGAGTCCCTAAACCAAGTGGATAACTAAACATGAATATTATTGTACTGTAAGAAACTATTAATATGGAAAATTCGGAGAGACATGGGAAGATATATCTGATCCAAGAGTGAAATTAAGCAAAGCTAGGGAAACAACAATGGAAATGGAAAGAACAATGAAATGACCTGAAAACTGTAATTATAGCGGCCAAGCTTAGAAGAAAACCGAGGAAATGCACTTCTTTCCCTTGGAGCTAGGGAAAGATTACTGCATATACCATCACAAGTAGTCAATGTATTGGTTAGTTTTGCTAAACTTTTTTTCTTTCTGTTAATCTTTGCTACAAGAGAAGGTTTGCTAGGGAGGGGTGGGGAAAAGGGTTAAATTCAGAAATAATTATGATGGAAGAGCAAAAGTCGCCAGTTTTTAAAATGGAAAAAAAGATGAAGCCCTTGCTCTCTTGTCTGATAAGGCAAGGTACATTGTAACACAAGACAGAATATTAGTACCCTAAGAGAGATACAAAGTGTTAAGGATGTTCCAAAATGGGAGGTTCCACATCTAGAATCAGGAAAGGGAAGACTCAGAGAAGCACAGTCTGGCTGGAATACTGAGTACATCAGGGAATAATGGAAGGCAGTGACAGAAAGGTAGGTTGGAGCCATACTGTTGAGGAATCCAGAATGCTAGGCTAAGAAGTTTGGGAAGAGTAGGCACTTAATTACTTGCTGAACTAATTTCAACAAATTATTTGGCAGGCAGTGATGAGCCACTGAAACTTCCTGAGCAGGGGTCTGACATGATTAGAGCTGAAATTTAAGATCGGTCTAGGGAACCTGCAGCCTCAAGGCCCCATGTGGCCCCCTAGGTCCTCAAGTGCAGCCTGAAGTCAAAGGGAGACAGGGAAAATAGCTAGGAAACCAATGCAGTAGTTCAGGAGAGGAGTTGAAGGCCTGAATTAAGCTTGTGATAATAGAAATGCAACAGTGGTGTTTAGAAGCTATAGACCTTGACAGCAGATTGGATGGGGGGGTAGGAAGACAGGCAGGAAGTGGGAGGAGTCAAACATGACTCCAAGGTTTGGGGCCTGAGTAAGTAGAAGGAAGTGTCAAAACAGAAAAAGGGAAGGAATGCAGTTTGGTTTCAGAAAAGAAAATGGAATTTGGTTTTAGACACACTGAGTTTAAAGTGTTATCAAGGCACCCAAATGGAGATATAGAACAATAAGTTGGAAATGTGGAAACTGCTGACTGACTGCATTTGTGAAGAGAGGTTTGTGCTAGAGATGTAGATATGGGAATCATCTGCACAGGAGTGATAGCTGAAGTCATGGGAGTGGATGAGGTCATTAAGGGAGAGAGAATATATAGAAAAGAAAAGGCCATGGACAAAATGTATGAGCATAGCTATGGAGTAGGAGCAAGAAAAGGAAGCAATGAATAAGGCAGGAATGGTCAGAAAGGTAAGAGATGACTAAGATAGTATAAGATGATCACAGTAGCCAAGGGGGAAACTTTAAGGAGGCAGTGGTCAACAGCATCAAATGCTTGTAGGGCAGTGTCAAGAGAGAATTGGTGAGCAAAGCCAGCCTTAATAATTAACCATTCATGATAAAGTGAAGACAAGGAAAGGTGAGAAATAAGACAGTATTCTGAGGAGTTAGCAAGTTGGTGGGAAGATTTTTTTTAAACACCTATTTGTAGGTCAAATGAGAGAATAAATGTAAAGTGCTTCATAAATGTCAGTCAGTTAATAGTAAACAAACATTTATTAAGTGTTTACTGCATGCCAGTACTGTCCTAAGCCTAGGCAAAGCAAGAAAGGCAAAACCAAACCCTATTCTCAAGAAGCACACATGTTGGGGCAGCTAGGTGGCACAGTGAATAGAGCTCTGGCTTTGGAGTCAGGAGGACCTGAGTTCAAATCCACCCTCAGACACTTAACATTTACTAGCTGTGTGACCCTGGGCAAGTCACTTAATCCTGACTGCCTCACCAAAAAGTGGAAAAAAAAAGCACACAAGTTAATGGGGAAGAGAACATGCAAACAACCATGTACAAGCAATTATATAAAGAAAAATTGGAGGTAATCTCAGAAAGAAGGGGCGAGCTTTAATGAAAACTGGCTGCAGAAGGTAGGATTTTAGCTGAGACTTGAAGAAAGCTAGGAGAGCCAGGAAGCCAAAGCAACAAGGAGGGAGGGCACTCCAGGCTCGAGAGGTAGTCTTAAAATTTTAGAACATCATGGAAGGAAGTCATGCTCTACACAAGATGCCCCTTGCTGCCCAGGGGCATGAGACCAGGTTGGAAAATGAAGAGGGGGTACTATCCCTATTACTTTTTTTGCTCATAAATCAATTACTATGAGCCCTGGTTATATGGTCATCCTAAATTCCAGGGCACGCTGAATCTCAAGTAGCCTTGAGAAACAAAATCATGAGAAGAAAGCAGTATAGATACTCTAGACAGGAAATGAGGAAGATGACTTCTCTATACAATTTGACTATTAAATTTAGAATCCAGGCATAGGAAAGGATAGCCAGTGTAAACACCTAGAGTTGAGGGATAGAAGTCTTGTGCTAGGGACCACAAGGAGGGCAGTATCACTAGAATATAGAGATTGACTGGAGCAAATTGTAAGGAGATTGTAAACGTAAAAAGGGGCCAGATTATGAAGAGCTTTAAAAGCCAAATAGAGGATTTTCTTTTTTTTTTTTTCCTACAGGTAATATAGAACTACTAGAGTCTATTAAGTGTATATGTGTGTGTGGGGGGCAGGGGTTAACAAAACGCTTAGGCATCTGAGTTGAAGATGAATTGTCATGAGGGAAGACTTGAGATGATCAGGGCCTGTAACAGTGTGGTAGTTGTGTCTCTCCAAGTGGATGCTACAAGAGAGTTTTCGAAGACAGAATCAACAGGACTTGGCAACAGATTGGATATGTGGTTGGGGGTGAAAGTGAAGAGTTGAAAATGACATGTAGGCTTCCAGTTCAGGGAAGGTGGTGGTGCCCTTGAGAGCAATAGGGATGTTCAGAAGAGGCAACAGTTTGGGAGGAAACAGTTCAGAAAATGATGGCACACCATTGGGCTTCTGCAGTTGGGGTATATAAAACTGGGAGAGAGGCCAGCTGTTTATTTACTGAGTCAGTAAGAAGACAGGAACTGTTCAATAAATTTTGTGATTCCGACCTTTAGGCCCAACCTATTTCTACCAAGGAAACTAAAACTAAAAAATTACTTAAATTTACAAAGCTTTTTTTATGATTTCAAGGGTCAGCATGGCCAGTGATTAGAAAGCTGGTCTCAGCAAACTCTGGGTTTCAGTACATGGTGGCTGTCACTAGGCAAGTCAGAGAAGATACAGATCTGTACCTGGTAGGAGTTTCTTCATGGAGGATTCCGATATATATATATCAATATATCAAAGAAATCACATGTTCAGTCCTTATTCTCAGCCATATTATGGTTTACAAAGCACTTTGTTCCCTCAACAAAAGGCAGCAGATGCATAATGATTTTGGCCCCAGAGCTTTGGGAGGAGACTGTACATAATTGGGGCTCCACTTATTTCTTTTTCCATCCCAAACAAGCCTTTAGTTAGTATCAAGTGTGGGTTTTATGGGATCATATATCTTACTCCTTATTTTATCTATGAGGAAACTGAGGCCCAGACAATTAAGTGACTTTCTAAGATAATATAAGTAGCAAAGAGCTAAGCTAAGAATCAAACTCAGATCTTCTGATTTTGTCCACTCTATCTCTCCCCTAAGTGGGAAAGGCTTACAAGGCAACGAAAATGTATTAAATGCTTACAATGTGATATATATAGATTTTTGAATTCTGGATTTCGAATTCATTATACTTCTAGATTGAATATAACTATTAATAATTATTATTCTGGAAGGCGGAGAAGATAATTAGTGAGAAAGAAGATAACTGAGCCAGATTCTGAAAGAGGCAGGAAAAATGGTATGAAGAGGCAGAGAGAGACAAAAAGGAGACTTTTGGGCGTGAAGCTATAGAGAGGTTTTGAGGTGAAAAGGGAGAATGACACCAAGGATTTATGGAATTCACATGTCAAAAACTCAAGGTCAGAGTAGAGGGCCATAGGAGAATAGGTCCAAAGACCAAAAGTAAAGAAACAGTGGGAATTTTTTTTTAAAGTTGAATCATAAGAACTAGAGGCATGGGAGCCTAAGCTAAAAAAGTAAAAATAAAAAAACTAAGGTCTTTCTTTGGTAAACGCAACTGAACTTTAACATTCTAATGCAAATGCTCTTCTACCTGTTTTCAGTAACAGCCTTTCCCATTTGGGGGTGGGGGAACTGGACCTGCAGCCTCATGGCCACATGTTGCCCCCTAGGTCTTCAAGTGTGGCCCTTTGTCTGAATCCAAATCAGTTACAGGGCCACATGTGGCTTCGAGGCCACAGGTTCCCTATCCCTGGCCTTTCCTAAAGATACCTGAAGGAAGCATGGAGATAGGGTCATAACAGCACAGGTTTCTCAGGTTTCCTGTAACTATCCTTCATTTTCTTTCCTCAGCCTCAGACAATAGATGGTTACAACAGTTTCTTAGTAACCTGCATGTACTCCTAGAATGCCTGTCATTGGAAAATTGCTGCTCATGTGTGCTGCCAACATAAACCTTGTACTTATCTCATTTTACATCTCAGTGAAACAGGTAGAGGCCTAGTGCTTTACCTCAGGCCACTCCATGGCAGCCTGAGAAAAATTCAGTTGTCTCTATACCTAATCCTTAACTTACACAGCCTTTTTAAAAAAGTCATGCATATTACTACCTGAGACAGAGAACAAATCCACTCCTGACTGCTTTCTCTTTCTCTCTTAACTGGATATGCGGAACTCTAAAGAAGATCGATCTTTTTTGTATCTGAGAATGTTTTTTTCCAGGAGCACTTCTCTGTTTCCCAATTGCTTTTAGTTTACCATTTCATTCATCTATCACAGGGATTCCAGGAGACAGGAGTCTTTCCTTCTTAAGAATGAACTGTACACAAGCTAATACCTATGACATAATGGAAATGCCAAAAGAACTCCAGACCCACATATTTCCACTCAAACATGGGGAGGGAGGGAGATTTTTCTTTCCTGTGTCTTTCCCCAAATAAAAGAGAAATAAATATCTTTGGAGGCCACAAACAGGTCTTACACTTCTTTTGTATTTCCCGTAATGCCTACCCTAGAAATGGTCAAAATAGGTCCTTGAAAACACCATTTGGCTGGTTGAGTTTTGCTTCCCTTCACATCCAAATTCATGATTTTTGAGAAGAAATGCTACCTTTAAGAGAGGGAGTGAATAACAGTAAAGTACCATACAGTATGTGGTACTTCTGGGGCCGTGCAATATATATCATCTTCTGGGTGTGTTCTTGTAACAGAATTTACCAGTGGTAAGTACAATACTGATGCAAGATGTGTGCGGCTACGGCAAAATTTGACTAGGCAGGTCACGAGGGCTATAAAATTGCCACTGCTAGCAGTTGTTGAGGCAATATTTTATGAGGTCTTCTAACAATAAAACAGAGTTTGAAATGTGCTGTGTAACATTATTCCTTTAATTTTATGGTAAGTTCGACGTTACCCAAACATTATCATTAAATTGTGCACAAGGGAGTAAAAAAATACACAGGGGAAAAAGAGATACAGAGGAAAAGAAAATCTGGAAAAAATATTTTATTGCAAGATATCTATGAGCACCAGTAAACTGAAGCAAATATATAACCCAGAATACAACTGCTTCCCTAAGGGCCTAATGCGTTATCATGATGTGATGAAGACCTTCAGCCCTCAAAGGCCATGCCAGCAGAGCCCCAGCTCTAGCCATAACAAGCTAAAAAGGCTCCAAGTGTCTGTTGCTTAGAGACCAGCCTAGCTAAGCTGAGAGACAAAATGCTAGAAGGCTGGCCATTGTATACATTTCTTTTTTTGGTGGTGGTGGGGGAGGTTGGAAGGATGGGAGAAGAGGTTACAACAATTTATGAAAACATCTACTAAGGCTTGTGCAGAGGGGAGACTCCCACAAATGAAATTTTGGATCCTTGAAGTATAGAGCATAATTAAGGGATAAGGCTAACCAAATTATATTTATTGAAGGCCAACACTAGTATACAAGGGTGAATCACACAAGACTTCTTCTCAGTATGTTTCTGGTCACTAGGTAAGCCACACAATATTATTATGAGGTAGCACATGATTATCTTTTGTATTGAACAGACAAAGTCAGAGAGATCGAGTTAATCTTCAGCATTGCCAAAGGCAGCCAAATGAAGAGCTCAAGACTTTATACTACCACTGGAACATTTCTACATGGGCAGGATAGGATATTTGTGGAATTTTCCGAGAATTTGACAGCTTTCACTTAGGCACAAAGGGCTGTTCACCATGATCCTTCAGAGTACAATGCTGACTCCAGTTTTGTAAAGATTCTCCAGCCAAAGGTAACAAGTCAATGGCCAATGGCTGGCTCAGGTCTCTTTCCTCTGCCTTCCACTCCTCTGGTGACCTTCCCACTTCCCCTGCTTAGCCTACAGCCCCACAAAAGTTGGAAGGGCCTTTAAGGAGGCAGATGTTAGACTCCGGCCCACATCTGGGTTCTACAACTGGACCTTTCTGGCTTTAAAAAAATCTAAACAATTGTCTCTACAAGTGTAACTCAAATTATCCTGGAAAATTAGAAAGAGATAAAGAGGACCAGGAAGAGGAAGACAGAATGATGAAACTGAAGAACTTTCTAGTAACAGTGGCTTCTGGCCAGGGGACTTATTATTTGGTTTGAAGTCCTTTAAATTCCTGGAATATCAGACAGATCTAAATTCTAAGATACAAAAACTCAAAAAAGGTGGGCAATTTCCCTACATAGGGAACTCCTTCAATTAATGAACATTACAACCCCTCCATGATTTGGTAGATCAATCCTAGGGAGTTGCATGACTTACCCAGGGGTCACAAAGCTAATAAGTGGCAGAGGATGGGATCTGAACCTAGGTCTTCCCGTTTTCAAGCCCAGCCCTTGTTGGGCTTAGCACATTGCTGCTATAGTCTATATTCCCGAATTGAGTTGGAAAATGTCTTCTAAAGACAAATACAAATGACTCTTTGATTCTCTGATGTTTGGGATTATTTGTACCATATGAGCTTAAATCAATAAGTGACTGCAACGTGTTTGACACTGCCAGAGTACAAGTAGTTTCATTCCTGAGCTATGCTAAAGATTCACCCTTTACTCCTGATAACTGATGTATCTCTCTGGAAAACCTTACACCACTGGTCTGAACATAGGCTGCACTGTTAAATCTAAAAGGAAAGACAAATACATGGAGACAAAGCAGAAAAATAAAAAACCCAAAACATCAAAGCTTATAGACTACACTTAAACTTCATACAAGCCACATTTGGGAGGGGAGAAAAGCATGGGTTATATTTGGACCAGCACGATTTCTAATGAAGTGAAGATTAAGGGAGAAAACAAAAGGGAGGGAAGAAGCTTCTGATGTTTTTTTTGGGGAAAAAAAAGGATTCTGCAGTAACATGTAAGAAGGCAGATTCCCATTTATAAGTAGAGGATAATGGTTTTGTGTTGCAAATATTCACCTATAAGGGAGATGACAGGTCAGCTGAACCTTAACCCTTAGAAATCTAAGCAGCTTTTGCATGAACTCAAAAGGAACAATTGCTTACATCCCTCTTCTTCTGCTACCATCTACACAATTGTCTCTAATTGTATAGTTACATGTCATATACATAACAGAAAACATAATTGACTTGGTTGAGGTAAACACACTAATATCTTCTAATCACAAAATTACATATAATCGCAAAGGGCAGTGTTTCTGTAAGAATAGGATAATAACTTTAGAATGTGCCTAGTCAGGCACACATTTGATACTAACAAAAAACCTGAAGTTAGAAAGAGGTCAACAATAGCATCTGATTTATCTGTACTTCTTAAGGGAATAGAATGTTTTTGGATTATGCATCATTATACCTCCAGCCAATGACAAAAGTACTTGCTCTTAGAGCAGAACACAGTCATCACATCTTTGTGCTTTTAAAATTATGAACTCAAGATTACTGTAAGGGAGCTTAAAAGGAATTTGACTTAGAAGTAATGTCAACCTACAAAACAGAAAGCCTGGTGCTATGTTCTTAATGTTGCACTGAATTCCAGTGAGGGGACTGGACAATTTTTTCCTGTTTAGGGATCATTTGCTCATGCATTACAAATCATTCTTTCATTAATCAAGGATGATACTTCATTCTTAATGGCTTATTATTAGAAGTGTAAACACTATCCCTTTGCTATGTAAATGTGAACTTTTTCAGTCTGAGAACAGAAATACCTTCTATTACTTTCAGATGTAAGTATCAATAACTCCTTTGTGTGGAGGCTAGTCAGCACGTCACCATTTGTTTACACAGTGCTGCTTAAATGATTAAATCCAATACACTCACTAGCTATTTGAAGGCTCCTCGCATAATGGAAACCAATTCAGGCAAACATGAGTCCGTTGGACAATGACAACTCGAGAATGTCTTCCAGCACTATTTGCTACAGAACATCCAGGAGCCAGCCAGTTCCAGACGACCTAGCCCCTGACCTGTCAAAAAGCTGTCACTTTAAGAAGGTTGCAACTAAAAGGTGGTCCCATGACATGCAACCTGAAAATGGGATTTTCGCTGAGCATTCAAGTTAGACGGTGAACCAAGCAAGGCGTCTATACGTGCTTGCAAGTGCTTGGAGCTTTCTGATAGTGGCTTGCAAAAGCACAAGCTGGCTCCAAAAAACTTGTTTTCCCTGAAACCGCCTGTAAGCTGCTGCAATATTTTGTCATCTTCAGATGTTAAGAGAGTGCAGAAAGACTGGAGAAGTGTCCTATATTCTTGATGGGCCTTTGCTGTACGGCCTAGTTAGTAAACCTCAGACTGACTGGACAGACCATCCAGAGCCACAGGCCATCTTATTTCTTCTTTTTTTTCTGAAACATAATAGTTCTTCTTGGTGTGCTTTGAAGTGGCCTAGAAAAGTCTCATCTACTGCAGTTGTTTTTTTTTTCTTTCTAAGTTCCACTTAGGATGAAGGACTAGAATCCTCCTAGAAACACTTATTTCTTGAAGTTTATTTCTTTCTGTCCATGAGGCTATTTTATCCATTCTGGTTTTCATATAAAAATGAAAGCAATATTTCTGGATAGTTCTGTCCAGCACACCAAGCCTTAGCATTAAATAATTCTCTTCTTAACCATTATCCCATCACTTTTGCTCTTGGGAATATAAATCCTCTTGCTCAGAACCTGAAAAGGTTTTGTTTTGTTTGTTTTTAAGATGCAGACAATCTTAAAACAAAAATGGCACATAAGCCTTCCTATGCTTTGGATAGGAATCAAACTTGCTCAGGTAAAATCTGTGGCTCAAAACAGCAGCCAAGGCCTGGCTGAAGAGGACGTATGACACCACAAGCCACCATGTAAAATTACAGAATCCAAAGGTGACGGCCAAGGACACGTAGATCATCAGTTCTGCCAAATAATTAGGGCCAGAAACATATTCAAACCAGTCTCCAAAAGGAATTCTGTAGTTAGAGTGAATGACCTTTCCTGAAATGAAAAAAACACACAGCATGAATTTGAAATAAAGGTGTTTTCTGAAGTGAGTTCATGCTCCAGAAAACACGTAGTTACACTTGTATCTATATTAGTCTCACCCACCTACATATAAAACACATAACCCCGACATAATATGACCTATTTCTATATAAAAAATTATTCAGTTCAGAAAGCCAAACATTAATAATCATAAAAGAAAAACTAGCACAAAAAGTTTGTGTAAAAAAGGTATATAAATTAGCACTGTATTTGAAAAAAAAATCCCAACTTAAAGTAATAACCCCACCTTTTATATAAGCTTGATGACAAAAACTGAGATCATTACATGTTAAGGGCAACTTCCTATAAAAGACTAAATTTTTTTAGATCGAAATGAATTTATTAGAAGAAACAACCAACCACTTGGCAGGCCAATTCAGAAAATAAGAGGATTCTCAGGCTAACCATGTAAATTATCTGGATTATTTTAGGCCAAAAAGTATACTTTGACTTAAAGGTTACTTTCTGCAGCGTGATTATCTTGTATTTTTGCATATAAAAACAACAATAGGAGCTAGCATTTCAAAGTTTGCAAAACCTCTTAAATATCTCTCTTTACTCTCACAACAATCCTTTACAGATGAAGAAACAACCTATCCAAAGGCTGATGTTTAATTTTACTTTTAATGAAGGAAAGACAGCTTAAAGAGCAGGGTAACTGCAGATGGATAAACAAAGGGCTAAAGTTAGAGAGGTTATAACTTAAATTTTTTTTTGCCCTTTTGGCGTGTTTACACATAGTTTGAGGCCAAGATAGGTTCTCTCAGAGTCAGTATTCCAAATCAGACAAGACTTACAAGGTTCTTAGAGAGAGGAATTAAAAACACTTACTATCTGTGCATTTTGGTGGCATAAAATGTTAAATACATGCTAAGTAAGGCAACAAAATTCCATAACCCCCAAGACAGCGAGCATATGAATTAGGAGCTCCATATTCTTAGGAATTCCAAAATTTCCTCATTGTCAATGGATTTAATTTCTTCCTCACCAATTTTTTTTTACTAGAAAAGCAGTAACTGATCAATTTGGGTTCTCTTTTCTTCCTTTCCCATGATTCTAATAGGAACCAAGACAAATGTTGCTAATGCTTTATGGTATGCTTCCAATAACCCTAGGAGATAGGTGGCTGGCAGTATTATTATTCCCTTTCTCAGGTGTCAAGATGTCTGCCCAAAAGGTGGGCAACATGATAGAACTTTAGAATCACAGAATTTTGTTTACTTTAAATGTTTTAAATTATAAACTTAATCACCCAACATGTACATTTCAATGTACAAGGATTAAAAAAGAGAATTACATGTAAAACTGTAAACTTGTTAGATTTTTTTTTAGCGTTTTTAAATTTTAACAGAGTGGTAACAAGACTGGCCTATTTGTGTGCCCTTCTGAATTTCTATTTTTCTTCTGCATATTTTAAAATGTTTTATAGATGCTCTTTTTTTGAATCTCTATTACTACCCATTAATTCTTTGTGTACCACCTCTCCCCAAACCCTTCCTTATAACAAATGATTGTCAAGCAAAACAAATTAACACATCAGCTGTGTCTGAAAAATGTAAGAATCCTTGAACATTAAAGCTGGAAGGCATAGAAATCATCTAGTCTAAACCTCTCATTTTACAGATGAGAAAACTGAGACCCTGACAGTAAAGTGATTTGCACTAAGACATATGTCTGGTGAGTGAAGAAAAGAACAATTATGCTCTGAAGATTGGCAATTATAGGCTGGAAATTTCAATAAGCTCACCTGAATCATTTTTCCTCATATTAGCCAGGATGACATGGCACCTGTGTTGATGGACAGACGACCAGATGTACATCATCATCCCCAGGATATGGAACCAACGTGTTTGCATCAACAGACCTTTCCCTACATAAACTGTGGATGTGATGTGACAGTTACCTGATTAGCAAAATGTTGTTGACATCAGAAATACAGTGTGTTTGAAAAAAGAAAAACCTTGTTGAGTTAGCTCAGGGGCAGAACTCATGTATCTATCCTACCAGTCTGATTTTCTCCTTCAGGACTTGGAAGGTGCGCCTGTCTGGATGCAGAATGGAGAAACTCCCCTTCCCTTCCCTTCAGTTCTCTAGACAAGGGTCAGCTTTGCTCTCCATTGGTTGACAAATTCTGGAGCCACTGGCAGAAAATCCTATGCTATTCGATATTTTTCTCCATCATCATACTCTAGGTTATGTCCCCTTTCAGAAATGGAGACCTACTGCTCTTGCTAGCAATAATGATACGATACATAAGGTTGTGGGGTACCATTACTTCCACCATGAAAAAGTATAGTGACAGGTTTTTGGCAGGGAAAGCAGTGGGTTCTATCCATGTCACAAAACAACTGTAAATAAATCTCTGTTCACAAGCTTTGCTTAAAGGTGATTCATTCTTTCTAATATCAGAAAAAGTTTCCAGAAAAATGGAAAGTAGTCATTACTTCTGCATACTACACAAAGCTACCATGAAGTCAAATTAAGCAACTGATGGGAGGGGTCAGAAATGAATTCTTCTTTCACAACATGCCTAATGTGGAAATACGTTTAACATGATTGTACACATGTAACTTATATTGGATTGCTTGCTGTCATGGGGAGGGGAGAGGGAAGAAAGAGAGAGAGAGAGAAATTTGGAACTCAAAATCTTATTAGAATGAATGCTGAAAACTTAAAAAAAAAAGTTTTCCAAACCCAAAAAACCACAAACTATAGACATAAAAGTAGATCGATACCTTCTGAGTGAAGGGATCCTAATCCGCGGTTACAGGAGTCTTACGGATTATAGGATCAGAGTTTTAGAGTGAAAAGAGATGTTACCTAGTGCTGTTCTCTCATTTATAGATGAGGAATCTGAGACCCAGAGAGGTATGACTTCCCCAACATCATACAGATAGGAATTGAATGTAATTGCAGGAAAATAATATCCAGGGGTAAAAAAAAATCTTAAAATCCTGAAATAAGTCTAAAAATAATAGATGGGAGATGGCAAATGGCACAATCTTCCTCCTAAAAGATTATTTTACTTGGGGCTTGTAACCAGGTGGCTCAGACAGCAATGGTCCAGGTGACCTTCCTAGAAAGCAGATAGGATGGCTAAAAGCTTCTATGAACAGTAAGGGAACATTTGCTAAATTATAATACCATAAAGGAGGTGGGGCAGAAATGTGTATACAGTACATGGATAAAGATAGCAGAAGGTGGGATGAAGGAAAAGGAGAGGTCCAAGTAAGACCCTCTAGGAATACTGGAGCAACACAACACTGGCAGATGGGTGCCTGGCTGTATTATTAGAAGGAGTCGGGTGAAGGGAAGGTTCAATAAAGGTTACAGTATCTATTACCTGGCAAATGCACTCCAAAGTCCATGTGTGCCCACTTCTCCCTGGAGTTCTCATAAGAGAGGTTCAGAAAGCAATCCAAGTGGAGTGGAAACAAAATCTGGCCTACGGCTCCAAGAGAGCTGAGTGATGTCAATCACCACATCAAAACACAAACATTTATAAAGTGATAGCTATATGTCAGGCACTGTGCTGTGTGCCGGGGAGTCAGGAGGCTGGAAGCTAACAGCCAAAAGCCCTTTGGAAAAAAAGCAGAGCTCTTATTGCAGAAAACCCAAAGGTGGCTGGCATTCATCAAGAATGTATGAAAATCATGACATTAACTGAAAGTGTGTCAAAAAAATGTTCTTCTCAGTATGAAAAACACCACATCTCAAATTAATTTAGATAATTAAATTCAGAGTAACTTAAATGAGTCACATTATTTGTGGGGTATTGAACCATCAGAGGTTCATCTGGCTGTGTCATGACCCTAGGAAGAAAACGAATACAGCACAAAGAGAGAAAATAAGAACAAAAATAATTTAAAGAAGCCTCCTCTGAAAGCCTGCTAATGCCTTCTGGGGAAATTTAGATGGGGTAGTAGAAATCAAATTGAAACATTGCTTAAGTATTAGAGGCATAGCAAATTCCATCTAAATTTGTATAGATGACATAAGGGTCACCTTTAGGAATCAATGGGGAAATATGATTCTGGGAGAAAATAGGTTCATGTCAGAGAGAAATACAGTGCTGGAATCCAGGTGGCTACAGCTGTAATAAAAACCAACTTGCACTACAGATGTTAATGCATTAGCTGGTAGAAAATTTTGAGAATGAACACTGTCACTACAACCCAATTTCTTATAGTGTTCAATACCACTGTATAGAGGTTAAAGGACACACTGCTCCCTTCTCTTAACAAATGATAAACTGTTTTCTAGGAATGTACCTTATAGGGGTGTTGCCTGGGTGTTTGTTGGGAAATGTTGTGTCAAGACAAAGTTTATAGGTAGCATTTAAAAATTAAAACACAATTCATGATCTTGATTTTCCTCTTATCAGTAGTTTGTAAGCCTTTTTGTATCACGGGCCCTTTTGGCAGTGTGGTGAAGATTGTGGACCCCTTCTTAAAATAATGTTTTTAAACAATTAAGGAAAATATTTAATTTCAGTTAAAGGTTAATGAAAATAAAGTTCACGGACTCCCAGAACTCCAAGTTCATGGACTTCCAGAAATCTGTCAGATCTTTGGCATCTACGGATCCCAGATTAAGAACCCCTGCTCTAAATACAAGGAATGTAAAAAAAATTTGTTTTAGTATGCTATTTCAGTTTCAATCTCATACTACCCTTCTCCTCCTTTCTCTGACCCTCCCATTAAAATAGCTTATTTGTGATGTGGAGAAGATGCTAAATTAGTGGCTCTGTGTACCATATCCTACTCTGACAGGAGAGGGGAATGTTTTGTTATTTGCCATAGGATTAAGGGTTTTTCTCATTGTAAACCTGGATTTGAATAAACCATTCCCCTGAGGAGAGGGGGTCAGGACCCACAACATAGCAACCTGAGCAGAGCAAGAGCTTAGAGGCAGTAGCTGGGCCAGGGAAAGATAGTCATTGTTCTTTGGCTGGGGTTTCATCTGTCATCTCAGCTTGACCTCACCTATGCCCCCTTGAGGACCACTCCCTCACTGAAATAGCAAAATCATATTCAGGCATACATTTCTGTTGCTTGTACTTAGAAATGGGTATTTTTGCTTGCCGCTCACTTTCCCATAAGATCACAAGCTCCTCACACCCAAGGGGCTGTATCTCCAATTTTCAACTTTCCCATACTGATCCAGCATTCTGCCCCAAACTACAATGTTAATGAATCCCAAAGAGCTAAGCCAGCAAGACCAGGGGAAGTGCTCACCATTCCTTCCGTCAACTGGCACTTGGCTCAGTATGGTTAAGCCAATAATGACATAATAAGAGATTCCAAAGCAGTACTGAACCATGTGAATCACGCCATCGGAAAACACGCTGATGAAGAGGCACTCAACCAGTCTTCGTATACTGTGGAGCCACATAAACACTAGAACCAAGAAGGCAGACAGCACTAGCTCATCACCTGCAACGGAAAGGCACAACGCACTCAGCATGTTTCTCTCCTGGGGCTTTCAAAGCTATTTTTCTATTGTCAAACATAGAACCTTCGAGCTAAAGAGAGTTTAGTACTAGCTTAAATAGCTTAGTTTAAAGACACTTTCGTACAAACTCTCATTTTTATAAATATTCAGTAACTAATGTCCACAGTTTTGGCTAATCAAATGGCAGTCATGGGATGGGAAACTGGATCCCCTGACACCTTCTTCAGGCGTGCCGCTAGGTGGCTCAGTGGAGAAAGCACCAGACCTGAAATCAAGAACACCCAAGTTCAAATCCAGTCTCAGCCACTTACTAGCTGTGTGTCCCTGGGCAAGTCACTTAACCGCTGCCTGCCTCAGTTTCTTCAACCATAAAATGGAGATAATAAGAACACCTATCACACAGGGACGTTGTGGGGATCAAATGAGATATTTATAAAGTGCTTAGCAGAGTGCCTGGCACATAGTAGAGCTATAAAAATGTTTGCTATTAATTATCTTAAGCATCTTATTATAGCTCTGCTACAGATTAGGCCTGCACAATCTGTGGCCCAAGGGCCACTTACAGCCCGCGGGACGCCAAAGGATTTTGAAAAATGTAGGCCTGATATAAATGATACTTTCTGAGCTATATGGAAAGCACAATAAAAATTATCTGGTCTGAAAGACAAGAGAAGTTATTTGGGAGTATGGGTTTTATCTTGTGGAGGTCCCTATATCTGCCCGTGCTTTCTAGCACTCTGGGGCAGACAAGACTAGCCTTGGAAAGCTGAGAAGGCATTTATATGTTACAGATGCAGATGAACTCCTCTGCATCCTTCCTTATTCTGGTCCATGTGGGGACAGGGGAGAGAACAAGTCACTTTAAGAGAAAGAACAAGGAAGAGTCAAATAGAGACACAGACTGAACCAATCTTAAAAACCAAATTAAAAACCAAACCCAAAGCAGGAAAATTGCACTTCATATGACAAATCAAATCACAGGACAGCCCTGCTCTGGATCTTCCCCTCCTCTCCCTTTAAGTGGCACTAACTGTCCAATAACACACCCACACCCACATACACACCCCCACCCACCCACACCCACACCCCAAGTTGTAATTCTTTAGAAATAGCCAAAAGTGAAAAATCCAAACTCCTCTTTCTAAGGGTAAGCTCCAGGATAATTCAACCAAGTCCTGAAAAATGCTTGTTTAAATGAGATGTGGTGGAATCTTCTCTCCTTTCAAAAAGGGAATGAGTCCAGTATTCCCCTCCTAGGTAACAAGTTCTCCTGGTTTGACAGCCCCAAATCCTTGTTCCTAGGGAAGGTGTGACAGGGTTTAACAGCTGGGGGACAAAGGAGATTTTCATCTTGCTCCTCACTGGGGTTAATTTTGGTTTAGGTCAGTTGTTTTTTCCTTCTACTTCTCCATTTGGAAAAGCATAGCTAATATGAAGAGGGTATTTTGTAATTGTCTAAAAAATAACTTGCAAAAGTAGGATTACTGTTTTACCACAAACTCATATTTTTATTCTTTTCTTCCCAAAGTTTTGTATCAAGTTTTCCAGTCAAAGTCCTGAGGCTTTATGCTGATTACTTTGTGACAGTATGTTTCTTAGAAACTGATGTTTCAAAGTAACATTAAAGGACAGGGCAAACTTTTTTCTTCTTTTCAGAAATGGAAGGCTTCTTTGATGTTTCCATGGATCCTCATCCTCACTGATGTGTGGACACCATCTGATGGGACAGACTGCATCCTTCGCTGCCTTCTGAGCTACGTACAGAGAGGCCAGGGCAGAGCCCTTGCCTCAAAGTCAGGAAAGCAAGTTCAAAATCTTGGTTCTGACATCAGGAGTAAAAGCCATTAGCTCCTCTCTATAATTTTCATTCTCTTTTTTTCTTCTACTTTTCACTCTAAGACTTGTAATAATAAAAATTATTTGTTGTCATTAGTCATTTTCAGTTGTGTTTGACTCTTCGTGACCCCTTCTGGGGTTTTCTTGGCAAAGATACTGGAGAGGTTTGCCATTTTCTTCTCCAGCTCATTTTACAGATGAGGAAACTGAGGCAAACAGGGTTAAGTGACTTGCCCAGGGTCACACAGCTAGTAAGTGTCTGAGGTCGAATTTGAACTCAGGTCTTCCCAACTCCAGGCCTGGTGATTTATCCACTGTATCTCCCAGCTGCCCTAATAATAATAACAGCTAACATTTATATATAGCACTTTCAGGTTTGCAAAGCACTTTTCATATGATCCTATTCTTACAACTCTGTGAGGTAGGTGCTACCCCATCTACAGATGATGAAGATGGAGGCTGAGGGGTTAACTGATTTGCCCAGGGTCTCACAGCCAATAAGTTTCTGAGGCAGGCTTCAATCTTACATCTTCCTGTCTCCAGATCCAGTGAGCAAACTCTACAAAATACTTCCTAATTCACCAGGTGGGGGTAAGGATTGATTTTTACTCTATCTATAAAATGCCATCAGCAATTCTTGCTAACTTGACATTATCAAAGCAGGATGAATGTTTGGAACTGAGGCTTTTGTGGAGGGGGAAGTTTACCTTGCATTTGTGAAGCCCCGAGTTTTCTGAGCAAATCCTGAAGCCACACAGGAAAGGGTGCTCCTAGGAACAGGGCTTGGATAAGACACAGAAGCAAGAAGCCATTCCACACCACTGAGATGATATAGAAATGGCAAAACCACCTGTAGAAAATAACAGAAACTTGGTGTAAGTCAAAGGGGTTTGGGCTAAATCAGCCTGGACAAAGTCTAATGCTTCTTAGGATTTGCATTCTATCAGAAAGCTAATGCAAATTTACTTTTGGAACAAGGCTCCCTGGCAGGAGGCCTCCATGGGACTGACTTTTAAAGTTTAATAAGAACACTACAAATCTTACAACATTTAGATAGAGGTTCAGCTAGAAACATTTCTTATCTCTCAATGACTCCCTAACCTGGGTTCAAGTTCCAGAGCCAGGGCCATAACTGCATTCAGGAAAAACCAATGCTATGCCTTCCATAGCCAAATGAAGGCAAGATTTCCACATACTGCAATAATAGGTGCATGATGGTTTCCAAAGATTTTGCGAGACTGTATCTCATATAAACCCTCAAGCACCACACCCTGGGGGGCAGGTTAACATTATTTGTCTAGAGAGATTAAATTATTCTGCTTGAATAATTAGTTAGCATTAGATTCTAGGAGCTTTATTTGAAAGTAGCTAGGTGGTGCAGTGGAAAGAGTGCCAGGGCTGGAGTCAGGAAGACTCATCTTCCTGAGTTTAAATCTGGACTCAGACACCTACTAGCTGTGCGACCCTGGGTAAGTCACTTAATCTTGTTTGCCTCAGTTTCCTCATTTGTAAAGTGAGCCAGAGAAAGAAATGGCAAACCTCTCCACTATCTTTGCCAAGAAAACCCCAAACATGTCACAAAAAGTCAATCACAACTGAAAATGACTAATGACAACAAATAATTTTTATTATTACAAGTCTTGCTTAGAGTGAAAGGCAGAAGAAAAAAAGAGAATGAAAATTATAGAGAAGAGCTAATGGCTTTTACTCCTGACGTCAGAACCAAGATTTTGAACTTGCTTTCCTGAATAGAAATGATGAAATTAGCAAGAAATATACATCTTGCCCCATTTCCAAGACACTCTTAGATTTAACTGAGATACAGGGAGCATGGTATAGTGTATCAGAAAGCTAGTCTTGGAGTCAGAAAGACCTAGGTTCAAATTCGACCTCTGATACTTCATGTCATAGCCGACTCTATGGCTATGGGGGAACATAATACACTAACACTGTCCATGGGGTTTTCTTGGCAGGGATACTGGAGTGGTTTGCCATTTCTTTCTCCATTGGATTAAGGCAAACAGAAGTTAAGAGATTTGCCCAAGGTCATACACCTAGTAAGTGTCTGAGGCTGGATCTGAATTCAGGTCTTCCTAATCCAAGCCCTGAGTTCTAACCACTGGGCCACTTTGCTGCCCTGTCTGATACTGACCTGCTATGAAATCCTGGACAAGTTACTTAACTTCCAGGTGCCCCAGGCAAGTCTCTAAGATTGTACGTGCTACAAAAAGGCCCTTTGAGGCCATCTAGTTCAATCTTTTCATTTTACAGATAAGGAAACTGAGGTCTAGAGGGGTTCTATGATTTACTCAAAGTCATATGTGTGTGAGTCAGGATTTGAATTCAGGTCCTCATGACACCAAATCAAGCACTCTACCACTCTAAGAGGCCATCTTGTAGTAGGAAAGTTGTAGTTCTGCATTGCTAGAGGGAGTCTCATAACTGGGAACTCCCCACATGGATGAAATCGAATTCCAGTCCCCTCTCATACTCCCTCTTAAAAAAAAAACACACCCACAAATAAGAATCAATCAACAAGCTTTATTAAGTGCATGTGCCAGGAGCGTGCTAAGCCTTATATATACAAAGCAAAGCAAAAAACATAAAAGCAAAAAGAAAAAAACAACAAACCTTTCCCAAGAAGCCAATTATTCCAACTTGCTCCATTTGTAGTCTGGAACAAGACGCTCAAACGTCAAACAGTCATTTATGGATTAAGGCAGCCTTAACATCAACATACTGCAGTTGTTCCTAAACTCTACTGCTAGCTAGCTATACCAACAGAAAAGGATTAGTTTTCTTTATATACATATATATATGTATATATATATATATAATATATATATGTATATATATATGTATATACACACACATATACACATATATATATATATAAACATATAAACATATACACACACAAGTATAGATACACACTATATATATGTACACATATACATATACATATACACACACACACACACACACACACACACACACATATATATTTTTAGGCAATCAGATTTAAGTGACTTGCCCAGGGTCACTCAGCAAGTAAGTATCTGAGGCTGGATTTGAACTCAGGTTCTCCTGATTTTAGGGCTGCTGCTCTATCCACTTTGCCACGTAGCTGCCCCTCCCAAATACTTTTTAACAAACACAAACATGGGGGTACAGCCACATGCTGCCTCCTTAGAATCACCCTGGCTTCTTCCCTGTGCACTATCAGATTTCTGTGGGAGTAATCCTGGTCCTCCCACTACCTTCTACTATGCCCTCTCTTCTTTCACATTCCCATAGGACCCACTTCAGACGACACTTCAGAAATGTCATGCACACAGTGTAAGCTTCATGAATGTTGCTAAAATGCCTGAATTAGTAGTATGCCCCAGTCAGTGGAGTTCTGGGGTTAATGCTTAAAAAAAAAAAGTGCGCACAAAATAGGAGTGTAGGGGAAGGCTGGCTCACAGAACTCTGGAGCATACTGTATGGAGAATTCAAAATTACAAGCTCTACCTTCATTTGTAGATTTTTAAGACACCTGAATAAAGGGCACTGACTTCAGTCAACAGAATTTTGTTCACATTTCTCTTCTGATGTTTCCTGCTTTCATGACAGGCTGCTTTTCCTGGAGAGGCTTTCAATCTCCTTATGTGTAAAATGAGGGGAGTTGACTTAGATGAGCCCCGCTTCTAGGTACTGAGCAGTTATCTGAGTTCAAAGTTTAAAAAAAAAAACAAAACGCCACACTCAAGAAAATCACTGCAGAATGAGCTTTCTAGGTCTTCAGCACAAATCTGGAAGACCAGAGTTTCAAAACCGTGCAACCGAATTGCTTCACATATATAGCTGACTTCTGAGAAAATTAGTATAAGGCAACAGCATTTTAGGAAGTCAAGTCTCTGGCAGCTAAAAAGGAAATTTGAAAACAACAAAGAACCCACAACATCCCCTGTGCAAATGTAATGAAGATGTTTAATGTATTTGAGCTTTAATTCTCAGACTGGTTTGCTACACCGATAAACAAACATTCAAGGTTTAATCATATTTAAGCAGTCAATGAAGTGGAGGGAGGGGCAGGAAAGGTGACTTCAAGCCTGCCAGTACCAATCACTGACTCAATTTAAGCATTAACAGTAAATTTTCTGAAAAAAGTAAACTGGCCACCTTCAGGCACGATGAGGCTAGGAGAAGAGAGCAGAGGTAGGAGGGGGAGGGGTGCTAGTGAAAGACCACTGGATCTGTAATTAGACAAACTGCCAATAGCACCTTGGGCGCCTTTTTTCACTGCTCTCTAAAATCAGAGGGATGGACTGAGCCCTTCCAGATCCAGATCTGGTCCCTTGAATTAAACAACGACAGCACTCTGATTCAGGCAACTGTGATTATTCAGTGTCACATACACCCTGGAGAATGCTCAGGCTATTACTACTCTATCCAAAAGCAGTTACACTGAAATTTGGCCTCACATACGACCAGTCAGTGAATAGTTATTAATTGCCTACTACATGCCAAGACGTGCCAAGTGCCAGGGGTACAAATAAAGGCAAAAGACAGTCCCTCGGTTCTAGGAGCTTACAATCCAGTGGGGGAAGCTGTTCAGCTGTTCAGTCGTATCAGACTCTACATGACCCCATGCTGTCCAAGGGGGTTTTCTTGGTGAAGATGCTAGAGTGGTTTGCCATTTCCTCCTCTTGTGGATTAAGGCAAACAGAGGTTAAGTGACTTGCCCAGGGTCACACAACTAGTAAGTGTCTGAGGCTGGATTTGAATTCAGATCTTCCCGATTCTAAGCCCAGGACTCTATCCAGTAAGATACCCAGCTGCGTCCAGTTGGGGAAAGACAACACATAAAAAGCAGGTGGGTGGGAAAGGTGGGGAGGGAGGAGGTTGGAGGGGAAGAGACAGGGTGGTAATGGCTTCGGAGAATGATATAATCCATTAGAGTGAGTACCCCAGGTTTAGAAAGATTAGATGGCTGCCCTGGGGCCCTCCAAAGTGAAGCAGCTGGGAGAAGCTGTTCCACAGTCACCCTCTCCAACCAGAGGAAGGGAGGGGCCCCAGGGCCAGGGGGGACCAAGCAGGTATGAGTTTCAGGGTTGATGGGATCTTGCAAGAGGGAATGAAGAAATATCAACCATGGGGCAATGCAGTGCTCGAGGACCAACTCACAGGACTATAGGAATATATATATATATATATAT
The DNA here is from genome assembly GCF_003287225.1 of Phascolarctos cinereus. NCBI lineage: Eukaryota > Metazoa > Chordata > Mammalia > Diprotodontia > Phascolarctidae > Phascolarctos > Phascolarctos cinereus. The sequence continues at coordinate 145,000,805 of NW_027556402.1, forward strand.
ATATATATATATATATATATATATATATATATATATATATATATATATATATATATATATATATTTTGAGCTGGAAGAGCCCTCAAAGGTCATTTAGTTCATGCTCCCTCATTTTACAGATGGGGAAAATGGAGGCAAAGAGAGGTTAAGTAACTTGCCCAGAACAGAGATGGCAGTAAGCAGTGTTTTTTCCACTACAGCATTAGTTGTTCAGTCATTTTAAGTCGTGTCCAACTCTTTGCGACCCCATTTGGGGATTTCTAGGCAAAGACACTGGAGAGGTTTGCCATTTCCTTCTCTAGTTCATTTTACAGATAAGGAAACGGAAGCAAACAGGTTTAAGTCACTTGCCCAAGATCACACAGTAAGTGTCTGAGACTGGATTTGCACTCAGGTCTTCCTGGCACTCTATCCACTGAGACACCTAGCTGCCTTACTACAACATAGGCTGGCCCCGATAATAAGGGCTGGTAGGTGGCTCAGTGGTTAGAGATTGTCCTGGAGTTGGGAAGACTTGAGTTCAAATGTAGCCTCAGACACTCACTAGCTGTGTGACCCTGGGCAAATCACCAAACCTGTCTGTCTCAGTTTCCTCAAGTGAAAAATGGTGAATAAATGCCTACCTTCCAGGGTTATCATGAGAATCAAATGAAATCTCATCATGTTGTTTCCTTCGTTAGATTGTGAGCTCCTTGAGCAGGGACTCTCTTTTGCCTCCTTTTGTATCTCCAGTGCTTGGCATAGTGCTGGCATACAGTAGGTGCTTAATAAATGTTTATTGATTGATTTATAAAGTGCCTGGTACATAACAGGTTCTTAATATATGCTTGTTCCTTTCCCCTTCAAGTAGTTCTCTTTCCTGGCATAAAGAATTAAATTTCTTCATTTGTGTTCTTCTGGAATGACATATGATGGGATCATGGGAGAGCCATCCAGCCCAATCCCCCACTTTACAGATGAGGAAACTGAGGCCCAGAAAGCTGAACTGACTTGCCCAAGTGGCATGAAACCCTGGTCTTTTGACTCCAAATCCTTCTTTTTCCAATGAACAAAGTGCCTAACTTACCCTTTTGTTTTTAATTTTTAAAAATAATTCAGATGTGACCAACTTTGATAGACTTAGCTCTTCTCATGAATGCAACAATTTAAGACAATTCCAAAAGACTAGTGATGTTTTTTTTTTTTTGGCTAGGCAATGGGGTTAAGTGACTTGCCCAGGGTCACACAGCTAATAAGGGTTATGTGTCTGAGGCTGGATTTGAACTCATGTCCTCCTGAATCCAGGGCTGGTGCTCTATCCACTGTACCACCTAGCTGCCCCCAAAAGACTCATGGTGAAAAATGCCATCCACACCCAGAGAAAGAACTATGGAGTCTGAACACAGACTGAAGCATACAATTGTCTCTCTCTTTTTTGTTTTTCTTTCTCAGAGCTTTTCCCTTTTGTTCTGATTCTTCTTTCACAACATGACTAATGTGGCAATATGTCTGATTGATTGTACATGTATAGCCTAGATCAGATTGCATGCCATCTTGGGAAAGAGTGAAGGGTGGGAGGAAGAAAAATTTGGAACACAAAATCTTATAAAAATGAATGTTGAAAACTAAAAATAAATTTTAAAAAGGAAGAAAAAAAAGAATCCTTATATAAAACAAAAAAATAATTCAGATGGAATACAACAAATCAAATATGGGTTTTCAGTACATTCAGACTTCCTTCTCAATAAGAACTATGGTTAACACACCTTTCATTGTTTAACTGGATCTGTCCCATTAGCTTCACTGACAATACAAAAAGAAACTTATTGTTTAGACTTAGAAAAAAACAATAGCTGAGACATATCTTGGGAGGTTCCGCCCCAAAACTCTGGAGGAAGTCCTCCAGTATTATTTCATAATTTAGTGGAAAGACAAGAAGTTACTAGAAGCTCAAACAGAACTGTTAATAATAATAAGGAATAAAGGAAAGTCATTAAGTCCTTGGGCAAATAAATCATTTAACCTCTGGGCCTCTGAGTTAGATCAGATGATCTCCAAAGGTCTGTTCGGTTCTAAATCTTAGGAGGTCTCAAGCTTTTGCTCACCATATGACAGTGACGGGCTGTTTTCCTATGCCAGGGTAGGATCCAGAGAAATCTGTGATAAACTTGGTATGTCAATGAAGGAAAAGCCTGGAATTTCATCAGTATAAAGCACTCCCTCCATCTAAAGATGGCCTATGATTTAGTGACACGCACAGGGTTATAGCATTAGTAAGTGTCACAGGTGGATGTGAAGCCAAGTCTTCTTGGCTTCTAGCCCCCTTTTTATCTACTGCCCCTTTTCAACTACTGTGCAGGGATATCAAACATGTTTTTTTTTTAAGATAATTAAATGGGAGATTCAACATTCTGCAAGGAGCAATTTCTCCTCCATTTTATGGTAGTGTGTTAACAACAGAAAAGGTGATAAATGAACGAAAAAAAATTGGAAGGGAGAGAAAAGATTAATTCTGATTAAAACCAGAATGACAGAGAATTTCCAGTTAGGAGATTCTTTGGCAAACAAATTATAACCCCTTTGGCTTAGTGATGGGGATAATCTCAGAAAGTTAAGATTTAGTTAAGGCAAATTTTGTCTCCAATTTATTATATCTACATTCCTCATTCTCTTTTTCTCGTCAGAAAAACTGCTGCCATCAAGTCATACCAATGTATATGATCACTGAGGCAGACATGCCCGGGACCTTTGGAGCCACCTGGTATAACCTCATTTTGCAGATGAGGAAGCAGAGGCTGTGAGAGGGCAGGTGACTTGCCTAAAGTTCCGTGGATGGTTTTGTAAATGCCAGAACTAGATACAACCTCAGGGTCAGTGACAAAGTTCTGGGCTCTTTCTATCCCCTGCTGCTCCTCCACCAGTCAGAACACAGTGGTTATTTACATCTCAGAAGTCAGGCTGTATTTAGCCTTTCAGCCATGGAATATAGATTAGATTGCTTTGGGATTTTGTTTCGTTGGCATCTAAAAGATTCCACATTCTTCTCTCCTAAATGCCAAATATAAACACATTCTCAGCTGTATCCTGGCATTCAATTTTTTAAAAAAAAGTGAAGATATAACCAAAACCACCCCTTTCAAATCTCTGATTCAGAGAACTGCTCCTCAGCCCCAATTTAATTTTTAGCAATTTGATTTTATACTTCAAGAAAACAACAAGCCTTAAACATCTTCTCGACATGGGATATGTTGAAAACCTGATATTCCAAAGAGGCATTTTAGAGATGGAAGAGATTAGGTCCTTGTACCTTCAGAAAAACTACACAAATGTGTTGTCACTTAACCAGTCAACTCTGGTAATCACCAGAAGTCAATTCTACCTGAAATGGGTTCATTTAGGAGATTCATGCCAGATATGAGAGGGAGCATTGTTTAATACAAAAAGCTTGCCTGTTACACTGAAACAAAGGCCCATGACTAAGATGGTCATGGTGACAGGGTCCAAATCCTAGAGAAAAAAAGGAGGTATATGTCATTCAATATAATGTTGAATGCTGATAGGGTTGATTTTCCTCTTATGTGGATTCTCCCTATTTAAACTTTAGGTTACTCAACTTTGTAACTCACCACTCAAGGGCCCTGCTGTCCTGATTAGTGAAAGTGGATAGAGAGCTGGGACTGGAGTCGGGAAGACCTGAGTTCAAATCTGTGTGACCTTGGGTAAGTCACAATCTCTCTGTCTCAGTTTCCTAAACTATAAAACGGGGATAACAGCATCTGCCTCCCATGGTTCTCACGAGTCTCAAATGAGATATTTGTAAAGCTTGTTCTCTCTCGCCTTCCCTACATCTAGCTAGCTTCAGATACTCCCTGCCCCCAAGTCTTACCATTTGCCCTGCTAATATAGTATCATACCCTGCTCCAAAACAGTTATCAGATCGATATTGCCACAGCTTCTGGAAAGGGTGTGGGTGTGCCAGCTGACTGATATCGGTCTACTTATCACCGCTGTTACTTCCCACTAAAACATTTTTTCCCTGGCCTCCCTTCCTCCTCTATTTGGACCGTCTCTTCCACAGAATGTTTTAAGAGACCAATTAATGCAATAATGACCTTTTAAAGAAAACTTGAAAGACTTAAGAATCTAATCAATTCAATGAAAGTTGCAATTCTAGGGAACCAATAAGGAAGCCCCATATCCACCTCCTGAGACAGAGATGATGGACTCAAGGACAGGCGTGAGATATACATTTTTGGATGCAGCTTATGTGGGAAAATTTGCTTTTGTTGACTAGGTATATTTGTTATGAGCGTTTTCCTTTTCTCAATTAGGAGGGTAATTAATTGAAAATATCAAATTTAAAAGTAAGTTCCTGGAAAACTCGTACGGTTTCTCTTTTGTTTTTGCATGCCCAAAGCACAGTGTCCGTCTGTCAACAGACGCTTTTTCATTCACTCATCAGAACACACACAGGAAAGGTATGAATGAGTAAGGGGTTTTGGAGATTTTTTTAAAAAAGGCTTTCACCTTTAGGACGTCAACCCAAAGCTGGAAGATGATGCCAAAGAAGGGTGAAGAGGTGGGTAGGGGAGACTGTTAAGAAAAGCCTTTCCCTACCCAAAGCAATGGCTTACGTTTAGCCTAGGACAGCGTGTTCTGTACCTTCGGTGCCTAGCACGGCGGGCAGGCTGTGCCGGGAAGCATTCGCCCCATCCCAACGGAGCCAAGCCCACAGCCAGGGCACGGTTCCGCACATTTACCCCAGGCTCCCCAGTCGCCCTCACCATGCCTGCCCTCTGCTGCCCCCTGCAGGCCACACTAACAGGCGGCGCACCGCCTCGGAGCCTTCTCGAGTCTGGCCCAGGCTCCTCCAAGAGCGAGCTACGAAGCCGAGACCAGGGTTAGTTACCTCTTGGGGACATCGAAGACCTCATAGGAGGTAGGACGCTGCTGCCCCACGCTCTTGGTTTTTCCATAGCGGATCAGGTCGTGGAAAAAGGTGGACAGAGCCAAGGGCCCTTGGGGAAAGGCGCTGGGCGGCACGGTCTGCAGCAGCAGGGCCAGGAGGAAGGCGGAGGCCAGGATCAGCCACAGGGCGCCGATAGGAGTGAGCTGGAGGAGCCCGGCGCCCACCCAGGGAGCCATGGCTAGCGAAGCCGCAGCGGCACACGCCTAAAAGCTGCCCGGAGCTGGGCGCCCGAGCATTCCCCGCGACGTCTCCTCGGCCCGCAGGCTCCGGGCCTCGGGACGCGCTTGACGCCACGCTGGGGCGGAGACTCGGGGAGTCCCCGCCTGGCTGGGAGAGCGCGTCCGCAGCCCTGCGCTGCCGGGGCCGTGGTCCCCGGGCTGCCCCTGAGGGTGCACGCTTCCTCTCCGGGGTACCCCCGCCCCGCCTCCCTGGGGGATCCTCCCGCTTTGGAAGGCGGGGCGAAATTAAAATAAGCCCGAGGGGCGCTTGGAGGTTGTAGAAATAAACAGGGTCTATGCAATCAGCTGAGCTTGTCCCACTCTCACTGATGCACGTGGGCCCGTGCCTTGTTCACGGACTCTTTTGTCCAGGCCTCCAGGCAGAGCCCACGGGAGAAACATTTAGGCCACAAATAGTGTGACTAAAGTTAAGGTGGAAATAGTTCTGATCTAGGGCAAATAGGTTTTTATAAGTAACTCCAAGCATGTTCGAAAGTGTGGGGAAGACAAAAACAGAGGAAGAAACACTCCCAAACACAAGGCGCTTACATCCTAATAGGTATGTGTAAATATGGAGCGAATAAGTATAAATAAGTAAAATGTGCTCAAATATAAGTAAGGTAGTTTGGAAGGGAGGGCACTATGAGTTTGGCGGATTTGGAAAGGCAGGTGATGCTTGAGCTGCATCTTAAAGGAAGAGGACTCAGGTGGAGGTATGGAGGGAGTACTTCCAGGCAGCTAGTATTTTGTTTCATCAAGTCATCATATGGTTTGCGTAGCGGTGAACAATAAAAAGGGTCACAACTTTCAAACTTTGCCCAGGCTACAACCATACCTTGTATGGTTTCCACCTAGTAGGCACCAGGAAGCAGGAAATGTCAGTCCAAGGAATGTATAGCTTTGCAAATTAGACAAAACCTCTATTACAATTTCCAGTAATGCAATTAAGTTGAATACATTTGTAAGTATATACTTTGTCATGTTTTTTTTGTTTGTTTGTTTTTAGGCAATTGGGGTTAAGTGACTTACCCAAGGTCACACAGCTAGTACCGGGTCAAGTGTTTGGTCTGAGGTTGGATTTTAACTCAGGTCTTCCTGACTTCAGGGCGGGTGATCTATCCACGGTGCCATCTAGCTGCCCCTCTTTAATCTGTCATGTTGATGACAAGTGCAGAAGACAGTTGAAGATACCACAAGTGGCATTGTTACATAGAATGATTAGTCACTGATAAAAGTCAACACATATTGCTTGCCATTACAATTGCAGAGCATTGCACTAAGTTGTCATCAACCACAAATATTTACAGATGCTTGACTGGACACCTTTGGGGGAAGGTGCTGTGCTAGGGTACAAAGAAAAAGTGAAATGAGACCACTGCACTCACAGACCTTACAATCTAGAAGGGGAGATAAGGTATGTAAACATGAAGAAAAATACTATGGTACAAATACATATGTGTCTACTATTTCAGAGAAAATTAAGAACTCCCTTTTTGCTTGTTTGATAGCATATTCAACAAATATTTTTTAAATGCAAGACCCTAGGGGCACAAAAGCAGAAAAGCCCCTGTCCTTTGGAACAACTAACATTTATTGACATTAAACACAACGCACAGACATTATCGCATTTGATCCTGTGAGGTAGGTCCATTGCAAATGGGGAAAGTGAAGTTGATAAAGGTTAAGTGGCTTGTTTATATTCACAAAACTCATAAGTATCAAAGGCAGAATTCACACCAAAGTCTTTTCTTATCTCAGGCCCAGGGCTTTTTTCACTACATTCATAGCAAGCCTTTCAAATGCTGACATTCGACTCTATGAGCAGATACAAGTGCAATACAGAGTAGGGTGGAAATGGCGTAGCATAGAAGAGATAAAGGAATATTTGAAGAACAAAGCTGGAAAGATCAGGGAAGGTTTCATGGAAAAAGCGTTACCTGAGCTAAGTGTTGAGAGAAAGCATGTGCCTTCTATGTGCCAGGCACTGTACTGAGCTTATTTTATAATTCTTGCATTATTTGATACAACAACTCTGGGAGAGAAGTGCTATTATTATCCCCATTTTACAATTGAGGAAACTGAGACAGGCAGAGTTTAAGTGACTTGCTCAGCATTGCATAGGTCATTGCTGAGGACAGATTTGAAGACTTGAACTCAGATCTTTCTGACTCCAGTCCCAGTGTGCTATCCACTGTACCTCCCATGAAAGAGTTCATTATAGGCATAAAAGATAGCTTGTGTGAATGCATAGAGATAGAGGGGCGTGTTGAATTCTAAGAATATGTAGTTGTAGACTCCGTGTAATATAGTAATGTAATCAAAGATTAGGAAAGGTTCGAGCCAGAATGTGAAAGACCTTGAAGGCCAGGTTGAGGCATTTGTTTTTTATTCTAGAGGTGATAGGAAGCCCCTCAAAGTTTTTAAGCAAGGGAGTGATAGTATTAAGACTTGTTAAGCATGTAAAGACATGTTAAGACTTAAGCAAAGGAGTGATGTGTTCAGAATTATATCTTAGGAGGATTATTTTGGCATATATGTGGTGGATAGTTTGGAAAGGGTGATAAACTGGGTTAGGATGCTATTCAAATGGTCCAAGGGAGACATGATGTAGGCCTGAGCAAGGGTGATGGCTTTGTGAGTAGAGAGAAAGTCATAGGTGCCGGAAAGGTCAGGGTACATTCCACAAAACTTGACAATTGATTAGAGATGGAAGGTAGAAGAAAAGGAAGAGTCAAGGGTCATTGTGAAGTTGTGACCCTGGGTGACTAAGAGGATGGTAGTGTTGTCAATAGAGAGGCAGGTAATGCTTGCAGGGAAAATGATGTTCCATTTTGGACGTACTGAATTTGAAGCACTAGTGAAATGTACAGGTGGAGCTGTCCAGTAGGCAGGTAAGGATGTGTGACTGCTGTTTGGGAAAGAGATTAGGTTAGATATATAGATTTTTGAGATGAGCCCATGAGGGTAGAGAAGGGGGTGAAAGTCAGAGAAAAGCATGTGTCATGAGATCTGTCTTCTGAATTCACTGGATCCTAAGTTGATATCCCATGTTGCTGAGGAGCCAAAATGCCAGGTTCAAAGTTCTTGAATCTTCATCTAAAAACTTCTAGATGAGTGAATTGAATGTCACAAGTGAGCTGTGTTGTATTGCCTGCACTTCTTTGCCTTTTCACAGGGGGAGTATGTACATTTAACAAAACTTGACATGTATCACATATAGTACATATATCTAGCCATAGCTGCTAGAATATGTTTGGGATTCAGCTGAGACAGAGCAATTTTTGCTAAACAGGGTCGAGTTAGTGGCTAACAGTACCACCAGATGGTTAAATGTAATATGAGAATATTTGTGCTACCTGCTTCGCAGGGTTGTTATAAGGAAAGTAATTTGAAAACTTTGAAACAATGTATAAATATGAAGCTACTTCTTTTTTTTTTTGGTTGGGCAATGGGGGTTAAATGACTTGCCCAGGGTCACACAGCTAGTAAGTGTTATATGTCTGAGGTTGGATTTTAACTCAGGTCCTCCTGAATCCAGGGCTGGTGCCTATCCACTGTGCCACCTAGCTGCCCCTAACCTATTTTCTAAATAACTTGTCACCCCATGTAGGGCATGCTTGCTGATAGTTGATTTATCATTTCCTTCATTAGAAGGGAACACTGATTTCTTTTTCTTGTATAGTTTTTCCTTTGTATGTAACTCCCAAATTTAAATCTTTAGCTTATTTCTCCTTAGAATTTAACTGGTAGATTTAGTAGATTAAAAGAAGGTCCTTTTTTGTTTGTTTTTAGGGTAAAAGAGACCTGATGATATTTATAAAAAGGAACTGGCTGAGAAGGAGATATTGAAGATACAGAAGAGAAGGAGAACCTTTATTTGAACAAAGTTGTAGAAGGCAAGTTCTCAGTTTGACTGAGCTCAAAAAGGTCAAGGTCTCAAACTGCATCCTGGGCCATCTCCAGGCATCCTGATTTATATCTTGCCACTGGACCCAGATGGCTCTGGAGGAGAGAGTGAGGCTGGTGACTTTGCACAGCCCTCCCTCACTTAAATCCAGTTCACCTACATATCATGGCATCTTCCTGATGTCATGGTCTTCTTCAAGAACGAAGGACAAACAACAAGAGGGCAAAGGATGGCCTCCAGGGTACCAGTGAAAGTTATCTTTGGCAAGAAAAAGGACCATTTTATTTTGAGACTGGAGAGAAGAAAGAGAACCTGGGTGAGGACATAATACATATAGGACATAGTGGAGGAAATGATTTGAGGGCACATAAGTTGGATGGCTCTAATCTTTTTTGTAAAATGAAAGGAGGCAGAAGAGAGGAAGAGTGGATGGAAGTAATGGCTTAAGAATAGAAGCCAAGATGGCGGAGTAAAAGCAGGGACTTGCTTGAGCTCTCCTCCAAACCCCTCCAAATACTTGTAAAAATAACTCTAAACAAATTCTAGAGCAGTAGAACCCACAAAAAGACAGAGTGAAACAAGTTTCCTGCCCAAGACAATCTGGAAGGTCGACAGGAAAGGTCTGTTGCACCAGGCTGGGAGAGCAGAGCAGTTCAGTGTGGGCCATGCTGCCAGCCCAGCAAACCTGGAGCAGGCCTTAGGGGACTGAAATGGGGGAAGCTGTGGCAGTTTCCAGACTTATCAACCTACAAACACTAAAGACAACTTAGAAGGTCAGTGGGAAAGGCCTGTCAGATCTGGGTAAGAGAGAGAGAGAGGAGCAAGGTCCAGCCCTGGCCCTAGCGCAGCCCCGTGTTGTGGTGGTAGCCACAGTGGCAGCAGTTGCTTCTGGAGCTCTGGGGCCACAGACTGAGGGGGGATCAAGTGGCTGATCAGAGGAGGATGGCAGGGATCTCTTTGGTGGCACTGAGGCAGGATTTTCTTGCTTTGTGCATGCTTGAATCTGGGTCCCAGTCCTGGGGTGAGGAAGGGCACTGGCATAGCAGAGTTTGTAGCAGCAGTGAGAGGGAACCCTCCTCTCACTTCCAGGGCAGAAAAGAGTGCTTGTGGTTACTTGCAGCCCAGAAGAGCACAGGCGAGGAGAGGAGTAAACACCTCTCCTTATATCACGCCACCTTGGAAGAACTGAAAACTTACAGGTCCCTAGAAGTATCTCTGGGGCAGCTAGGTGGAGTAGTAGATAGAGCTCTGGCCTTGGAGTCAGGAGGACCTGAGTTCAAATCCAGCCTCAGACACTTGACCCTTACTAGCTGTGTGACCCTGGGCAAGTCACTTAACCCTGACTACCTCACCAAAAAGCAATAAAAAAAAAGTATCTCTGAAAACAACTGCACAAAACCCCTGAAGCTTGGGACAGTTAATTTTCGACATTGGAACCTTAACAAAGAGTTAAAAAGTCTAGTGACTGGCTAGGAAGATGAGCAAACAGAGGAAAAAAGCTCAGAATATAAAATCTTACTTTGGTGACAAGGAAGATCAAGGCATGCAACCAGAAAACAACAAAGTCAGGGCTCCTATATCGAAAGCCTCCCAGAAAAATGTGAATTGGTCTCAGGCCATGGAAGAGCTCGAAAAGGAATTTGAAAACCAAGTAAGAGAAGTAGAGGAAAAATTGGGAAGAGAAATGAGAGTGATGCAAGAAAATCATGAAAAATGAGTCAATAGCTTGCTAAAAGAGACCCAAAAAAATGCTGAAGAAATAACACCTTAAAAAATAGACTAGACCAAATGGCAAAAGAGGTCCAAAAAGCTAACAAGAGGAAGAATGTCTTAGAAAGCAGAATTGACCAAATGGAAAAGGAGATCCAAAAGCTCATGAAGAAAATAATTCCTTAAAAATTAAAATGGAGCAAATAGAAACTAATGACTCTATGAGAAATCAAGAAATTATAAAATAAAACCAAAAGAATGAAAAAATAGAAGACAATGTGAAATACCTCATTAAAAAAAACAACTGACCTGGAAAATAGACCCAGGAGGGATAACTTAAAAATTGTTGGACTACCTGAAAGCCATGATCAAAAAAAGAGTCTAGACATCATCTTTCAAGAAGTTATCAAGGGAAAATGCCCTGATATTCTGGAACCAGAAGGTAAAATAGAAATTGAAAGAATCCACCAATCACATCCTGAAAGAGATCCCGAAAGGAAAACTCCCAGGAATATTATAGCCAAACTCCAGAGTTCCCAGGTCAAGGAGAAAATTTTGCAAGCAGTCAGAAAGAAACAATTCAAGTATTGTGGAAACACAATCAGGCTAACACAAGATGTAGCAGCTTCTATGTTGAAGGACCGGAAGGCTTGGAATATGATATTCCAGAGGTCAAAGGAACTAGGATTAAAACCAAGAATCACCTACCCAGCAAAACTGGGTGTAATCAATGAGGGGAAAAAAACTGATATTCAATGACATAGAGGAATATAATGCATTCTTGAGAAGCCAGAGCTAAATAGAAAAATTGTCTTTCAAATGCAAGATTCAAGAGAAGCATGAAAAGGTAAACAGGAAAGAGAAATCATAAGGGACTTATTAAAGTTGAACTATTTATATTCCTACATGGAAAGATGATATTTGTAACTCATGAGACCTTTCTCGTTATTAAGGTAGTGGGAGGGAATATACCTAGACAGAGGATGAGTTGAATATGAAGGGATGATATCTAAAAAAAGAAAATTAAAAATGAGAGAGGAATGTACTGGGAGAAGGAGAAAGGGAGAAGTAGAATGGGGTAAATTATCTCACATAATAGAGACAAGAAAAAGTTTTTACAGTGGAGGGGAGGAGGGGAGAGGTGAGAAGGAAGGAGTGTACTTTACTCTCATCAGATTTGGCTTAAGGAGGGAATAACATACATACCCAATTGGGTATGGAAATCTGTCTTACCCTATAGGAAAGTAGGAGGGAAGGAGATAAGAGAGAGGGGGGTGATAGCAGGGAGAACAGATTCGGGGAGGGGGTTATCAGAAACAACCATTTTTGAGGAAGGACAGGGACAAAGGAGAGAATAGAATAAGTGAGGGCCAGGATAGGATGGAGGGAAATATAGTTAGTCTCTCACAACATGACGTTTATGGAAGTGTTTTGCATGACTTCACATGTATAGCCTATGTGGAATTGCTTGCCTTCTCAATGAGGGTGGGTGGGGAGGGAGCAGGGGAGACAATTTGGTATTCAAAGTTTTAGAAACAAATGTTAGAAATTGTTTTTACATGCAACTTGGGAAATAAGAAACGCAGGCAAAGGGGTATAGAAATCTATCCTGCCCTACAGGAAAATAGAAGGGGAAGGGGATAAGAGAAGGGGAGGCAGTAATAGAAGGGAGAACAGATTGGGTGAAGGGGGGGAATCAGAATGCAGGCCCTCATGGGGTGAGGGGGAGGGGAGAGATGGGGGGAAATTTTGGAACTCAGAATCTTGTGGAAGTGAATGTTGAAAACTAAAAATAAATGAAAAAAAAAGAATAGAGAAAAAGTCTGGAGCAATCATGAAGAACAGGATCACTAATAAGGGTAGATAAAAGAAACTGTCTTACGGCAGTCAAAGCTGAAGTGAGGTAATTTAAAGTTGTAATCGACCTATTCAGCAGCCATCCCATATCTAAAGATGGCAGGATCCTTAGGTCCTTAGGTGCAGAATCTCAGAGCTGGGAGTGATCTTAGAGTCCAATCTAGAACCTGAACAAGAGTCTTCTCTATGATGTCCCCCACAGATGGTCACCCAGTCCTTTGTACTTTTGGACAGCTCTAACATTAGGAAGTTTTTCCATATATAAGGCCTGTATATTCAACTTTCACCCTTTTTTTCCTGGTTCGTACCTTTGAACTATCATTGATTCTTTTTTATATCCAAAAAGTCACCCATTGATTCCTTCACAATAACTCTCACGTTCCTTTTCTTCTTAAAACAGTAAATGTTTTATTAAGATTGAACGTTGAATATCAACACAACCAATTAAACTTGCATAGTAGCTATTTACATTTAAATTAATTAATTTTGGCACATAAAGTATCCTAATAACTTAGAAGTGGCCACTTCTAAGTCTCTCCTGGGATTCTTTGTCCTTTCATTGTTACACTTCTCCTATAGTCGGTTTATAGTTTGTGTGGACTCCATCTTCTGGTTCTGCTCTTCCTTGCTTTGCTTTATTTCATTAAATGTCATTCCAGAGTGTTTCGTATTCCTCATACTTGTCAGTCTTAATTGTGTTATACTACGCTTTACAAAATATACCGCAATTAAACCATCCTTTGTATAGTTAGTTTGTTTCTAGTTTTTTGCAATTACGTGTCCCAGCAGGAAAATCTTTAAAAATATAACTTTTCTTTTGTTTTTCATAATCCTTTCAAGGTCTATTCTCCAAAATGGAATTATTGTGTTGAATGGTATGATTATTTTTGTAACTTTTAATGCATGTTGCCAGATCGATCTCTGAAAATATTCTCTAATAATATTTGTTATTCCACCAGCAATGAACAATTGCACCTGTTTCCCATAATTTTGCTATGGTTATTTTGTTGCTATGTTTATTTTTGCCAATTAGATGGAAGTGAGATAGTATATTTTAAAATTGCATCTCTTTGATATTTATTTCTTCAGCTGTTTGCTAACAATTTGTATTTTTCTTTGAAAATTGCCTGTTGGGACAACGAGGAGCACCAGTCCTAGAATCAGGAGGACCTGAGTTCAAATTTGACCTCAGGCACTTGCTCACTGTGTGACGCTGGGCAAATCACTTAACCTCTTTTGCTTCCCTCACCCCCCATTTACTGTCCATATCCTTTGACCTGTTATCCATTGTGGACTAGGAATTACCACTGTGGTTTGTTTGTTTTTTAAATCCTTGTACATTTAACATGGAAAATTTTCATGTGGCTTTCGTCTCCCTGTTCCTTTTCATTATCATTGCCACTTTTTTTTTTAGGCAGTTGGGTTTAAGTGACTTGCCCAGGGTCACACAGCTAGTAAGTGTCAAGTGTTGGTCTGAGGTCAGATTTGAACTCAGGTCCTCCTGACTTCAGGGCTGGTATTCTATCCACTGCGCCACCTAGCTGCCCCTACCACTGGGTTTTAACAGTCACCTAGACTCTCTAACCGGATTTCGTGCTTCCAGGTCTCTCTTCACTCCAATGTATCCTGTACTTTGCTGATAGAATGAGCTTTCTGAACACTGCTCTAAACATATTGGATTAAACTTAATTAAACTTCCTAAAGTGACAGGTAAGGCCCTCTACAGTTTGGACCCAGTCAATCTACCTTTTGGGCTTATCTCTTTCTCCTCTCCTTTACAGCTTATGCTGTAGCCTGGAATAGTCAGTGTTACAAAAACATGCTCTCTTAGAATCATAGCCATAGAGCTGGAAGAAATACAAGAGATCATCCAGTCTAGTGGTGAATGTGGGGGTTGTGAAAAATCTGGCAACAGTAAAAGGTTTCAGAATGTGCAATGACTAAAAATTAATTCAAAATCAAACGCGTAATGAATCCAAGGTGTGTCTGGCAGCGCGTGCTCATGTTGCATTGAGCAATGTCACTGTAGCCTTGGTTCTGAACACACAGCTTGCACACTTTGCACTGTGCGTGCTGTCATGCCGCACGATGTCAACAGGCACTGCCAGAAACACCTGGGCTCAGATTTGAGACTATTGTACATTACGAATTGCAGTATTTTTACTGTACCTAGAAAATCATTAAATGAATTTTGGCTTGGGATTAGGACAGAATTTCCAACAATTTCTGAAATGGCCCTAAACATACTTCTGCCATTTTGTACTACATATTTATTCGAAGCAGCCTTCTCAGCATTGATGATTATAAAATCAAAATATTGATCAACTCTGAAAAACATTGAAGATGCTCTGTGTCCTATAGTATCAAATATTCTGCTAAGACTTAATTCTTTATGTAAAAATAAGCAAGCACATCCATCTTGTTAGTATGTAAATTTGCTTTCATCTTTAATAAACAATAAAATTATATGTGTGCCAAAGAATTGTTTTAAAATAAATTTCTTTATGATTTATTAAAAATGTTTGATTTGTATACCTATTTTATATACCTATATATCTGGGGTTGTGTAAAAATTTCTCAGGTGAAAAGGAGTTTTGAGTGGAAAAAGTTTAAGAAGCCCTGATCTAGTCCACTCCCCAACCCCCCACCCCACTCCCGCCATTTTACAGAGAAGATAGCTGAGGCCCAGAGATATAAAGGAACTTGCCTAGGGTTACACAGGTAGTGTGGAAGGTAGGATCTGAAACCAGGTCCCCTGACTCTGAGGTCAGTGTCCTAAGTGCCTTTATTCACTTTGTTCCCCCTCCCTCCTACCCCCCAACTCAGCTCTGTTTGTCTAGCACAGAGCCACCCCTGAGGGGCCAATTGGGTTTTTTACTCCAAGGACCTGTATTCCCATTCTGAGGTTGGCATTTTTAACTGAGTGATCTCAAACAAGTCACTTCATGTCTTTCACTTTGAGTTTCTTCCTCTGATGGGTGGAATACTTAGGCCACACACGTCACAGAGATGTAGATAGAGATGTGATAGTTATGTCAAAGTGATTTATAAACCCTAAAGGTTCAGTTATGTAAGTCTGAGCCTTTATTAGTATAGCTTAGTAGAACTTCAACAGGAAATGGTCTCTTTCCTTTCCAAGCTTCCTTTCTTTTGAACTTTCATCTTGTACCTTGTATCCCAGTCATTTCTTTAAATGTTTTCTCTCCTTTAATACAGTGTAAATTTGAGTTTTCTTTAGTAAAGGACTTTATCTTCTTTATCTGGTACCCCCCCTACCCCCAGGGCACCTAGCATAGGCCCTCCAAATATACTTTGATACTTCAATACAAAGACAGGAAAAGTTAAGGATAAGGAGAAAAAATACATATGGAAAAGTATAGCTTAAAATAAAGAAATAAGAGATCAAAGACTTGTAGATTACACAGAAACTTCACACCTCTTTATCATGAATACTTCAAAAAATTAAAGAATTGGTTTAATATAGGTGTGGACCAAATTACATCAAAAGAAAAATGACATTATGAATGAAAAACTCATTGTTGTGGGAGTTATTCCTGAGTTATCTGTCTTCATATATTATTTATTTATTTTTTTGCTTTTTTTGGCTAGGCAATGGGGTTAAGTGACTTTCCCAAAGTCACACAGCTAGTGTGAAGTATCTGAATCTGAATTTGAACTCAGTACCTCCTGACTTCAAGGCCAGAGCTCTATTCACTGCGCCATCTAGCTGCCCCTATCTGTCTTTATATAATCAGGTCATCAACTTATCAGAATTTATAATAGACAAAAAAGAAAGATATGGCATGTAGTTAGAAAGATTTAAACTCTGAATTATTTAAACAAGTGATTGAAAATCAAAAAAGGCAAATGAACAACAGAAATGACATTTATACTAGCTGAAACATTCTCATCCAGCAGTTAAACCAATACAGATGGCCACAACAAGGATACCAAAGGAACCAAGAAAGCTCCTTAGTCAGCAAACATTTGGATTATTTACCAAATGGGCAGAGATAACTGTCAAAGGTAGCAGATGGTTAGAATATGAACTCATTGGAAAACTTATGAGGAAAGATGACGCAGTTATGAACAGCATTTTGTCATAGAACAGAAAGAGGCAGGGGAGGGTAAAACTAGTTTAAAGAAAACTTGGCGAGAGATCCAACTAAGCAAAGTCATCCCGAGGATGTTCAAAGATGAACATAAAAAGCGGACTACAAACAGAAGAAAAATGCAAAAGATGTACACGAAAAAATTTCAATAAACTGCTTTCTTTATCAAGGCTAATGGAACCATCAGAGTTGGACCCTAAGATCACGATCCTTAAGGTGCTTATCGAAGATGTAGAGAGGATGCTAAAGAGAACCAAAATGGGAAATGCTTTAGGATTAAACCATGGATGTATGGAAGATACCTTTAATATTGGTGGTATTACTGTCAACACATTGAGGAACTGATGTGCAAGTTATCTAAAAGAGATGATAACTAAAGATGGAGGAAAAATTCTTAGATCATATTAGTAGAAAAGGACCTGAGAAAATATTACTAATCACCAATTTATATGCTTACTATCCCATCTGTGCACAAATTCAGGGCATCCTCTATGAGATCATTAGTAGGGAACAAGCTGGCTTTTGCACATAATATTGAACAATGGACCATATTTTTTGTTATCTCACAAGTAACTTAAAGATGTAGAGGCTTTTAATTTCTGTCACTAATTGTGACAGATTGTGACTGTCTGAGGTTCTGCTTTGTGCTGGCTTTCCCTAAAATCTCTTTCTTTGGACTCCAGTCCACTATCAGCATGACCCATAAACCCAGGTTTATGGGTATTTCACACAGGTATTTTGATGAACAGCACAAGTTCCAGCCGTGGTACTTAGAGAACTTTCCAAACAAGTGCTTAAAACACTCTGGTAGAACAAAAGGTCAAGAATATCAAGGGAATTAATGAAAAGAAATTCAAGGGAAGGTGGTCTAGCCATACCAGATCTAAAACTGTATCATAAAGCAGCAATTATCAAAACTACTTGGTACTGGCTAAGAAATAGAGTGGTGGATCAGTGCAATAGGATAGGTATACAAGACACAGTAGTCAATGACTATAATAATTTACTATTTTTTCTTTTTTTCCTAGGCAATGGGATTAAATGACTTGTCCAGGGTCACACAGCTAGTAAGTGTTATGTGTCTGAGGTCAGATTTGAACTCAGGTCCTCCTGAATCCAGGGCTGGTGTTCTATCCACTGCACCACCTAGCTGCCCCCAATAATTTGCTATTTGATAAACCCAAAGACTCCAGTTTCTGGGATACGAACTCATTATTTGACAAAAACTGCTGGGAAAACTAGAAAAGAGTATGGCAGAAACTAGGCATAGACCAACATCTTACACCATATATCAAGATAAGGTCAAAATGGATACATGATTTAGACATAAAGGGTGATACCATAAGTAAATTAGGAGAGCAAGGAATAGTTTACCTGTCAGATCTATGGAGAAGGGAACAATTTATTACCAAACAAGAGATAGAGAACATTATGAAATGCAAAATGGATCATTTTGATTACATTAAAGAGTTGTTTCCCCCCCCCCAGGCAATTGGGGTTAAGTGACAAGCATAGAGTCATACAACTAGTATTATGTGTCTGAGGCCAGATTTGAACTCAGGTCCTCCTGGCTCCAGGGCTGTGCTCTATACATTGTGCCACCTAGCTGCCCCCCAAATTAAAAAGGTTTTGCATAAAGTCAATGCAACCAAGATTAGAAGGGAAAGCAGAAAGCCGGGAAACAGTTTTGACAGCTAATGTCTCTGATAAAAGCCTCATTTCTAAAATATATAGAGAGCTGAGTCAAATTTATAAGAATACCAGTCATTCCCCAATTGATAAATGGTCAAAGGATATGAACAAGCATTTTTCAGAGGAAGAAATGAAAGCTATTTATAGCCGTATGAAGAAATGCTCTAAATCACTGTTTATTCGAGAAATGCAAATTAAAACCACTCTGAGGTACCACCTCACACCTATCGGATGGGCTAATATAACAAAAAAGGAAAATGACAAATGTTGGAGAAGATGTGGGAAAATTGGAACACTAATGCATTGTTGGTGGAATTGTGAGCTGATCCAACCGCTCTGGAGAGTAATTTGGATCTATGTACAAAGGGCATGTCCTTTGATCTAGCAATACCACTACTAGGTCTGTATCCCAAAGAGCTCTTAAGAAAGGGAAAAGGACCCACAGGTACAAAAATATTGATAGCAGCTGTTTTTGTGATGGCCAAGAACTGGAAATTAAGGAGATGCCCTTCAATTGGGGAATGGCTGAACAAGTTGTGATATATGAATGTAAGGGAATACTATTGTTTGATAAGAAATGATGAGTCAGCAGATTTCAGAAACACCTAGAAAGACGTATATGAACTGATGTTGAGTGAAGTGAGCAGAACCAGAACATTGTACACAATAACAGCAACATTGTGTGATGATCAACTTCTACAGACTTAGCTCTTCTCAGCAATACAATGATCTAAGAAAATTCCAAAAGATTCATAATGTAAAATACTATCCACATCCAGAGAAAGAACTGTGGAATCTGAATACAGATCAAAGCATACTATTTTCTCTCTCTCTCTTTTTTCTTTCTCATGGTCTTTCCCTTTTTTTCTGATTCTTCTTCACAACATGACTAATGTGAAAATATATTTAATATGAATCTACATGTATAGTTTATATCAGGTTGCTTGCTGTCTTGGGTGAGGAGGTAGAGAGAAAAACATTTTATCTTTACATGTAATTGGAAAAAAATGAAATACCGTTAAATGGGAAAAAAAGAAAAGGAAAAAAAATTATGATGTCTGAAGAGGAGTGGAGAAGAAAAAGTAAGTATCTGGAAGAGTCTTCAGTTCATTACAGGATTCATGAGCAAAACCGTATATCAAGTTAAATCAGTAAGCATTTATTAAGCACTTGCTGTGGGCTCATGTATATATGGGACAAACAATGTAAGTGAATGGTGAGCTTGGGCCAAAGCTAAAACAGAGGAGGAGAAGGAGCTGGTTTGATTTCTGGAAATTGCAAAGGTCTTTTACTAAACTCAAACTTCCCATGAAAGCAATTACCCATTTTTCCATATTATCACGTTACTGGTGTTGATGTGATAGTGAAACATGTACCATTTGCCTCTGAAGAATTAGAGATTAGTATCTCACTGTGGGCAAGGGAAAGGTGCATGGTGTGTGTGAACAGGCTAAAACCAATGAAAAACTCAGAAGGCTGATAATGGCAAAATACATCATCAAGGAATTGTATGACAGGAAGATAAGGTGGACTAGTCACATGGTGAGAGTGATGGATGACAGATGGAGAGCCAGAGTGCTCCTCTGTATCCTGCTGAAAAACTGGAAGGAAGGATGGCCTCCTATATCATTGGGTGCTCCCTCCCGCATAGGAAACTTCTGAGAGAACATGGACTTGAGTCACATGAGATAGGTAGACGTGAATTGGTGGTGATCTGTGTCTTTGGCAGGAACTCCCAACTCAGTGATCACAGATCCATGAGAATGTGAAGTCACTATACCACATTCTTCAGGGGCTTTTCTAAATAACCCATAACATGTACTTTTTTTACTTTTTGTTTTTGAGAGCAGTCACTTAGTTAACGTATATTAAGTACCTATTATATCCAGGAAAAGTCCCTAGAGGATCCTGGGGATACAAAGAAAGTCAAAAAAATGAGCAAAACCATCAAAATTAAAAAAAAAATTAAAAACAAGAAATATGTGTGTATGTGTGTGTGACACACACACATACATATACCTTTATAATCCATATTGCCTAGTGCAGTGCTTTGCACATAGTAGGTGCTTAATAAATATTTGTTGTACTGAATTGAATTAAATTATCTGCAGAGGCAGAAGGATCCTTGGAAAAGTTTTTTTTTCCCATCTTTACTTTTCCAATGACTTTCTGCCTGTAGGGGGCACTAGAGCTCTTTGCTTCAATTACAATGGGGCTTATGTAGAAAAGGTCTGAAATTCTTGTTTGAGAAAAGTAGTGGTCCTTTAGTTAATGGTTTTAACATCTTTTATTGTCAGTAGGCCTGTGGATTAGATTCTCTTTAACCTAATATGCCCTTTAGAGAGATCTTATATGTAAAAATCAATTAATACTATGACATAAAGTTCATAAACACTGTCATTGGTTACATTAAAGTAAGTAATGTGAGACAAGGTAAAAGGAAGTCGAATTTTTCACTCAGAATGAAAGAGTAATATAATAACGATCTTCAACTGTATGAACAGCTCTTAAGAATGTATAGTGCCTAGCTGTTCTCTGTCTCTACTTAGGACAGAAAAAAAGGAAACAGGAAATCTGTAAGAGACATTTCAGGTGCATTTAAAGGAAATGTTTGCAGCTTTGTCCTGGATGTCTTTAAAAACAAGATCAACCATTTATCATACCCTATATGAAATGGTTTAAGTGTTAACATGCCTGCAAGTAGGAGAGACTTAGAAGGGTTTTTAACCCTGATTTTGATACTGTAATTCTGGGCCCATCTGCATATGTGCAAGCGTCCCCTGTTAGAAGAGAGGAAGTCAGAATCATAAAATGCTAAAACTGGAAGGAACCCTTAGAGATGGTCTCATCTAACCCATCTGTGAATTTCTTCATGATTTGTCGTATGTTCTGACCTAAGCTATACAGTAAAATTCCAGCTAATATCTTCTTTTGGGATTGCTGATTGTTCTGCCTCTTTTAGGAAAGTCTCTAAATCCCAAAGTAGTTTCAATTGAGTGGCATACTATATATTTGTAATTGAAGGGAGGGTTGAAGAAACTGGGGATGTTTATCTTGGAGAAGGGGAGACTGGGACAAGTTGTCTTTTGAAGAGGGGATTTCATGTGGAAACACATTAGAACTTATTCTTCTTGGTCTCAGTGGGTATAACTAGAATCAATGAATAGACGTTGCAGAGAGGCACATTTTGACTCAATATGAGGAATAAATTCCTAGCAAGTAGAAATTTGAAAAATGTAGAATGGACCACCTTTGTGGGTAATAGGCTCTTTCTCACTAGAGTTCTTTAACTAGACTTGTCAGAGATAATATATATACTGCCTAGATGTTAATAGTTTTAAGCTATTAAACCTTAAAACTGCACCGAGACTTTTGGGACATACAGTGCTTCTCAAACTTTTTCCACTCGTGACCCCTTTTTGCCTGAGAAATTTTTACATGACCCCATGCATATAGATGTGTATATATATATATATATGTGTGTGTGTGTGTGTGTGTGTGTGTGTGTATATGTATATATGTATATATGTGTATATATGTATATATATGTGTGTGTATATATATATATATATATGTATATATATAGGCAATTGGGGTTAAGTGACTTGCCCAGGGTCACACAGCTAGTTTCAAGTGTTTGGTCTGAGGCCGGATTTGAAGTCAGGACTTCCTGACTTCAGGGTCGGTGCTCTATCCACTGCGCCACCTAGCTGCCCCGGCATATAGGTATATAAATCAAACATTTACTGATAATAAATTATACAGAGATTTATTTTAAAACAGTTCTTCCATTTACTAAAGACAATAGTCTCAATTGTGTGGTGTGATGGCCTGCACAGTACAAAGTGCGCATGTTGCGTGTTCAGAATCAAGGCTGCAGTGAAGTTGCACAATGCAACACAGGCAAGCACTGCCAGAAACATTGCCGATGCATTATGCATTTGATTTTGAATTAATTTTTGGTCATTGCTCCTTCAGAAACCTTTTACGGTTTTCAAATTATTTATGACCCCTGCATTCAGTTACATGACCCCATATGGGTTTGGGACCCACAGTTTAAGAAGTGCTATATAGAAGAGATTTCTGTTGAGGAATGGTTTGGACCTCCAACCATGGTCTCCAGTCTAATCCCCTGGGTGGAAGAGGCAGACTTCTCCCTGTGCTCATTCTCTTCCCAGATCCATAAAAGCTCCACTCATCTTGGAATTTCCACCCTTGGAGATATGGTCCTTCATGGCATTCTGCATAGTGCTGTCCATCTCTGTCTCCCATCACTGATCTTGAAATTTCTCTCTGAGGTTCTTTCTGAATCTGACATTCTGTGATCCATACAACATCAAAACTTGAAATAAATGCCACAAACACATCAAATGGTTTGGCATATTCAGAGGAAGTCTTGGTGCCTAAGAGAAGGACTCAGATTCCTGCTTAAGGGCTAGTTCTCATTATATTGGTGACTTCATATATATCTTTGGGCAGCTCCCTGAGTCTCTATGGCCTAGACCTATAAAAATGAGACAGTAAGAAAGTATGTCTCATGGTTTTATTGGAAAATATATTTTTGAGTAATTCGTGATTATAACTTACTTTGCAAATACACAAATATATTTTTTGTTGTTGTTTTATGTATATATACATATATACATATACATATTCATATATATGTATATATACATATATATACACATGCACACACAAATATATAGAGGCCAGCATAGTCAAGTATTACATATATACATAAAATCATGCACTAGATATTCATGAACACCTTCCCATAAATCCATGGAACAAACTTTCTTAACTATATCAATTTTATAGTTATGCACAAATCTATGTAATATCTGACTACCTCAGCCTCCTGATAATAATAATATTTACCTTTGTATGCTTCCCTCAGTATTGGTATTCTCATGACATCTTCCTCAACATAGTGCTTCAGAGTTTGTAAACTAAGCTGGTAAATCTTTTGATGTGCATCAGTTCTGACGCATAAGATTCTCTCAGTAGAAATTATTGAATATGTATACAGTTATTTTTAAAAATTTTATTTTATATATTTAAAAATGTATTTATTTATTTTATATATTTATATATTTTTTATATATATTTATATATATCTTTATATATTTTAAAATTTTATTTATTTATTTTTTGTTTTCAATGCACACAGTAATAATGCCATACAATGTACTCCCATGTTCATTGTTTATCAAAAATGACCCTGAAAAGTGAAATCAGGTATCTGAGGCAAAGAGTGGTTGAAGATGTCTACCTTACCAGCAATCTTTACACAGCCTGCCCCCACCCCAACAATTTGGGGAGGAGAGGGAAAGCCCTGCATTCCTTAATAATGCAGACCAAATGAGTATTGTGTCTAAATTATCTAACAATGTGCTTCAACTTTGTTTTGGCACTGACAACCATGTTTTAATAACCTCTTTAGAAAACTGGCTTACAAAAGCATTCTAATACTTAGCTTCATATCTTATCCAAATTGTCTGGATGAAAAATATGTCCTTCCTTCCCACTTTTCAGACAGAAGATTTATCATTACATTAAATTATTTTTCCAGTGACAGCCTCTTGCCTCAAAGTCTCCAATATGATTTTCTTATATGCATTTATTGGGGGGGAAATAGAATAAGAATGGGGAAAGAGAGTCATCCCCCCAAACGGAAATGGATGTTCGTCATGTAATAAGAGGGATTTCTGCCTCAGCTGATAGTAAGACCCAATTAGCTTTTTGCTGTGTTCATGAAAAGCTAAGATACCTCACCAGTGGGAATGATTTCTTCTAACCGGAAGCCCTCTTTTGTTATTAGTACCAGGGAACCTACCTTGGGCAATGGGAGTGTCACAATTCACTCCTCGCATGGAGAGGTGAAAAATCTATTTCAGTTCCCCAAAGACTGAAGGGTTGGTACTGATTATCTCTAAATGCTGCTGTCAATGACTAAAAGTGGCACTGGAGTCTTGAAAGAGAATCCTGGAAAAAAGGATTTAGGTGTGAAACGTGATTCCAGAATGTTTTCAGAGGACTTGAAGGAGGCTGAACAAAGAAGGAGTAAGTATAATATTTCTTCTCCAATGTGTGTTTGGTGGCAACAATTAAAATAAAGAGAGGCCGTCATTTTACACAGATACTATCCTGGTGTATAGAGATGGTTTAAATGTAATAATTGCATAGCATATAGAATGTTGGGTTAAATACAGTTTGGATTCTGATAAAGAATTTCCCACTAGGGGTCCAGTATTCTTACTTTATTTCTGAGGAACACTTGTTCATTATTCATTCACTTCATAAAATACTAAGTGCCATCAGTTATTATTATGATTATCCTTTTATTAATTCATTCACTCAACAAATACATGTTAGAACTTGCTGTGTAAGGGGGGAGCACTGTGCCAACACTCATTTCTCTCTTTAAAGTTGGGATTGGGAAGGTATTAACTGATGTCAATGTGCCCACTCTTAACAGGTGAGCCAAGTGAACTGATCTTCACACCATCTTGGAGAACAGAAAGTGAGTCATGAAAAGAAGAACCAAGAAGACTTTGCCCCCTGATTCCCTGGGCACTGAAAAGTGAGCTTGCACCTGATGTTGCCTGGAATCAGGCTTCCTCGTCATTTCTCCACCACATCTGGCTCTCCTTTATGTGTTACCCTCCCCCATTACAGTATGAGATCCTTGGGAGCTGGTGCTCATATTCATATCTCCAGTGCTTAGCTCAATGCCTGGTACACAAGTAAGTGCTCAATAAATGCTTTATCAGTTCAGTTGACATCCACTGAGCCCTAGCTGGAACCAGCTTGTATAGGCTTGAGAGACCCAACTGCTAAATTTGCAGTTTGAGCATTTATACCTTGGGAGAGGGTAAACTCCAAACTGGGGTTTGTTATATTGTTTTGTTGATTGTCTACTTAAGAAAGTGATGGAGAAAATGTTAATGATTCAGATTAAACTTAAAAGTGTGTCATGGGTACTTTTTTTCCACTAGAGAACCAGTTGTGAAAACACTTATCAGCATGGTAATACTGGTTCTAGGTGCTCGGAGGAATCAGGGGATTCTAGTAGGACTGGAATAACAATGATAAGAATTCACATTTGTAGAGCACTTACCGGTTCACAAAGAATTTTCTTCATGATAACCTTGTGAGGCAGATGGATTTGGAATTGATTGAATGAATGACAAATTTGTGAAAATAATCCTTTATGATTTGATCTCAGCTTGGAGGGAAGTCTTTAGTGTCAGGATGCCAGGGATCTGTCGTTGGCCCCAGGTGGTCTAACATCATTTAACAGTGACTTAGATAAAGGCATATATAGCATGATAGGCAAATTTGCAGATTACAGAGATCTGGGAAGGATAGATAGTACACTGGGCAACAGAGTCAGGTTCCAAAATCCTCTTGAAATGTTAGAATGTTGGGCTAAATCTAATAATGTATATTTCTCCTTACTAAATGTCAAAGTTCTCCTTTAGGTTAAAAAGAAATCAATTTCACAAACACATATTGTGAAGAGATGGTTCCACACAATTTTGTGAGGAACGTATCTGAGGTTTTGGTGGATGACACTCAGTAGAAGCCAATAATATTGTCTAGTAGCAAAAAAGGCTGATGGATTAAAATTGCATCAAAAGAGGGATAATCAATCAACCACAACTGAGGTGATTGCCCCAGTGTCCTCCGCCTTGGTCAGACCACACTTGTAGTGCTAGCTTCAGTTCCTGGCATACATTTTAGGAAGAATGTAGTTGATAAGCTAGAAAATATTGTGAGGAGGGCAGTCAGGATGGCAAAAGGACCTCAAGAAATCACGCCACATAAAGATCAACTGAAAGAAGTGGGAATGTTCATCCTCAAGAAAGAAAACTTAGGGGTGAGGTATGTAGCATGATAATACTTGTCAAATGTTTTGAAGAAAGAGGAATTAGATTTCCTCTTCTTAGAGGACTCAAAGGATATGAACAGGTAGTTTTCAATGGAAGGAATGCAAGCTCTCAATACCCATATGGAAAATGCTTCAAATCGCTAATAGTAAGAGAAGTGAAAATTAAAGCAACTTTGAGGGTCCATCTCATACCATCTGATTGGCAAAGGTGACGAAAGAGGAAAATAGCAATTGTCAGAAGGGCAGAGGGATGATAGGCATGTTAACATACACTGTCAATGGAGCTGTGAATGGGTCCAGACATTCTGGAAAGCAACTTAGACTATACTCCAAAATCATGAAGCTGCATGCCTTTTAATCTGACAAACACTACTAGAAATATAGTCTATAAAGATCAGAGCAGCGAGAAAGGACCTGCATGTTACAAAAATACTTATTGTAGCTCTTTGAGGGGTGGCAAAGAACTAGGAACTAAAGGAGAGAGGGAGTGCCCAACAATTGGGGAATGGCTGAATGAGTTATGGTATGAGAATTTAAAGGAATATTATTGTGTTGTAAACAATTATGACAATGACAGATTCAGAGTAACCTGGGAAGCTGTAAGAAGTGATACAGAATGAAGTGAGCAGAACCAGGAGAATAATTTATATAATGACTACAATAAGACTTAAGAGCTCTGGTCCATGCAATGACCAATCACAACTTCAAAAGACTGATGATAAAGCATGCTTCCCATCTCTTCAGAGGTAATAGATAAGAGGTGTAGATTGAAACATGCATTTCCAGACACAGACAATGTGTTGATTTGTTTTCCTTGATTAGATTTATTTATTTCAAGGGAGAGTTTCTCTTTGGTAGGGGGAAGAATTTGGTGGAAGGGATAGTGATATTAAAAAAAAAAGGAAGAAAAAGAGAGAATTGCGTGTCAAAGACGCGTTATAAATATATGGAAGACAGCAAAAGGATGTTTAACAGGAGACAAACAGGGCAGTTTTGTTAACTTTTGTCCATTTTAATATGCACTTAAAATTAAACTTGAATTTTATAATTAAAAATTTAAATTAAACTTTAATATGCATTTATAATAAAAATATAAATAAACATATATTATACTATAATACATTATGCAATATAAATTATACAATACAAATATACATATAATATACATATATTTATATATAAATATATACATATAAATAAAAACATAAAGTTCACAGCTTTACATACAGTTCTCTTTTCTGTGCTTTGCATATTGAAATGCTCATGTGTGCTAGTGTTTAAGTTCTTAATAAAAAAGAAAATTAAAACAAAAAGATTTTTTGCAAATGGCCCCAGAGGGCAGAACTAGAAGGCAAGATCTAGGCTCATTGTAGGGAAAAAATTTGCTAGGATAAGGGCTATGCAAAAGTGGTAGGGGCTCCCTTTGCAGGTAGCAGAATTCATTTTTCTTAAAGGTTTTAAGCAAAAACTGAGTAGCTATTAGTTATGTTGGTGAGGGAATTCTTGGTCAGGTACATGATGAATTAGATGGATTTTGATGTATGTCACTTCTGAAATTCCATGATTCTGAGGAAACTGAGGCTTAAATGATAGGCCTGGATTTGGAGCCAGGACTTTGAAACTAGCAACTCTGTCCAAATTAGCCTAAAACTGCTCTCATTTAAAAAAAATTCAGTGTATTATTTATCTTAAATATTCTTTTCTTTTAAAATTTTGAGTTCTAAATTCTCTCCCTCTCTCCTACTCCTCCCCCACCCACTGAGAAGGCAAGAAATATAATATCAATTATACATGTGAAATCATGCAAAACATATTTCCATATTAGCCATATTTTTTAAAAGCAAAATAAATAAAGTGAGAAAATTATACTTCAATTTGCACTGAGTTCATCAGTTCTCCCTCTGGAAATGGAAAGCATTTTTCATCATGAGTTCTTTGGAATTGTCTTGGATCATTATATTGATCAGAGTAACTATCTTCATCTTAAGGAAAGTGATTCTAGATTTGAATGGCTAAAATGATTTGTTTTATTTCAGATATTTTTTCAAAGAGCAGTTAGCTATCACCACTCCCTGGCTATCACTAAGGGAATATAGACTTAGAAGGCCAACAATACACTCTTCATGAAATTTAAGGGACCATTCTGGGATTTAGACTGGCAGAAGATGAGGGCAAGTGTGACCAGACCCATCACCTTTTGTGGTTATCAATCCTAAGCTACAGGGTGTGTGGTTTCAAAAGTTCGTTGGATTTTTGGTCCTCATATTTATGTTGTTTTTTCCCCTTTGGGGCATTCCTAGATTTGAATTGTGAGTGTGTGATTATGTAGAAAATGCCTATTAAAAGCTACTATTTGAGACCCAAGCAATTCAAGAACATAGCATTGAAGGGGGGCAAATGTCAAGAATTGCTAGAGAAATATAAGGAATTAAATACACTCCCTAGCTTAAAGATTGATTCAGGTTCTCTGAAGACAGGAAATAAATTTGTAATCCTGAAGAGATAAAGTATGAACCACTACACTAAGTTCCTTATCCCTCAAGACCTGGGAAAGTTTAAATATATGAGGTCAAGTATTTGAGTGCCTAAAATATGAAAGGCACTGAGGGTTACAAAAGTAGTAACCCTCTGGAATGCCTGCTTCATTCTCAATGAACTAGATTTCATCTTAAACCCCCTTTCCTTCCTATCGTCTTCTTACACTCACTGAGACCAGGCTCCCTTCTGATGACTCACCTTCCCTGGCTGGTTGTGCTGGTTAAGGTAGAAGAGTTGGAATACTCCTTGCCCCCATTGCTACTACCACCATACTCCATAATCTCTCCTCTTTTGAAGGTCATTCAATCCATATTTATTACCAGATCAAGATTCTCTAGCGTTTGTCTACAGACTTCTAGGTCACTCTCCTTCCTTCCTTAAAACTGGCTCAGACTCAGGTGGATGTCAGAAAAATCTGGAAAGACTTACATGAACTGATGATGAGTGAAGTGAGCAGAACCAGGAGAACATTGTACAGTAATAGCAACATTGTGTGATGATTACTTTTGATAGTCTTGGTTCTTCTTAGCAATAAAATGATCTAAGAGAATTCCAAAAGATACTAAATGGAAAATGCTAACCACATATAGAGAAAGAACTATGGAGTCTGAATGCTGATGGAAGCATATTATTCTCTCCCTCTCTCTCTCTCTCTCTCTCTCTCTCTCTCTCTCTCTCTCTCTCTCTCTCTCTCTCTCTCTCTCTCTCCTCTGTTTCTTCTTGTGGTTTTTCCCTTTGGTTCTAATTCTTACAACATGACTAATGTGGAAATATGATTAATATGATTGTACATGTATAGCCTATATCAGATTGCATTCCATCTTGGGGAGGGGGAGAAAATTTAGAACTCAGAATCTTATAGAAGTAAATGTTGAAAACTAAAAACAAACAAATGAAAATTTAAAAAAAAGTGCTAACCCCCCCCCCCAAACCCAACAACAACTGGTTCAGACTTTCTCCCCTCCCTAACTCTTGTTCTCATACTTGGGAACTTCAGCATAAGTAGTGATACTCCCTCAAGCACCCTCATCTTCCAGTTCCTTAACTTACTCTTTTTTATGACCTACTCCATCACAGCTATCTATCTTTCTTTCTGTATGTGTGTGTGTGTGTGTGTGTGTGTGTGTGTGTGTGTGTGTGTGTGTGTAGAGATGGTCATATCCTTGATCTTGTCATCATCCATAAGTGTTTTACGTCTGCGTTCATTAACTCTGAAATTATTTGATCAGATTGTAATCTGTTGCCATTCCTCTGCCTCTGTCTCTGCCTCTGTCTCTGCTTCTGCCTTACAGCTCCAAACCTGGTTCTTCTACCACACCATGACTTTCAATCTTTTCATCCTTCAGTTTTTCTTTCACCTCTGAACGAGGAGTGAACCTGAACTCTCTTCCCTCCTCCATCTTGATCTCTTGAGAAACACTTCCTTTTTCTTTTGGGTTCTTTGTACCTTTATCCTGTCAAAGCTTTTTCCCTACCACACCCCAGCCTTGGATTACTCCCACCTCTACTTACCATTTTTCCTATTCATGTGCTTCTGAGGAGAAAATCATGAGAGTACTAACATGTCCACTACAAATTATATAATCTCAACTAGGCCCTCACTGTGCAAGGCAATTCTTTTATAACTTCCTCATCAATATGCTGTCCCACTCACCACAGAGAATTTTACAAACCTTTTCATCCCTCCTTAAGCCTCCTATGATTCTCCTTCCCTCGCCCTCTCATCTGAGAACTTTGCTTCATATTTCACTGAAAAAAACTGAGACCATTCAGAGAGAGCTTCCTCTCCTCCTCTTCTCACATCATTCAGATGTCTTCTGCCACTGTCTTCTCCTTCACTTGTTTCCCACCAAGAGGTGGCCTTTTTATTTTTTAAGACAAACCTCCCTATATGCACAAATATATTCTATCCCATCTTCTCCAATAGCTTGCTTCATCTATCAACCCTCTTCTCTCACTAATATTCAATTGCTCCCTGTCTACTATATGCTTCCCTGCTGCCTACAATCATGACTATGTCTCTACATCCTCAAAAAACTCTCCCTTGATCTATCTCCACTAGCCACTGTCCTACATTTCCCTTCTCTCTCTATAATAAGTGCCTCCACTTCCTTTCTTCTCACTCTCTTCTTAACTCTTTGCAATCTGGCTTCTGAACTAATCATTCAACTGATGCTGCTCTCTCCAAAGTTACTAATGATCTCTTACTGACCAAATCTAATGATATTTTCACAATCCCTATTCTTGACCTCTCTGTAGCCTTGCATACTGTCCTTTACTCTTTTCTCTTTGATAATCTCTTTTCTCTAGGTATTCATGACATTGCTCTTTTTTCTAGTTGTCCTTCTCCCTAACTGATGGATTCTTCTCTGTCTCCTTTGCTGGATCATCTTCCACATCACATTTGCTAACCATGAAGGACCCTCAAGACTCTGTCCTGAGCCCTCTTCTCTTCTCCTTCTATATTATTTCACGTGGTAATCTCATTAGCTTCCATGGTTTCAGTAATCATCTCCATGCAGATGACTCTTACATCTTCTTGTCTAGTCCTAACCTCCTCCAGTCTTACGTCCCAACTGCTTCTTGGACATCTGAAAGTGGATATCCTGTTGACACTTTAAACTCAGCATGTCCAAAACTAGATTCATTAGCTTTGTCCCCAGACCCTCCTTGCTTCCTAACCTTCCTGTTAACTGTGAAGGGTACCACCATCTTCGCAATCACTCAGGTTCACAACCTGAGCGCCATCATTGATTGACTCCTCACTATCTCTTATCACCTCCTTCCCCCATATCCAATCAGTTGGCAAATCCTGTCAATTGTAACTGCACTTTTTGTCCTTACTAATGGTGTGACCATGGGTTAGTGACAATCTCTGTGGGCTGCAGTTTCCTTATATATAAAAACAAGGCAGTTGTATCTGGGGTCCCTTTTAGTTCTACACCTAAAATCCAATGATCTTGACTCCAAGGTTAGTATTCTTTTCACCACACCATAACACACAGCCTTTCTTCCTCATCTTCTCAGAGATGGGAATGCCCATATCCTTAGACTGTCTCCTCTCAGAACCCTTCTCTTTTCTTTCAGAAAATGTTCAGCCCTCTAGAGCTGAGGCCACCCCTTCTTTCCAACACTTCTTTGTTCAATGAGGGGGTTTGACCAGATGACCTCTGAGGTCCCTTCTAGCTCTGGATTAGGATTCTTTGATGCTCCCTATCACCATGAACTGTCTGAGCCAATGGTCACTCCAGGCATGATTAAAAAGAGTAGCCCTGTAGGAGCCTGGCATGCTTAAGAAGAACCAGCTTGTTGAAAGATGATGAGTGAATGTGTAGTTCCTAGTCTACTGAGACCTGATTCGGCCTCACTGCTGACTCCTCATGTTTCTGGATTTGCTTGGTTTTTTTGGCAAGTGATTTTGATTTTCTTTCACACCACAAGTGCCACCCGCACTACTTCTGGCTGATGTCCTTGGCCAAAGGAGAACCCAATGACACTCTGCTTGCTGGCTGTGGCCACTGATGTTGGAGCCTGGCTTGTCATGTAACACAGCGCAGAGCCACCTCGTTTCATCTCCTCCCACCTTCTGGGCCAGTGCCATCCCTCTCTCCCAATCCTTTTTTTTCCACAGAGCAGGGTTACCTCTTTTTCATCTTTCCCCCAAACAATCACTTCTATGACACTAGCTAACTGTGTGACCTTGGGAGTTTGACTAGGTGATCTCTGAGGTCCTTCACAGCTCTAAAAGATCTATGTACCTATAGTCAGGGTTCACAATGACCACGTTCTAATGCTTGGGCATGCCCTCACATGTGAGCCTCTGGTTTTTTCTAGTCTCAAAGTTTCTGCCCTGCCTTTATCAACAAACATGTATTAAGTGCTCTCCATATATGCCAGCCACTGTCCTAAGCACTAAGGATATGTATATAGGTAAAAACATGGTCCCTACCCCTCAGGGACCTCACTTTCTAATGGGGAAGACAACTTATGAACAGGTATGTATGTATAAAAATATGCAGCATAAATCAAGATAATCTCCTAGGGAAATACAAACAGTGGGGGCAGGGTGGGAGAAGGACTGGGAAAGACCTCTCTTATGGAAGGTGGAATTTGAACTGAGACCTGAAGGAAGCTAGGAAAGCCTAGAGGAGGAGGTGAAAAAGAGAGAATTCCAGGCCTGGAGACAGTCAGTGAAAAGGAATTGAGTTGGGAGATGGAGTGTACTGAGCAAGAAGGCCTGCATGGTTGGGTCACAGAGAGGAATAAAGCTTAAGAACACTGGAAATGGAGACAGGGGACAGGTTAGAAGGGTCTTTGAATACTCAATGGGGATTTTATATTTGATTCTGGAGGTAATAGGGAGCTATTAGAATTACATGGGGTGACATGGTCATACCTGCAGGAAGATCACTTTGTCAGTTGAGTGGAGGATGTATTGGAACGTTGAAAGAGGGAGACCAATCGGCAGGGTTTTAAAGTATGTGTATGAGGTGATGAGGATCTGTATCTGGGTGGTGGTGGTGTCAGAGAAGAGAGAGGGGATGGGTCTGAGAATGCAGAAAGGACAGGACGTGGCAGTGAACCGACTGGATAGATGGGGAAATGGACGGAATTGTTGCTGAGGTAGTTTGGAGCCTGGGTGACTGATGGTGCTTTCAACCGTAACTAGGAAGTTAGAAGAAGAGGAGTTGGGGGGAAGAGAGATGATGAGTTCTGTTTTGGTCATGCTGAGTTTGAGGTGTCTACAGGACATCCTGTTCAAAGTTGGAGATCCGAGACTGAAGTTCAGGAAGGAGGGTAGGGAAAGACCAATAGATCTGTGAATCCTTCATAGAGAGAAAGAAGACAAGTCTGAGGACAGTCTCGGAAGAGAGTATGGAAGCACCTAAAGCTCGCCAGGGACACATCCTATCACACAAGCAGGTTGACTTTGTTCTCAGAGGTGCACAGTGCATAGAAACAAAAGTTTGCTTTCAGCTCTTTAGCCTGATGCTTCCCTGATTTCTCTGAGTTATGCCTATAATGTGCAGCTAAAGACAGGATTTCACTTGCTTATTAGAAACAAAGTCTAGAGCAGAAGTTTTTTTTTTTTAACTTTTTTATGTCTTGGACCCTTTTGGCAATCTGGCAAAGCCTATGGACTCCTCAGAATAATATTTTTAAATGCATAAAATGAAATATGATCAATTACAAGGGAAACCAATTATACTGAAATGCAGTTATCTCTCTATATCTCTCCATCTATTTATATTTTTTTAAAGTTCATGGACCTTAGATTAAGAATTAGGTCTAGGGCAAATGTAAAAAAAAATGACAATCAAGATCCCTTCACTAATTATAAATATCAAATAATAATTATATGGAAAAGAAGCTAAATATAATTTTTGAGGGTGAGAAATTGTCCTCTCTGTTTCTATAGGTAACAGTAGCACAGAGCTGTATCTGCACTGGCCAGCTCTCTGAGGTACAGGTGCCATCACTACAATGAAGGAATAATGTATTTTTTAAAATGCTTATTGTGTGCAACCCTCCCTCACTTACATCTGATTCACTTGCAAGTCAGGGCATCACCTTCCTGATGCTGTTGTCCTCTTTGTGAAGGAAGGACAAACAACAACGATGTGCAGGGCACTGTGCTAAGCACTGGGGACACAAGTCAGAAAATGGGACAGTCCAGGCTCCCAAGGAGCTCACATTCTAATGGGGGGTCAGCACATGCAGGAGGCTTCAGGGGCAAGTCAGATGGAAAGGTCTCTCTGTTCCTATGGTACAGCAGCAGAGCAGATGTTAATGCATCTTCCTTAGTTCCATTTCCACTGATAAAATCCTATCAGTTTCTGATGTTGACCCATGAAATAGTAACAGTGACTTTGGTGAGAAGAACTTTCTCTTCTGGGTCTTCGGGAGCAGTGGCTGTAGCACCTACAGAAGCAGTTAGTTGCTGGCTTCCTAGAATGATGCCTGAAGGCATTGGGCAGGAAGCATCACTATTCCCAAGGCTATTCCCAAGGGTTCAGGGTCCTGGGATGTCCCCACCAGGGTTGAGGGGAGATGGTGGTCAGATAGCTTGGTTTAATCTACCTGGTGCATGCCTTCTCCTGACTCTCCTCCAGGTTGCCTTACTGCTCCAACGAGGCTGGCTTGCCTGCCCTGTATATGGTGGTTGGTTGGCTGTTGGTGGGGATGGCTGAGCCCTTCTTTCCAAGAGTTATTTTCCTGGATGATGGTTGTGAGGGCTGGCATGGAAGCAGAACAGGTGGTCTGGAGCATACTGCTGAACCTCATCAGAGAATACTCCTAAATGCTTCATTGCTATGTGACCCTTGGTCCTAGAAGGCCCCTCCCAGTTCTGTTGGAGCTCAAACTCTAGCAGGTCCTGCCAAGCTGGAAAGGGAAGGGAATAAGCCTTATACAGTGCCTACTATGTGCCAGGCAGTGTACTAGGCACTCATTTGATCTTCACAACAATCTCATTTTACAATTGAGGAAACTGAGGCAGACGGTTAAGTGACTTCCCCAGGGTCATACAAAACAGCTAAATGTCTGAGCTGGATTTGGGTTCAGGTCTTCTTGACTCCAGGCCCAGTGCTTTAACCATTGTGCAACCTAGCTGCCTCTAGGCTTTCAGAATGGGGTTATTAGTTGCCTGGATAGCTGTGGTCCAAGCATCAGCTTAGCTAAATTCGGGTAGGTCCAGTACCACGTTGGAAACAGGGTAATGACTTTTTAAGCCAATTCTTAAAGACCATCTAATAAACTAGAGAGGCCCTGTAATTTGGAATTAGATTTCCTTAAAGTACTGAAGTTATTTTCAGTTTTTCTGCAACAAAAAGAGGGTTGTTTTGTCCCTTTGCAAATTTGTATTACGTTCTGTCTGTTACAATGAGCAAGTTCCTCTTCTATAATCTTCAATCTCCTCCCCATTCCCCACTAGCCTCGCACTAAGCTACTTGAAAGCCAATAGCTATTATATGAATTGTTGTTGTTTGTCTTTCATTCTTGAAGAGGACCATGACGTCAGGGAGGTGATGCCATGGCATGCAAGTGAGTTGGATTTAAGTGAGGGAGGGCTGTGCCAAGTCACCAGCCTCACTTTCTCCTCCAGAGTCATCTGGGTCCAATGGCAAGACACAGATCAGGATAACTGGAGATGGCCCTGGGTGCATGGGGGTTCTTGGCCTTTTCTGTACAAATTTATGCTGGTATTCTAGTACCTACCACAGTGCTTTGCACATAATGCATACTTAATAGATGTTTGTGGAATTGAATTGGTTGAATTAATTCAAAATGGTGTTCATTGGCAAATTTAACATATGTAAATATACTATATGGATACTGTCTGGATAAATAGCTCTCAGTAGGCTTAAATGAATGAATCTTACTTATTTTGAACCTAATATGAAGATTATTTGTTAGCTGCTACTATATTTCCCTCTTTTTGAATCACAGTTTATTTAATTAAAGCTGTATGAAGTTCTAAATGATGATTGATATGATTTTCTCCAGAACAGATGGCTCTGTATTCAGTATTTAGGAAATGCTTGCAGAAATTCTCTCCTCCCTAAGTGGGCCCAATGATTCATGGAAACAATTATTTAACCAAAGAGATTTATTTCATAATGTGGACCTTTGTTAAAAAGTGCTGAGACATCACTGGGCTCCTTCTCAGAAAGCAGTGGTCTCCTGGCCATGCTGAACCTGTGACTCACTGAATCTGTACCTTAGAAATAGAGTTTGTTTTTTAGGTCAGTAGATAAATTTTGGGTCAGGTTGTAGGGATTATAATTACAAATGAAATTTTCACAATGCCCTGCAAAGGGTTCGAGTGTGCCAGCTCGAGATGGTTGGCAGATAAAAGTAACATGTTGGGCAGCTAGATGGCTGGGGTTAAAACAACACATGCAGATTCTTAGTGTTCTGGGTATTAATAGGTGATTACTGCAAGACATGGGCCAGCCAGCTCTTTAGTGTGGAAGTGGGCCGGTGACTCTCTCCAGTGTCTCTGGTAGACCAAGGCATATGCAAAGGAGAAGGAAAAAAAGGAGTAGATGAGGGAAGAAGAGAAAGGAATGAAAGAAAAAAAAGGAAGAGGTAGATAGTCAAAACAGCACATGACATTTGCATCTTCCTAAAACATAGGGATATATTATTCCCCTGTTCCTATCAAGAATGTTTGGTAGCTCCTTATAGCCTATTGGATAAGACACAAACTTATCTGTTTGGCATTGAAGGTCTTAAATAATCTGGCTCCAGCCTGTCTCTCCAGATTTATTTCACATTACTCTTATTCATGTACTTTATGTTTCAACCAAGCTGGCCTGTTTGCTGTTTCTTGTACCCAGTATGCCATATGCTGTCTCTGGGCTTGCCATGGGCTGTGCCCCATGCCTGGAATGCTTCATCCTCTCCACACTGTCCGTAGAATTTCTAGTTTTCTTTAAGCCTTTACTCAGGTGCCATCTTCTGCACGCTTCCTGATTCCTCTCCCTTACCCCCATTTGTTACTACCCCTCCAATTACTTCGCTTTTGTTTTGTATATAGCTGTTACTTACTTATTCACACATTGTTCTTATTTACTTATCTGTTGCATGTTGTAATCTTCCAGTTGAATAGAAGCTCTTTGAGGATAGGAACAATTTCATTTTTGTTTTTGTATGACCACCACCTAGCACACTGCCTTATACATAGTACTGAATATGTAGGTACTTATTATTTTTTTGGTTCAGTCATCTTCAGTTATGTGCAATTTTTTATGACCTCATTTTGATGTTTTCTTGGCAAAGGTATTGGAGTGGTTTGCTATTTCCTTCTCCAGCTCATTTTATAGATGAGGAAACTGAGGCAAATAGAGTTAAGTAACTTGCCCAGGGTCACACAGGTAGTGTCTGAGGCTGGATTTGAGTTCAGGAAGATGAGTCTTCTTGACTCCAGGACCAGCACCCTATGCACTATGGTGCTACCTATAGTGTTCTTATAGTATAAGTATACTTCATATACCTTATAGTGTAATACTTATAATATATGTTTGGTACTTAATGCATTTTTGTCAAATTGTAGTAGCACTTAATTTCTGTCTTTAAAGCATTTTGTTAACCATAAACTCAATGGACCCTCACAGCAAAAGTGAGAGCTAAGGAGTGTGAATATGATCACCTCCATTTTACAGGTGTGGACTCAAAGTGGCAAGTGACTTGGCCGAGAATACATGGCCAGTCAGTGACAGATTGGGACCAGAACCGGGTCTTCTGAATGTAGGACCTGAGTCCTTTCTATTATTCCCTATGTCTTCTTCCAAGGTAGAGCGGATGTATGACAATATGTTCTACGGCAACTCTCCAAAGAGTGAGAGAGTCCAATGTCATGTGTGAACAGAGTTTCTTTCTCATCTTCACTATTATGTCTTTTGTGGAGACAGAGAGAGAAGAAAGAAATTTGGGAAGCCCTTCTCAGTCACGTCTGCTATTGCTCATCACTCAACTTCCCCTAAGGTGCTTATCCCAGGTTTCTAACCTTCAAGTAATACTCAGGGTTTACCAATGGAAGAAGCATCTGGTTTCTCCCAAAGTTCTATACTCTGAACTCCCTTTATTAGAGAGCTTCTTTTTTCCTTCCAACACATCCAAGGATCTTCATTCCTTCTGGCCAAACCGTTTTAAGTCTTTAAACCTTGTAAACCTTGTTAAGTCTGATCTTTAGAAACAGTGGCCTCTTGTTATATTTCCTTTCAGTTATGTTTTAAAATTGACTGTAGATGCAGTATATTTCAATGAAAAGAGCACTGGACATGTACCTAGGAGACCTGGGTTTGAATCTGACTATCTGTGTGACTCTGGGCAAATTATGTAACCTCTTTGAGCCTCAGTTTCCTTATTTGTAAAATGAGGACAGTAATAACTATAACATCTCCTACAGAGGGTTATTATAAAATAAAATGGTACAGTAATTTATTTTATACATATATTTCCATATAATTGCTTTCTTTTATAATCCTACTTATTTCATTTTATGCTTTTGAAAACATTATTCTGAGAAAGGTTATTTAGGTTTAACCAGACTGTCAAAGAGACCCAAGACACAAAAAAGATTAAGAAGCCCTGAAGTCTAGGCTATTGTCACTGCTTTTCTCCCTGCTTCCTCCTTCTTGTTAAGTCCATTTACAGAATTTACTGAGTGACCTTTTTGTGTAGGGAAAAAAGAACTAGCCTTTATAAACAATGATAATAACAACACGAGAATCTTGCCATGCTTTAAGAAAGGAGTTTTGAAAGTAATGTGAGGCACAAATGGTGAGGGTGGTAGAAATTGTCAAGGGATCCCATGGCTACAAGAAGAAAGAGAAGAAGGCTGAGAATTGACTTCCCAAAATGCAAAGTAGCATATGTTTTGAGAACATTTACACTTGGCTCACATTTATAAAATTCTACAGGAAGTGACAATGATCATTCCACCAACTTTAATAAGAGAGTTTAATGTATATTTTCTTTTATTATTTTTCCAGCAGCAAAAATCAAAAGTAAAAAGAAAGTGTGAAAAGGTGAAGAGTGAGCCTGGAGCTCGGGTTAGGTTATTTGTCTTTACAATTGTTCATGTCTCCTCATTAACCCCACAAAACTCAACAAGAGTTCGAGTTGGAGCCTGGGGGGACCAATTTCAAAAGACTGGGAGGGTAACTTGGCTCAGTGCCCAAAGACTTCTGATGCTTATACAAATATGTTCCAATCTCTTTGTTCTGGGAATCAGGCTGGCCATCTCACCAGGTTGATCTCTTGGGACCAACTGACTGACTTGTATGACCCTGGGAAAGCTACTTAATCCTTCTTTGCCTAACTCTATTCCTGCACTTAAGAGGCAGTGGCAATTCGTTGAAATTCACTTTAGGGAATCATTGGGGTGGAGATACTTTGATGGCAATATTTTTAACCACTAGGGGATAGAAATAATTCAATCCAACAAATATTTGTCAAACTTCTGTTTTGTATGCAGCAGTGCCCTGGGTACTAAATACAGTGACACAAAGCTTCTGTCCTCAACGAACTTAAGAGTGTCATTGAAGAGCCAAGGTTTACTCAAAAAAAGCAGTTAATACAGGACAATTTATAGTTAGGTGCCAATATGAGTGGTATAAGCTGTAAGTATCATAGGATTTCAGGGAATCTTGTGTGTTAACTAGTTGTGTGAAGGATGGATTGGAGTGGGTAGAGAACGGAAGGGAAGATGCTAGCAGGAGGCCATATCAGTAATCTGGACAGAAGATGATAAGCATAGGTGCTAAAGTGTTACCAGTGGGAATATAAAAGAAGGGACAGATGTCTGAGGTATTTTGAGTGTAGAACTAACAGGCTTTGATAACTGTTTGGATATGGAAAGAGAGGGAGGGAAGAGAATTAAAGATGACATGTTTTCAAGGAAGAATGACAGTGCATGGTGGGGCCATTGACAGGAGATAGGAGAGTCAGAAGTACTATATTTTTGGTGGGGAAAGATAAGTTCTGTCCAATGCTTGGCACAGTGCCTGGCACATAGTAGTAGGCACTTTAATAAATGCTTGACTGACTGTTTTGAATGCATGCATACCTTCTCCAGACTTCACTTTTTCTGTTCAGCGCAGCCTCGTCTTTCCACTTAAACAGTGTTACCACCTTGGGTCATCCTTGATTCTTCCATCTCCTTCAACCTCTGTATCCAAGCAGTTGCTAAGTCTTGCTGATCCCGATTCTACCGCACTTCATGAATTTGTCCTCTTCCTTACACTTACACTCTCCTCCAATTTAGACCTCATCCCCTCTTGTCTTTACATATTGCAAGAGCCTCCTAATTGGATTCTGTCTTTCCAGGCTTTTCCCTCTCTAATCCAACCTCCATAACAAATTCCAAGTTAGTATTCCTAAAGCCCTGATCTAACTATGTCACCACCCTATTTAACAATCGTCAATGCTTTACTTTTTCTTCTAGTACTGAGTTCAGACTCCTCCTCAGACTTGTGTTCAAAGCCCTG
Source organism: Phascolarctos cinereus (assembly GCF_003287225.1). NCBI lineage: Eukaryota > Metazoa > Chordata > Mammalia > Diprotodontia > Phascolarctidae > Phascolarctos > Phascolarctos cinereus. Next base: position 145,041,677 of record NW_027556402.1, read on the forward strand.
CACAATAGGGCTGTATTTTGCCACCCCTCATACACTATTCCAATCAAATTGTCCTTCTAGCTGTGCCTATTACATGATATTCCATCTCCTATCTTCACGCTTTTGTACAGATTGATCTTCCTACCTGCAATGGTCTCCTTCCTTAACTCTGCTTTAGAGAATACTTATCTTCCTTCAAAGTACTGGTAAAGTACCATCTTGTACATGATGCTTTTCCTGATCTCACCAATTCTTAGAACTCTCTCCTTCTTGAAATTAGTATGAGCTATTTTGTTATATGTTTTATATCAACTTATCTGCTTTTGTTGTTTTTTTCCTTTGTTTTTTTTTCACATACAACCAATGACACTCCCCGTAATGTCTTGACTTGATTTGCGCATGAATTGGATTTAAGTGAGTCATAATTACACAAAGCTGTCAGCCTCAATCTCTTTTCCAGAGTCTTTGAAGTCCAGTGACAAGACAAAAGTCAGGACGACTGGTGATAGCCCAGGATTCAGTGGATAACCTTAGCATCTTCAATATCTCACCAAACTCTAAGCATTCCACAGTGCCTGCTTCAGCTGCCTTCATGGCCATTGGAGCAAATTGTTCCCATCTGCCCATTCAACCAGAAGAATCTTTGCGTACTCACCAATGGGTTTGAGGCCTGTTGATTACCTTCAACCTGGTTTAGCCTATCTGCTGAGACAGTTTTACTGGGGTAAGGCTGCTATGCATGTTACAACTTCTTGGAGCCACAAGTGAGAGTTGGGTGAAAGGTGGATGCTAAAGATGGATGAGCAGCCCAGAAAAGGGCTTGGCAAGTGTTGACACCAGAGATGCCAATCCTCCTTGAATACCTCTCATGCCACCTTAACTTATCTAAATACATGCTATATCCCTCCAATCCCAATCCCTCTCATTTTTGTGGGGCTTTAAGGGAAGAGACTATTGCTTTTGTCTTTGTACGGACAGTGCCTAGAACAATGTCTTGAGTGTAGAAGGTACCTAATAAGTATTTGTTAAATTGAATTGAATTGAATTTGTTGAATTTAATTTAATTTACATAGGGGTCTTGATTGGGCTTGTTGTGAGGGAAGATCTTGCTAAGGAAGGTAGTGAAGAGAGAGAAGAGGATTGAGAACAGGACCTTCGGGAACACCAATGTTAAGGGGTATGGAAGAGAACAGTGTTGGAGTCACTAGATAGAGAGGAGAACCAGGAGAATATGGTATTATGGAATCCAAAGGATAAGAGAATATCAAAGAGAGAGGTAGAGGAGATCAAGTGTCAAATGCTACAGAGGAGTCAATGATGAGGAATGAGAAAAAGCCACTGGATTTGGTGATAAGGAGATCCTTGATGACCTTTGAGAGAGTAGTTTCCATAGAGTAATGTAGGGCTATGGATGATGGGTCTAGTGTTGATGGATAGTTTACAAATTATGTCAAATGTCTTGTAACTAGACTCTAGTCAGCCGTACCATGGTCAAAAGGAGGCAAAACGTGGACGTGTAGAATGCATTTCCATCCCATTGTGAAGATGTTTTTTTGCTTCATTCCTTCCTTCTTGGGTGGTATTGGAAACCAAGGCCAGAATTAAGTTTCATTATTGCTCAATTTTAGTATCAAGTTATATTCTTTCTTTCTTTTAAATCAGTACATACATACTCCCACATGCTTCCTGTGTGATAATAGTTGATAAATATTTATTGGAGCTGAGTTTTGTTAGATCTTTTTCCCAACATATATTTATTTGAGGGTTAGTACTTCTGAATTCTGAAGAATTACCACAAAGGTTGACTATTATTTTCCAGGCTTTAGAAAACATTATCTGCCTTGTTTAGTGAGACACCATTGGCGTCTGACTCATTAAAAATAGACACCAAAATTTAATCTTAATTTCAGATGCTAAGGTACTTTTTCTCAGTACAGATTATGTTTTACGTAAAACAATTCAAAATATATTGGCATTTGCATGGTACTTCACAAACATCTTCTCAGTGTCCTATTTTTCATTTAGCACAGTACATGGGACATTAATAAGTGATTCATAAATGTTTTTCTTCCTTCCTTCCTTCCTTCCTTCCTTCCTTCCTTCCTTCCTTCCTTCCTTCCTTCCTTCCTTCCTTCCTTCCTTCTTTCTTCCTTCCTTCTGCCTTTCATTCAGAGGTGCTTAATAAATACGTATTGGATTGATTTGGATTTCAGGTTCAGAGAAGATAAATCATCTTAATATTACTCAGTGGGGAATTTAGGAACCAAGCCTCACCCTTCAGATTCCCAGGTTATAGAAGCATCCTGGAACGTTTTACTTACTAATTGTAGAGGTAGCTTAGCTTAAGGATATAGTGCTGGACATGAAATCAAAAAGAGACTGGGTCCGAATTCTACCTCTGATCCTTACTCTAGATATGTACCCATAACCAAGTGAATCAGTTGAGGAGTTTAACTGAGAGGAACAATAACTATACATATAAATATATACAAAGCAGATACAAGAATATTTTAAGGGGTGGTACCAGTGTTTGGGGGAGTCAGAGCTGAAAAAAGCATTTAAATGAAGTTGCATTCTAAGTAATTGTTATGCCCAGTCATGGGCCTGAGAACACACGAAGAAATGTACTTGTCTCATTTTAATAAAGAGGCAGGGACTTTAAGTGTGGAATGTGGCTGTAACTGTCAGTCATGGTTGTGATGTCTGTTGGATTTGTTAAATTATTTTTCTTTGTTACAAGGAACATTGGGTTGGTGAAAGGGTAAAAATAAAAGTAAAAAAGGCAAAGGGGGAAAAGCCCCAAACAACTGGTGGGCATTTCAAAGAGGTAGATGCTGGCTCATCATTAGGAAAAAATTTTACCCACCACAGGTGTCTAAAAGTGGAAGGAGCTACTTGGAAATAAAATTAGCTGCCATTTGTAGAACATTTTAAATTTTGCAAGATTACTGTATACATACATACATACATACATACATACATACATACATATATATGTATATATATGTATACACACACACACACACACACACACACACACACACACACACACATATATATATATATATATATATATATATATATATATATATATATATATATATATTTCTCATTTGATCCCCACAACACTCTCTGAGGATGTAAATTGCTATTGTTGTCATGATTTTTCCATAAGAGTAAACTGAGACTGTTAATTCTTTGCCCAGGGTCACACAGTAATTATTGTGTTTAAGGTTTTGAACTAAGTTCTTCTTGACTCCAGTGCTCCATCTAACATAATTCCACCTAGCTGGAGGTCTTCAGGTTGAGACTAGATGATCACTTCTTTGTGGATATTAAAGAGGAGAGTCTAATTTCTCTGAGCCTTGGTTTCCTTATCTGTAAAATGGGGATAACAATGACCACTTCTTTGTGGATATTAAAGAGGAGAGTCTAATTTCTCTGAGCCTTGGTTTCCTTATCTGTAAAATGGGGATAACAATACCCATACTACCTACTTTACAAGGTTGTTGGGGGGCTCTATTGACATAATCTATCTAAAATGCTTTACACTTTAAAGTGCTATATAAATGTCATAAGAAGTTTGTGTGTTAATGGGGCCCCAGCATTTGTGATGGGTCACATCAAATGTGTGCCCCACTCTTCTTTTTCATTATGTGGAGCTTGTTTTTCTTTTTAACCTTATGATAAATCCATATATGATTTTCAAAATTATCCTGCTTGTGTGTGATTCCTTCTGTCCTTTCTTTTGTTTTCTTCTCTTTTGAGGAGAACCCTAGATTTAGTCTCCCCCTCTCTCACTTCTCCTCTCCCTTCCTCAGAAGAAAAGAAAAACAAAACTTTTGTAATAAACATTCAGTCAAGAAAAATAAACTCTCACATTGGGCCCCACTGTTTTTTAAAAAATTAATTTACTTATTTGTTTTTAATTTTCAACATTCACTTTTATAAGATTTTGGGTTCTAAATTTTCTCCCCCTCCTTCCTCTCCCTCTTCGCAAGACAATGTGCAATCTAACACAGTCTATGTATGTACACTCATTTTAACATAGTTCCACATTAGTCATGTTGTGATAGAAGAATCAGAACAAAAGGGAAATACCACAAGAAAGAAAGAACAACAAACAAAGAAACAAAAAAGAGAAAATAGTAGGCTTCAATCTGCATTCTGACTCTGTATTCTTTCTCTGGATGTGGATAGCATTTTCCATCATGAGTCTTTTGGAATTGTCTTAGATCATTGATTGCTGAGAAGAGCTAAGTCTATCAAAGTTGGTCATTGCACAATGTGGCTGTTACTGTGTACAGTGTTCTCCTGATTCTGCTCACTTCAGTCAGTATCAGTTCATGCAAATCTTTACAAGGCCCCCACTTTTAAATGGCTTTTAATTTCGCATGCGTATTATCCATGTGTGGGATGCAACAGACATATACTTCAAGCATCAGGGTAGTTCTTTATTGCTGATATAATAGGATTCTTTTTTTTGGTGGCCATCTCTGCTTCTGTTCTTCCCACATAGTTGTAGTCTGTCTTTTTGCAAGAGAAGAGAAATAGTGTTAGTTTCATGACTACAATTCTAATCCAAGAGCTGATACATATCAAAGATCGATCATAAGAGGATAGTTTTAGATCTGGAAGGAATCTGAGAAGTCAATTGAGTTCCTCTTATTTTATAGTAAGGAATTTGAGGCATAGAGAGGTGACATCATAGAGCTGGTAAGTGTCTGATGTGGTATTTGACCTCAGTTAACATCCTAGGCACTGTACCACACTGCTTCAATAGAAACACAGTATTGTTGACAATAGTATTGACAATAGGGTTTTCTTCAGCTTGACAAATTGTTTCCTTGACTCATGCGTTGTGTCTTCCTGAAGAATCACATCAATGGGAAGAAACAGCAGAGATGGCCTTAGAATGCTGAAGGTCAGAATACCAAATGAACTTATCCCTTCAAATCCTGGCCAACCTTGGAATAGCAATGCTGATGAACTCTAACTGCCACATTTTAAACTTGTCTTTTGGACACTGGGGGTAAAGTGGCCTCACTCTGGATGAACAATAAAAAAGAGATGACATTTAACTTGCAATCAGTTTTTATAATTAAGTTAATTTTAATAATTAGCCTTCTTGTGGATAGATCAATAGTCAACCATGGGTGAATGGGTACCTTCTAGCCAACGTATATTTATTAAAGCAGAAATTTGGACAGTTGTGGACCAAAGGGGCTAATTCTAATCTGCTTTTGCCCCAAGGAGGACTTTCTGTGACTGAAGCAGTTAGGTGACCAGTCTCTGAAATTAGTAACTTTGATAATCAATTCTGGACCTTTTCAAGGCTTCAAAGAGGAGGAGAAATAGAGTCAGCTTTAATTGGTTCTTATAGAGTCACTGATAACTTAGCCAACCAGTGACAGGAGAAGCATTCTGTTTCTTTCTTCTTTTGATTTAGCATCATCCCATCATCATCATCATCACTAACATCCATATAGTGCTTACTATATGTTCTAGGCAGTGTGCTAAGTACCTTACAATTATTATCTCATTTGATCCTCACAACAATCGTGGGAGTTAGGAGCTATTATTATCATTATTCTTCAGATGAGGAAACTGAGTCAAATAGAGGTTAAATGACTTGCACAGAGTCACACAGCTAGTCAGTGTCTGAGACTGAATTTGAACTCAGGTCTTCCTGACTCCAAGTTGAGTGTTCTACATTCTATGCCTCCTGCCTTACCAGATTTGGCTTAACATTCTAGTCCAGAAGTGGGGACAGCCTCAACGTCAAACGTGGCCCTCTAGGTCCTCAAGTGTATCCCTTTGTCTGAATCCAAACTTCACAGAAAAATCCCCTTAATAAAAGGATTTGTTCTGTAAAACTTGGATTCGGTCAAAAGGCCACACCCATATGTGACTTCAAGGCCAGAGGTTCCCCACCCCTAATATCAAGCTCTTTATAGGATCGGACTCTGAATGAAAAAGCTTTTATTAAGCACTTACTCTGTGCAACCAATATGTTTGCTATCACGTTCTGCTTTGCTATCATTTGCAAATTTTCAATTAAATAGAATATTCAATTAATCACAATATGAGTTCCCTGGCAATGTCAGATAACAAGTAGTTTGCCATTTGTGTAACTGCAGAGACAAAGCTAAAAGTATTCAACCAGATTGGGAAAATCTTAGACCAATTCTTTTTTCCAAGAATTTTGCTGAGGTAATTAAAATTATGTCATCTTTTTGCTTTTGTATGTGAAATTAGTTTTAGTCTAACTGATATTTTCAATTGTTCTTCCATGTTTTCACATTTTGCAAATGGATTGTAAAAGCTTACAGTTGAAAATGTTACATTCTAAATTATCACAACAAAAGAGCTTTCATAAAATTTCAAATTCTTAAAATACAAAATTCTTGAAAAACTGCTTTTTCTACTTTTTCTTTCAAATTATTTTTATCTCATTTGAAACAGTAAATCGTAGGGTAACTTACTTAGACTGACCTCAACCCAGATAAACTATTCTAGATACACACAATTTTAACATTGTTTTGGAGGTAAAGCTGGTTTAGCCCAGCCATATTAAGATAGGCCTTATTTTTTTTACTTCTCTATAACATAAATCAGTGTCTATAGATAGATATAGATATGTATATCTATGTGTACTTTCTGCTCATTTATAGACCATTTCTTTTTCAAACAAGTGAGGCATAGTAGTGATGACCTTACTAAGTAAGAGTTACACAAGTTATTTTTGAAGGGACAGATGGTGAGTCATCATCTCCATAAGGCAGACTATTCTGTGCAGAAGGCCAGCAAAGTTGGCCTTTCCTTCTGCTCTGAAGTCTGAAACTTTGGCATTTAAGGCATCACAGAAGATCTTTTTTCTCTCTCTCTCTAAAAATAGTGCCATGAGAGTCTCACAAATTTGTTACATGGATTATATGTGTAATGCCTTCCTTGCCTGTACTGCAGCTCTTTGGCTTTTAGGTTATAAACCCACTAGGAAGATACACAGTGCCCAATTTGTGAAACGGTTGTCAGTAAACACTCATCATTCATCTCCTTCCCCATTATACAGTGTCCTTGGCAAAGGTCATATTTTTATAAAATGAAGTAAAAAAAACCCAAGTCAGATTTTAGAGTGGGTGTCAGTGTACTCAGTGTTTCGAAGGATTGCACAGAACCGGTGATGATGGAGAGCTGGGGGGAAATGCCGCTTTGGTTGGCACGAAGACAAGTAACATTTGGTATGTTAAAAAAAAATCCATCTCTCCTTTTAGTACAGTTCAAAAACCAAGTGCAAATTCTTCCTATTTTTATAAAAATGTGATACAGCATTTGGTCCAAGGTCATCAGACAATGGTATGTATCCTGTATGTATTCAAAGAATCTTGATTGACTGAATTACCCTTGTGCCTATGGGAAGAAAATATTGGATTTGAATTCTTATGAAGTCTCATGTGATTTAAATCCTGGGGAGTGCTCACCTAATGAGTACATCCTAAGTCAAATCACTGTGTCATTTGACCAAGAACCCAAATCACAGACAAATAGGCTTTTTGGAAAGGTGAGATGAGGGGCTGTCTCTGACTATCAATCATTTGAATTTTTATTTGAAGCAACTTTAACTAACAGCAGAGTGCTTACCAAGCTCACTACACACTCTTTAGAAATTACCAAGTGTTGGAAATGGCGTCCAAGGAGTTTGCACTCTGCTAGGATGCAAAATAAAGACCCAAATCATATGACGTGGAGGGAGCCACCGATTAAGAGATCCAGAGAATGGTCTCTTTGCTCATGGTAACACAGTTAAGAAGTATCAGAGGCAGGATTTGAAGCCAGTACTTCTAAGTCCAACACTAAATTGCTATAGTAAACTGTCTCCCCAAGTTCATACAAGTCTTCCCATGAAGCTCTGAATTCCTCATATTCATAATTTCTTATTGTATAATATAATATTCTGTAATATTCATATGCTAACATTTGTTCTGCCATTCTCCAGTCAATGAGTAGTCACTTTGTTTCTATCACTTTGCTCCCCTAAAAGTGATGCTATGAATGTTTTTGTACATATGAGGCCTTTTCTTTCTGTTGTTAACTTCCTCAGTAATACAAAATAATTTTAAAAATATTTTATTGATTTATATTAATGAAGAGACTGTGTGGCATAGTGGGTAGACAGCTGGCCTCAGATGGGGAGGGGAACTGGATTCAAGTCCTCCTTCTGACACATCCTGGTTGTGTGACCTTGTGCAAGTCACTTAGACTTCAAGCCCTCTAATCTAGTGGTGTCAAACTCAAAAAGAAAGGAGGGGCACAAACAGTACATAAGGATCCCTGGCAGGCTACATATGGACGTAGAAAATCAAATATTAACACTAACTATGTTTATTATATTTTATTAAATATTTCCCTGTTATATTTTAATCAGGTTGGGGGCTGCATGGGACCAGCAGGCCCCCATCTCTGCTCTAAGCAGTTAGTCTCTGACTCTTCATAAACCCAGTTGGGGTTTTCTTGGTAAAGATGCTAAAGTGGTTTGCCTTTTCCAGCTCATTTTATAGATGAAGAAACTGAGGTAAACAGGGTTAAGTGACTTGCCCAGGGTCACACAGTTAATAAGTATCTGAGGCTGGATTCGAACTCTCAAAGATGAGTCTTCTTGACTCCAGGCCTGGCACTGTATCCACTGCACCTCCTAACTGCCCATTAGGTTACAGAGAACATATCAACTTGTGTTCAGGAAGTTCTTCACTGGAACTCATCACAACAATGAAATTTATAGGTCCAATCCCTAACTCTATGCTGAGGATGTCTTTTGTTTTGTCTATTAGAATTGTTTCTGGATAAGACCCCTTCTTCTTTCCCCGCCAGAACTGAACCTTCTCCTGTAAGAAAGAAAAATATTTAGGCAAAAACGATTAATACAATGATTGTATCTGATAGTGTAGATGATATTCTGCCCCATAGATTAGGTGGAAAAGTAGACATAACCCTGAATTAGCAGGTGAATTGAAATCCAGCCTTAGACAGTTCCTAGCTATGTGACGCTGGTTAAGTCATTAAATCTCTGTCTGCCTCAGTTTCCTCAACTGTAAAAATGAGGATAATAATAGCACCTACTTCCCAGAGTTTTTGGGAAGGTCAAATGAGATATATTTGTAAAGTGGTTAGCACAGTGCCTGGCACATAGTAGATGCTTAATATTTCCTTCTTTCATTGCTTCCTTCCTTCCTTCCTTCCTTCCTTCCTTCCTTCCTTCCTTCCTTCCTTCCTTCCTTCCTTCCTTCCTTCCTTCCTTCCTTCCTTTCCTTCTTTCCTTTCTTCCTTCCTGTTTTCTCTGCTAAAGAGAGATGTCTTTATTATTGTTTGGTTCTTTGTCTCTATTGTCTTTATTATTGCTTGGTTCTTCGGAACCAAGGTCAGTTAGTACAGTCACTCAGAGTTGGGCCTTCTTTTAGTGTTATTTTCATTTATAATACTGTAGTTGCTGGCTTTTTGTTTTTATTGTTCTTCTGGTTATGTTTACTTGATTCTGCATCAGTTCTTTTAAATCTCCCTATATTTCTCTGAATTTGTCATATAGCTACTTCTTATCACATGGATTATCAGAGGGGTCCGTGACACAAAAAAAGATTAAGAACCTCTATGTCTAACCTTTTTGTGGGCCAGAAGACCACATTAATTAGCTTGTATTGTTCTTTCTCTATTTCTCACTCTTTTTTTTTTTCAGCCAAAGACAAGATTTATTAGAACATCTGCCATGTTGGCCATACTCTTAAGGAATCTGAATGTTAGTGAGCTATTGGCTAGATTATAAGAATCTGAGCAGTGGCTGGATTTTAAGAATCTGAGCACCTTAATGCAGACAAGATAGACTTTACATACAGAAAGACTGCGAGAGAGATCTAGGAGTGGCCAAGTAGTCTGCGTGGACTGTGAGGTAATAGAATGCCAGGGTAGAATGGAGCCTAGTTAGGATTAAGGGTGGGAAGTGGCTGGGGGCCATAGGGAGGTAAGACAATGGAGAACTAGGCTAGGTTAAGGGTAACAGAGAATTGGGAGATTGGCCTAGCCACAGTGAAAGGCCAGTTGATGGGATTATAGCCTCAGGAGAGTGCCAGAGATTTGGCCATGTGGGAAACTTCAGGGTTTTTCCTTTCTGGGGGTGCAGATCCCAACCCCATCATTCCCCCCTCAAACAAATGGGACCCAAATTCTTTTGGGGTAAGATCTTGGCTTCTGAAACTGCTTCCCACTGGTAAGGGGTGTAGAGCTCTCTCTGCCTTGAGGGGGTCCCAAAAAGAAGGTTGACTGGAACCAAGCGCAGGCTGCATCCAGGGAATGATGAGGGGACATTGGCTGGTACCCACTGTTTGCTACCAACTGTAGGTGAATGGCCTGTAGTCTGGAAGACACAAATCTAACAGAAAAGACTGCAGGGCCCAGATACGATGGGATAAAACATCCTTAGTTCTGTTTGGATTCAGATAATTCAGTTTTCCAACCATGTAGTATCTAATCTACCTCACATCCAGACTCAGGAATAGCCAAGTGGGTAACATTCCTTTTTAAAGGAACATAATGGGGAAACTGATCTAGGAAGATCCCATCTTAGACTGAGGCTAAACTTGTCCTCTCGGATTTTCCTGATGCTGACTTCCCACCAATATCACATTCTCTGAGTAGCCTGTGGCATTTCTCTGTGGATTATTAATTATCAATGGATTATGATCCATCAGACAGCTCAAAATAAAATCCTATGAGCTTTTACCTCAAACAGCAAGTTTCACTAATCACAGTTTAGGAAAAACTTTTCCAGGATTTACATCTCAAATTTAAATTTGTCCTGGTGTAAAAAGCCAATCGTTAGAGATTAATTTTATATACTTGCAAATTCTTCAGCAAGACAAAAGCCAAACAAGCTTTCTGGCAAGTTTACACATTATAACAATAACCAACAATAGCCAAATTATTTTAGCAGTAACCAAATTATGAAAAGTTGCTTGACATAACTGAAACAAAAAGTTTTCTAATTTGAAACAAATACATTACCAATCAGGTGACTTCAGTTTTGTTAAATGTATTTCCAAATTACTTTACACAGAGAATCAACATCTCATCATTAATAGTTAAAACTGCAACTTTATTTATTTAGCTAGGCGATGGGGTTAAGTGACTTGCCCAGGGTCATACAGCTAGTAAGTGTTACATGTCTGAGGCCAGATTTGAACTTAGGTCCTCCTGAATCCAGGGCCAGTGCTCTATCCACTGCTCTATCCACTGCACCACCTAGCTGCCCCTAAAACTATAACTTTAAAAGAGCATGCTTACCCAAGTTCGGAGGCTAGCTTCTTTACCTCGAGCAGGATGTGCTGAACCTGGGTGATGCTTCTAGGCAAAGGTCGCCCCTAGGGCCCAACGCCATTGCCAGTGGGACCCATGCTGTAGCTGCTGTCCCTCCCTCCTCCTTCCTTTTCCTGGGTGGGGAAGGGCAAAATCAAAGGTTAGGGAGAAAAGGGTTAAACTGTCTTCTCCTATAAGAGGGTTAACAGATACCCTCTTGACTCAAGGGAAGGGAGTGACTAGGTTGTACAGAGGTGTTTCAAAACTCCTTAATGATTGATCACAAAACCTTCAGAATCTGCTAAGATATTTTCAGCTGTTCTAACTTTTCCCTGTAACCTCCATGAAGGAGAATCCAGGGGTTTAGAGGGAAGGGAATAAGAAAGACTCAGGGAACCAAAAAACACCTGCAGTTTTCCCAATTCTCTAGCACTGAGAGAATTGACAGAATTGGGCATACGCTTCTGGATAGGGCATCTGTCCTTGTCTTCCATGCTGTGGAAGGTATATCCAGGTCCTTGAACTGAACCAGTGGACCAAGAGCCTGGGAGAGTCAGGCAGAGTGTGAGACAACTTTGTAACTGTCTGCCTGAAAAGCACCTCCAGCCTTCCTAGGTGCTTGGAGAGTAACCCTAACTGCAGGCAAGAAAGAAGTGGGGGAGGCTTACATACCTTCTAGTCTTAGCTGGAGAAGAAATTGAGGTTAGGCAGTTTTTCCCACATGAGCCACCAAAATGTTGAGGTTCAGGGATTTAGGGGTGCTGGGCCCCCAAAATCATGACCCATATATTCTGCCTGAAAGAATTCAACCCAAGCCTTCTTGTAGCCAAAGACAAGGTTTATTAGAACATCTGCCATACTGGCCAGACTCTTAAGGAATCTGATCATTAGTGAGCTATTGGCTAGATTATAAGAATCTGAGCAGTGGCTAGGTTTTAAGAATCTGAGCCTCTGTTTGTCACTCTTAAGTATTCTATAGCAAGTGTGGGAGGCAAGGAAAAGAACCATTGGAAAGAATCAGATTGAAGTGCTACATTGGAATGGGGAGGAAGAAATCAATTTCTTCTTCCAATTCCTTTTTTTTTTAATCCTGTGCAGCCTTGGGATGATGATACATTTATTTGAGGGAGGGGTGAAAGGTTGGTCCCCAGCAAGTTGTCCTGATACAGAGAAGCCATTAGTAAAACTGAAACAGGGCAAGTTAAGTCAACAAGCATTTATTAAAATTTACTTTGTGCCTGTCACTGTGCTAATATGAATACAAATGAAAAGAAAGGCAGTTCCTGCCCTCAGGGAGCTTATGTTTTAATGGAGAAAGCAATACAAAAAAAGAAAGAAAGCTGGCAACCCAGCACTAAAGGTAAGGGACTAGGCCATCCTGGAGAAGTCTGGATACAGCCTGCTGAAAAATTAAGAGGTGGCTGGCCTGGGTGCCCTCCTGCAATGGAGATTCTGGGAGGAACCCTCCATTCAGAGGACATAGTTGTAAAATCCCTGGAAATGATATGCTCTCCTACCTTTCTCTTTATGTTGAATGCTATTTACCTGCCAGAGGGGTGATGGACTTAAAATGCAGAAAGAGACATTTTCATACACAGACAATGTGGGAATTTGTTTTCCAGCACTATGCAGCAATGTATGGAGCAATTTCTTCTTCATTTAAAAAAAAACCAAATTGTTCAATAGAAGAGTAGTGGGAGGGACAGATTAATAAAAATTCTTATTAATTAAAAATAAAAAGAAGAAACTATTAAAACAAACAATAGAATGTAAATTTTATTTCTTCTGCACCCGGCTAAGCTATTGATCAAGATTAAGGTGGGAACCAGGACTTCTATTTAAACCAAAGAAATTCAAAACAGGTGAAGACTAAGTCAGGAAAACTGAAGTTTAGAGGGAAAATTATCTTGAAAGGTTTTTGCAGTTAATGTGTCACTATGGCAGGAGACTTAGAGCTGACCAGAAGGCTAGCAAGGGCAGCTTGTGTCTCATTACTTCTACCAGTTCAATCAGAATGAATAGATAGCTGCAATTATGATGAAGAGGTGGTTGTAGAATTACATTCAGCTCTGGAAGATGTTCACCCTATGAGATACCTATTGGAAGAGAGTACAGCTGTGAGGATAGCAAATTCATGGCTCTGTCTCATACTTGTTCCTAGGCATATGCTGCTGAAGGAGATGGTTCAATGATTGGAATGGCAGCTGAAAGAGTCCACACTTTGAAAAACCTCTTTCCCTCTTTCTCTCCCCTCCTCTCCCTCATTCCTTGCCTTCCTACTTCCCTTTCTCACTCTTCCTAAACCACCACCTGCGTGCATGATAGCCCTCTGTCCTTTCCGAGGCCACCACGCCCACTCTGCCTTTACTTTTCTCCCTTTCAATCCTTGGCCTAATGTTTAAGCGCATCTGTCTTTGAGTCCCTTGTCCTTTTGTCTTATTTCAGCTAATTCTTTTCCAAATTGCAACCATGGATTACTACTCCCATTCCTCTTCTTCACCCCTGCTTGGATGCTACTGGAAGCTGATACAAGAAATCACCAAATGGTGCTCACTGAGTACACAATAAACTAAAGTCATGTAATCTCAACCAGGATCTCATGACTGTGCTCCAATCTTTATGGTTTTCCTTGATGGACTCTCTATTCCACTTCTCACAGCATATATCACCAACCTTTTCTTCTCTCCTCAAACCACCTATACCACTCGTTCCCTAGGCACTCTTAGTGGAAGACCTTCCCTCATGCTTCACTGAGGAAACTGAAACCATCCAAAATGAGCTTCCTTTCCTCCCCAGTTTTATAGTCAGTCACTTAGTCAGTCCAGCTTTCTCCTCCTTTGTTCCAGGCTTGGAAGAAGTGGCTCATCTTCTTGCCAATGGCAAACTCTCTATTTACTCACTGTATTATCATGCACGTCCCACTCAGTATATATTGCTGTTGCTCAGAGACCGCACCTCTTCTTCCTCTTCTTCTTTCTTCCTCCTCTTCTCCTCCCCTTCCATTCTTTCCCCTTCCCCCTCTCTCTTTCTCCTCTTTCTTCCTTTTCCCCTCTCCCTCCTCCCTCCATTTCTCCATCTGCCCCCCCACCCCAACTTATCAGTTCCCAGGTTTAATTATCATTTCTACACATATGACTCTGAGATCTCATTATCTTCTGCACTCCAGGCACATATCACCAATTGTCTGTGAGACATCTCCAAACGGATGTCCCATAGGCATCTCAAATTTACCACATACAAAACAGAACTCATTATGTCAGCCACCCTCCCCCAACCCACCCCTTTTCTGAACTTCCCTATTTCTGTTGAGGGCACCCAGTCACCCAGGTCCACAACTTTGGAATTATCTTTAACTCATAACTTTCCCTCATCCACCATATCTAATTAGTTGCCAAGTCTTGTTGGCTCCATATCTATAACATTTCTTACATCCATACTCTTCTTTTTGTTCACATGGCCACCACTTCACATGATTGTTCAGGTTTTCAGCCTTTCTCACCTGGAGGATTTAAATAGAATCCTTTTTGGTCTCCCTGTCTTTTATCTTCTCTCTAGTTTGTCTTCCACACAATTGGTATTCCTAAAACTCATTCTGAGCATGTAACAATTCTACTCAAGAAGCTACAAGCAGTCTGTCTTGCCCTTATTATAAAATTCAAACACTTCTATTTAGGATTTAAAGCCTTTCACCATCTAACTCCATTCTGATTGCTCATGATTGTCCTTCAAGTCTATCTCTTGTTCATGACATTCCATTTACAACTTCCTGGCTGTTTCATGAGCACTCTTCTATGTCTGGAATGAATTTCCTCTTCAGCTCTGTCTTGTACATTCCCTAGCTTCTGAAAGCCTCTGCTGATTCTCCGTCTAGAGCCCTCCTCTTCAAAAATACAAAGTAGAGAGAAGCATGACATTGTGGATAGAAAACTAGCCCTGAAGCCAGGGAGACCTGGCTTCAAATTCGTCCTCTGACATATACTGATATATTTTTTTTATCACCTTCATTTCCAAATATATCTTCCTGTGTTTCTCCCCAGAGTCATCCCTTATAACCAAAAAAAAAAAAAGAGGAGAGGGGGAAGAGAGGGAGAGATTGGGGATAGAGGGGATACACACACACACACACACACACACACACACACATATATACAGAGAGAGAGAGAGAGAGAGAGAGAGAAAGAGAGAGAGAGAGAGAGAAAGAGAGAGAGAGAGAGAGAGAGAGAGAGAGAGAGAGAGAGAGAGAGAGAGAGAGAGAAGAGAGAGGAGAAAGTTCATACAAACCAATCAACATAATACTTTATTCCCCTCTGGAATCCTCTCCTTACTCTCCTTGCCACATAGACTTCTCACACTAGAAGTACCTTCTGCCTCTGCTGCCCATTCCTCTGATTGGTCAGTTCCTTTTATTTTAAGGACAGTGCCCCAGCCAGTCACCTCTTCATTCCTCCCACCTCCCTGCTTTTCAGCTTCCTTTTATGTGTTGACTTCCTCCGTTAGATTCTAAGCTTCTCAAGGCCAAGGACTATCTTTCTTCCAGCTTCTTTTAGTATTCCTAGCACTTAGCGCAATGCTCAACACATAGTAAGCCCTTAATCAACCAATCTTTCATTTCCCCCCCCCACTCAATTTATTGTATTTTATTTTTTCCAATCACATGTAAAGATAGTTTTCAACATTTACTTTTATAAGATTTTGAGTTCCATTTCTTTTCTCTCTTTCGTCTTTCCCTCCCCTGTCCCCAAGGCAGCAGGCAATCTGATATAGGTTATACATGTACAATCATATTAATCATATTTCCACATTAGTCATATAAAGCAACCTTTCAATAAACATTTATTAAGCACCTACTTTGTGCCTGGCAAAGAGCTAAGCTCTAGGAATACAAAAAGAGGCAAAAGAGTAGTCTTTGTCCTCAAGGAGTTTCCATGTTTATTGACTTGTTAACTAATATATCAACCAAATCTGACAGTCAATAACTATGGTCCCTCAACTCTGCAAAGAAGGCTTTTTTTTTTCTTAAAATGAAATGAAGAATTAATCAGGTTCTTCCAGGCATGTTAACTGGCAGCAAATTCCTTCCTAAACAAATATTTCTGTTATAAATTAGCATCCACACTAGGAAAGGAAAAGGAAACACACACACACACACACACACACACACACACACTCACACACACACACACACTCACACACACACACACACACACACACACACACTATTTGTTAATGATATCTAATGAGGGAATATTCTGTACAACCAACCAACACTTGAGGAATGGAGGTGGGAGGTGCTGCAAATGTCCGAGGTAACATCCAGGACAATTCATGTGTCTGGATATGGGAGCTGATCACTCCAGCTGTCCCTCTTTGTACAGGAGAAGTTATGTTAAGGATCCGCTAGCTTCCTAGAGATCCTGGAGCAATAAATGATAGGAAAACAAGATGTTATTTGTTACCTCCACTCCTACATCTATGATCTGCAATCTTTGAGCACTGTAATTGGTGGAGCTACAGAGGAAGGAGAAAGGCAAGGGGAAAGGGAGTCTGACTCATTCCTTGCCTGACTCAGGTCCTTTTCTCTTGGAGATAGGATCCTTCTCTTCATGGCCTTGGCTGGACCATGAGAAACTCTCCCCTGCACAGGTGGTCATGAGCTCATACCAAGAAAAAGGATACCCAAGTTTTTCACATGGCCTGAATTTCTGATTTAACCCTTAACTCTAAAACTTGCCATAGGTATAGTGAAGAGGTAGAAATTCACACAGGGCACTTTGCTCAGTGTTTCTTGCATCTATAGTAAAGACTAGCAGGAGATTACCTAGGGCTACAGTAGGCCCTAAAGCAAATCTCAAAGAAATCTTACAGAAGAGAGATTAGATTTATTCTTCTTGACCCCGGCAGACAGAACTAAGACCACTAGGTGGTAAATTTTAGCTGAATACGTGGAGGAATCTCCTAAGTCTTATTGCTTTCCTCAAATGGATAGATTGCCTCATGAATTACTGCCAGAAGTCTTCAAGTGAAGGTTGGAACATCACTTACTGGAGATGAGACTTATACTTCAGATGGGTTTGATTTCTGTGTGATTTCTCGCTCCCTCCCAACTTTAAGATGTTGGCTGTGTAATCTGGGCAATTGTTAACTTCCCTGAGTTCTAGTTTCCTCATCTGTAAAATCATGCTAATAATCCTTGTACTACTTACTTGACAGCATGGTTAAGAGGATTAAATAAGATAAGGAATGCGAAAGTGTTTTTAACTATAAAACAATATAAAGATATGAAGTAATCATTATGCATTGAATCTGAAGTTCTCAAGAGACTTAACGTAATCAGAAAGAAAGACCTTTAGAACAATCTTGGAAGATAATGTTAAGGACTATAGAGGCCACATAGTGTAGTGGGTGAGTCAACATGTATTTATTAAGCACCTACTGTGTGTCAGGTGCTGTGCTAAATTCTAGAGAAGCAAAAAAAGTGGCCAAAGACAATTCCTGCTCTCAAGGAGCTCACAATCTAATGAGGGAGAGTACATGCAAACTAGGCAGGTGGGGGTGCAGTGGATAGAATGAGGGGCCTGGAAATCTGGCCTCAGACACTTACTAGCTGTGTGACCCTGGGCAAGTCCATTAATCCTGTTTGCCTCAGTTTCCTCATCTGTAAAATGAGCTGGAGAAGGAAATGGCAAACCACTCCAGTATCTTTGCCAAGAAAACCCCAAATGGGGTCACAGAGAGTTGGACACAGTTGAACAACAACAACGGCATGTGAACTATATACAAACAACACATGATGAATTAAAGATAATCAAATGAGGGAATGGCTAACTTACCTTAAGGAAGATCAGGAAAGCTTTCTTATAGAAGGTGGGATTTTAATTAGAACTTAAGGAAGCCATGGATTCCAGGAGGTAAAGATGAGGAGGGACATGAAGAATAGTCAGTGAAAATGCCCAGAGTCTGGAGACGGAGTGTTCTGTCTAGGGAACGGCAAGGAGGTGAGTGTCACTAGATCATGGAGTAAGTAATGGGATATAAGATATAAGAAGACTGCAAAGGTAGAGAAAGGTGGTGTTGTGAAGAGAGCCCTGAGCTTGGAGTTAGGAAGACCTAGAGTTGAACCTCAACACCGACGCTTAGTAGCTGGATGATCTGGGCCTTAATGTCTAAATTCTGGTAACCTACAGTGGTAGAATGTATACCCATATCAAGAGTTCCCTGATATCCAGGGTAATTACTGTCTGAATTTGTCTTGTAAGATCCATCATGACCAACAATGTGTACCATGCTTTGTACCTGTAAAGACGGGTTTTGAATTTTTAGCTCGCCCCATTGTAAGCAGAACCCATTATTTTTCTCTTCTCCATCTTCTAGACTTACTCAAGAAGAGTTGTTTACCTCTTGCTGGTCCAGGCTGCCTGAATTGCTGTTACTCTTTAAGCCCAAGCAGTCTCCAGCTAACCCACATACTTTATAAATGCTGTCATTCAGTTGTGTCTAACTCTTCGTGACTCCATGGAGCAAGCACATCATTACTGTCCATGGGTTTTCTTGGCAAAGATACTGGAATGGTTTGCTATTTCCTTCTCCAGTGTATTAAGACAAACAGAAGTTAAGTGACTTGCCCAGGATTACACATCTAGTACGCATCTGAGCCTGGATTTGAACTCACATCTTCCCGACTCCAGGCCCAGGGCTCTATCCACTCAGCCACCCAGCTGCTTCTTATAAACAATACATGACTGGAAATGGAGCCTAAACCTGTCTTACTGTTAGGACCAAGGAGGGTGTGTATCTCAAACTATGGAGTTTCCTTTCAGCCTTCTGAAATTCACCATCATTACAATTTTTCTAATCTGTTTTTTCTTTAACATTTTTCATCATTTTGGCCTTTGCCTCTTGTCCATCTTTCCTGAGTTATCAGTGAGTCAGCAGAGCTCTCCTGGAAGTCAAATCATCGGATCACTGAAGCTGTGATTTATTATTCTGCCTATATCTATTCGACTAATCAGCAGTGTCAGGATTGGCCCAATGTCAGCTGTTGGCCTGTGGAGGGCTGTGAACTTTTCACTTGTGACTTTTCACCCCCTCCCAGGGGTCCAGTTCAGTGATAACTTTCAGTGACCATCTTTTCCCTTATGTCTTCCCCAGGGGAGTTGTTTTTTTTTCTTGCTCAGAAAGACGGAGCAAACCAAGCAGGCAAATGACGAACTTCGTCTTCATAAGGAGACCAAGAATGAAGGTCCTTTAGGAGGAAAAGGAAAATCAGCTCTTTGATTGATCTCTGTGGCTTTCTAGTGACATGTGGCTAACAGAAATGGGCTGCCCCACCATACAAGGGAGCCCCAGTGCTACTAAAAGGCCAAAATGAATGATTTCTTTTGGAACCAACACTTTTTATGACCTTCTTCTGCTCCTGTAGTTAAATTAATGCAATATACAACTAATAGGGACGCCCTACAAAAAGGAGACCATGGCCATGAAGGATTCAATCATCTCCCATTAAAAACAAGAAAAATCTGGGAACACCCTCCACCAACTCAGATGGCAGCCAACGAGTCCTAAAGAGTTTCCTGAGGCATAAAGACGTTAAGTGACTTGTTCAGGGTCTTGAAGCTAACATGTGGTAGAACCCAGATTTAAACCCAGGTTTTGATGACAGCAAGTCTAACACTCTAGCTACTATGGCTCTCTGCTTCTCCCACTAACTTTATCTCCCACATTAAAATTTCATGTTCTGAGCTTTAACACATAAATAAGTAACAGTCCTAAGACCTCTGAGACATGCAATTCACTCATTTATTTATTTCTTAAAAAGGATTATATTTATATCTTGCACAGTACCTGGCACATAGTAGAAACTTCATGAATATTTGTTGATTGATATCTTTCATTTTTGTATCATAATCATTTCTGAATACAGCTATTCTTTTCTCGAATGACAATAATAGCTTATAGCTATTAAATATTATTGAATAATTATATTTATAATAATTAGAATTATTTGGAATAATTTATAATAAATATTATTATAAATTATTGAATAGTTTTATAGCTTTCTTATTCTCTTGAACTGAACCTCATTTTAGTAAAAGAAAATGATTCAGCACAAGCAAGCATTGAGGTCACCTTTTCGATAGTATGCAACATTTTGTCCCTGTAGTTCCCCATCTCTTTGCCTAGAAAAGCCACCTATTCATTCAATAAACATTTATTAAGCATTTATTACATGCCAGGCATTGTGCTAAGGGCTGTATATACAAAAAGAGGCAAAATACAGTCCCTGCCCTCAAGGAGCTTACAAAGTAATGGAGGAGACAACACACAAATGAAGATATACAAAACAAACTATATACAGAATAATAAGAAATAATTAAAAGAGGCATAGCACTGAAATTAAGAGAGGTTAGAGAAGGCTTTCTATAAAAGATGAGATTTTAGTTGAGACTTAAAGGGGGAATCATTGACCATTATAATTATTCAGAGTTTAGCTTCTTTTTTAGTGTTCTTTTCATTTACATTATTATGTCACTAGGGTTCATTAATTTCTTTCTTTGGTCACTTGTATTGTTCTCTGTAGCAGACAATATTGCTTTCTCTGTTTCCTCATTTTGTTTCAGGCAGAAAATGTTTTTGAGAGACTTGTAACTTCTATCTGGAATTTTTATGTAATCCAGAGATTAGGTTATGTGGATAAAGCTGATAAAGAATAATCCTTGCTGCACCTCATACTGCTTTAATTCTGAATTTGGTTCAGAAATATCTAATTTAAGCCTTGGGTTTACATATGAAAGAAATTCTGACTCAATGAAGCTTCCATGTAAGTGTATCTTAGCATGTGAAGCATCAAAGAGTGAGGTAGGGGGAAATAACTTATCTATAGAAGACCAAGAGAAGTTTTGAAGTTTGCCTTGTGAGGCTGACCATGACAAAGAAATCCAAAAATTATTTGTTTTTGTGATTTTACTAGCTAAGAGAATGGCTGTTTATTTTCTGATGTTGCTTTATACAATTTTTTTTCTAAATTGGACTATTTCATTTTCATGTTGGATGAAAAGTTATTTTTAGGAACCAATATTATAATACATATCACACTGATTTCAAGTGTTATGTATAAATAGCAAGGGATTACACTCTGATGCTGAGTCACCAGCATCGGTGGTGGGAACTGTTCCAGGAACAGCCAGCCAGGATATTCTCTTCTCTTTGGGGGAGACTCTCTAACAAGCAGTCCTGAGGTAATTGTGTAACTGCCCAGCATCCTGAAAAAGAACACAGGAGACAGAAAAAGAAGAAGAAAGAGAATATGAATGTCTCCCAAAACTCTAGAGACTCCATAGGAGGAGGGATGGGGGAGATAAGAGGGAGGGTAGGAGATATGCTATCAGGAGGCTTAGTAGAAGCAGGAAGCAAATACCTATGAACTCACCATGAGCTAACTTGGGGTGGAAAACAGGGATGTGTTTGAGTAGTCTAAGAAAAAAGCATTCCCTTAGTGTCTGAGATGAACTTTTATGTGGGAGGATCAGCTGTAGGACCTGGGTATATGATAGTAGAAGGCTTAAATAGGTCACAGACATGAAAAAAATCTATAACAACAATAGCAGCTAACATTTATATAATAGTTACTATATACCAGAAATTGTGCTAAGTGTTTTACAATTATTTTATCATTTGATACTCACAACAACCTTGGGAGGTAGGTGCTATGCTATTCTCATCTGAGCTTCAAGGTAAATTGTTCCATGGGTCAGCTATTCAAGAGCTAGTCATTGGAGAGATGCTCCTAATATCATCTGCTGAAAGAGAGCTCAAGACTAGGGATCAGTGAACAGAGACTATAGTTGTAGTAAGAAGAACCCACCACATCTTCCAAAAAAGGAAACTGATATGGAGATCCAGTGATTAGAAGACAGCTATTGGTATAAGAGCCACACAGAGCCTAGACATGTAGAAGAACAAAATCTAGCTCTCCCTCCTTGGTGGGATTCTACCTAGGGCAGTACTGTGAGTCATAGGAACTGTCCAGGGACAAAGTGACCCACTGGAATAGAGTGGGGAATGGGTAGTTTCTTGCTTTTCATAGGACTGTGTGTATATATATATATATATATACACATATATACATATATACATATCCCTTCTGTATCTGTCAATGTGTGACTAAAACTATTCTGTGTTGAAGCTTTGTGAAACCAAGTGCTTATAAGAGGAGCTGATGGCCACCCTTTGGAGAGTTCCAGATACTAAACTTTCCCAAATTCCACTTGTGTGGGGTCAATAAACCATAGAAGTGAAAGACTTTCAAAATGTGCTTAGATCCTTCATGTGAAAAAGAACACAAGGTTGATGTGTGTTGACTAAAAGATCCTAAAATTTGAAATTATTTTAGAAACGTATTAGGTCATTCAATAGAGGACACCAAGTGGTAAAAGAGCTACAAAAAAAGAGTGAGTGGTAAAGGGTGACTCCCTCTCATCCAGGCTCTGTAAGGTTTACATTATATAGGATTTAGACAAGGGTTCCCACACATGAACCACAGGTACACAGTTAAGCAAAGTTTCCAAGAGGGCAACTTGAAAGCAAGCTAGATTGAGATAGATATGAGTAACTGGAAACATTTAATAAAATTTGAGTGAGTCCCAGACACAAGCTTGGGTGGATCTATTACAAGTACTGGTGGGGAAACCCAAAACAAAAATGCTTTGAGGAGATCCAGGACCTGGGAGAACCCAAAATACCATATAGCCATCTGCAGCATTCTTAGAGAATTACTTGGGTCAGGTGACATTCTGGTTGCAGTCAACCTTTAATCACATTGTGTTGGCTTTAAACAGTGTAATAATTTATTCCCAAACAATATAATAAATCATTTTTCCCACACCATGAAACTTTTGCTAATCAAACTACTTGTTCATTTGAGACAAAGGATATGAAGAAGCAAGTGCCATCAGATCTTAATCACACATATTCTTCCTTGCCAGTTTCTGTCCAACAGCTTGGTCTGTTGTTGTTGTTAAGTCATTTTTAGTCATGTCCAACTGTTTGTGACCCAATTTGGGGTATTCTTGGTAAAGATACTCATGTTGCTTGCCATTTACTTCTCCAGGTCATTTTACAGATGAGGAAACTGAGGCAAACAGGGTTAAGTAACTTGCCCAGGGGCTTTCTAGGTAATCTATTCTCTCTATTCTATTCTTCCCTTTTCTTCTCTTTCTTTCTGTAGACCGTATATAGAAGGTATTTGCATGTATACATATATGTATGTGTGTGTACGACAATGGCACTTGGTGAGCAAATGTCTCTGTGTCTTATGTCACTTAAGGTTAATCATAGCAGTGTTGAATAAAGTCACTTCTATTGTTATATTTTTAATGCATATGTTTTTAACTTGGGGTTCACCAACTTGTTTTTTAAAAATATCTTTTGATAATTGTGTTTCAATAGAATTAGTTTCCTTTGTAATCCTATGAATTTTTTACGCATTTTTCTCAGACATTATTCTTGGAAAGGATCCGTAAGCTTCACCAGAAAGAGATCTGACACACAAAAAGGTTAAGAAGGTCTGCTTTAAAGGAATCTTGTATAATTTTGTCATATGCATGGGAGACACTTTAAGGATGGTGTTTTACCCTACAGAATCAAATGATTATTTATAGTCAACAGACTATAAGCACAGTGGAAAATCATATTCACTACATGTCAACCACTACATTTCATTGTGTGATAGTAGAGGTGTGTCTGCTGTGGAATACGGCTTGCAAAAGCCTATCTTTTGCCTCCCCATACCCTCATCAAGTATGTGCTCCATGCATATGTAGATGACTCTCATACAAATTTTATATAAATGAGAAATAGCCAGTGGAGTTGGTAGTTATTCATGTGCTCTCAGTCACTTTGTTTTACTTTGTAATAACAAGGTACAAGATTTTTTTCCATACCCTGGTATTTTCCTCTACTTCAGAAATCATGAGAATCAATCCCTTGGCACCCTCAAGTGTCTTGCCTCCTGCCCAGACCTTTCCTGTATGTAATTGGTCTGGTCCAGATGCTTTTCCCATTTCTATTTTCTTCAGTATTCCTTCCACTTCCTCAAGAAGCACATCTGGGACTCTGATGTGCGAGTCCAAAAGTGGTGGGTGCACTGTCCTTGATACTGGAAAGAATTTATTAAAAAAGTCTTTGCAGACTCTTTCTTTTTTTTTTGGTTATCTTCCTTCTAGTTTCATCCTTAAATACCCTCAGATTATGTTTGATTGCTGTCACTTGCCAAGGTTTGTTTAAACTAGTTGTTCCTTCCACTAAAAATTCTCATTGTTTTATTAGAGAAACTGCTCATAATCTTTCTCTGGAAGTCCCCTGCACAGGACTAAAGGCAATTTTGAATCTGTTATTAAATGAGTTGCCTTGACTAAAAAGTGTCCAACCTAGCACCAATTGGAGCGTGCTGACCTCTATTCCTCCTCTCTCATCTCTGGGAATGCCTCAGGGAAAAGATATACATCAGTATTATGATTGACAAAAATATAATAAGAAAAGAGATTTTGCTGACAATTTTCTTTACCAGATGACAGCTTCAAAAAATTGAACAAAAAGTGTAGAGAATAAAAAATCCTCTGTGTTTCTTGACTGTTGACTTCAAATAAGTTTTTTGCTATGTCAAGTGAAAGGAATCTCTGATGGCCCTCCTCTTCTGCCTAGGGTGATCCCCGTACCAATGTTCTGATCATACGAGATTCTTTGATGGATGCAACTGCAAAGATCAGATCATGAGTATCATTTGAAGCATAAAACACAAACATTTGATCATAAATATGTTCAGCTTTGTCATGGACAAAGTCCTCCATAGATTCCAAATGGAAGAAGAATTCTTTATAAGTGTTCAGGCATTCCAGAGAGTCCAGTTCGCTGATGACACTGTGTTGATTGCACCAAGGCCTTCTCAATGAGATCTATAACCACTTAAAAGAGATTGTTTTTAATAATCTGCATAGAAAACCTAGATGGATGAAAATTGTCCATTATTCAGACACTCACATGCAGTTGGTTAGTCATTTATTATGTGATGGTGGACAAGTTGCTTGAAATCTATAGATTTCAGTGTCAAAACTTGTAAAATGAGGAAATTGATATTTGTGGTGGCCAGCTCATGACGCTGTGAGGATCAAATGAGTTAATACATGCAAAACATTTGGCAAACTTTAAAGAATTATGTAAGTGCCAGCTATCAATACTATTTGTTGAGATGGAGTCTATTCATCAATACATTCTAAATGTATTTCTTTCTTTTCTACCAAGATTAATTTTCACATTGGGAAAGGTAGAACAAAAATGATAACCTACGAGTTGGAACCCAAGACAAGTGAGGGTAAAATAACAGGAGACTACTTTGTGCCCTGAATCTGGTTAAGGTACTAAGGCTTCCTTGACCTAGAATCTAAGGTGATGAAAAAATTGGCAAATGTCATTGTTAAATGTCAATAATCTTTGAAAAATTTTGGTGATTAGAACAACTGAGAACTGAGTATAAATGTTGCCCCCAATTTTCAAAAAAGGGAAGAATGGAGAACTGGTGATTTTAGGTTGCTAAGTTTGATCTTTTTTCTTGGCAACATTCTAGAACTTATTACAAAGGGAATGATTGTTGGTGTCTAAAAAGGGATATAATGATCACTCAATATCACTAAAGATTCCCCAAGAAAGGATCATGCCAAACTAACCTAATTTTCATATTTGATAAATTGATTATACTGGTAGATTGGTGAAAGCTAAAGATATGTATTTCATCAAACCATTTGACAAAGCCTCCTACATTATCCTGTGGAAAGAAAGATGAGGAAATGTGGGCTAACTCATAATTCAGATAGGTAGATTTATTTGTTTTGTTTTTGGTGAGGCAATTGGGGTTAAGTGACTTGCCTAGGGTCACACAGCTAGTAAGTGTTATGTGTCTGAGTTCATATTTGAACTCGGGTCCTCCTGAATCCAGGGCCGGTGCTCTATCCACTGTGGCATGGATAGGTAGATTTAGAACTGGTTGAATGACTGGGACTCCAATAGGTTAATATCAACTTGGGTTGGGGGTCTCTAGCAGAGTATCTTAAGGGTCTATCCTTGGCTCTGTGTTTTGACATTTTTATCAATGATGAATAAGGGTATATATGTCATTCTTATAAAATTTGCAGATGGCATCCCTCAGAGGGATAGCTATTGGTGACAGGCTAAAACAATGGGTCAAATATAAGAAAATGAAATTTAACATTCACAAATATAAAAAAAGGTGTACTCTTGATTAAAGAAATCATCTGTACTGGATGGGGTAGGCTTATGTAGACCATGGTGTGTGAAAATGATCTGGAGATCTTAGTGGACCCCTAGCTCGATATGTGTCAATAGTGTGACTAACACAATTTTAGTTTACATTAAGGAAAGCAGAATGTTCTGAACCAGGGGAAGGGTGAATGATAATCCTGATGTAACTTTTTTGACCATACCACATCTATGAGTATCACATTTAGTTCCTGACATAAAATTTTAGTATGGACATTCATAAATTCCAGCACATCCATGATGGGACAAACAAAATGGTGCTATTAGAATATTGTTCGAAGGAACTAGAGATGTTTAGCCTGGAGAAGAGCCTGTCATGCCATAGGCACTAAATAAATGCCTAACGATTTATTGAAAGGAAATGTGGGTTGAGGAAATAGGACAGTCTCCGTGTTATTGAACCAGTTCTAAATTCACCTAACTATACT
This sequence comes from Phascolarctos cinereus, assembly GCF_003287225.1. NCBI lineage: Eukaryota > Metazoa > Chordata > Mammalia > Diprotodontia > Phascolarctidae > Phascolarctos > Phascolarctos cinereus. The sequence continues at coordinate 145,068,751 of NW_027556402.1, forward strand.
ATTTTTCAGTATATATTTCTGTTTTTCCATGAACATAATGTGAGAGACTTTGGTAAGTATTTGAAGGACTATATTGGAGAACACAACAGACTTGTTCTGTTAGACCTCAGAGGACAGAACTAGGAAGTATCAGAAAGGGCAGATTTAGGCTGTCCCAGTGTGGAATGGCTGCCTTGGGAGGTTACAGGGTTGTTGTCACTGAATGTCTTTAGGAGGAGACTGGATGACCATTCATTTATCAAAGATAACACAGAGGGGATTTCTGTTTACTTCGGGGTTGGACCAGATGACCCCAGCTATCCCTCTGACACTGAGATTTCGGGGGCTCTGTGAATCTCCCGATGAAGCCAGGCCTGTGGCAGTTGCATAGATTCTCCTTAAGTTTATTACATTTCATTTAGACTTGTTACTTCATTTCCTTAGGCTCAGCGCACCTGCAATTCCCAGTGCTGTTAAAGTCATTTATCCAAGAGCAAATAGAGTACTTTATAAGTCCTCACAACAACTCTGTGAGGTAGTTCAAGATGAGGAAGCTGATGCCTAGGGGAGAGAACAAGTGATTTCAGGTCACAGGCAGGGAGCGAGGGAGCCCTAATTGGAAGCTGAAGATTTGGAGCCCTAATCCACCCAGCCGACCTCTAAAGCAGAAGGCCTCCTGCAGTACAAGTGGAGCCAGCCAGAGAGAATTCGATTGGTGTCTATTTACACCCACCAAATTCTAATCTGTATTAGACTTAGCCTCTCTTTTAGCCCCTTAAAAAATCGATCTTTATTTCTATAATTTCCTTATGCACAGATAGCAAAAATGTCTAAGTAAAGCTACTGCGAATATCTGGGATTTATGACCCAGAATTTTATAAGGCCTGGAGAAGTCTGGTAAATTAAAAAAAAAATGTGAGGCATGGTAGTATAATAAATCTTGATTCCAGTGGAAGTTTGGCTCCTTGGGTGGGAAAGAGACAAAACTTGTTAATCGTTCTTGAACACAAGCAAGAACTGAAAGCAAAGAGACTTTTACAAAAATTAAGAAAGTATGATCCTCAATAAAATTATGGGTAGTTCCTTCTATTCTGGAACACAGGATTGTTTTCTTTTGTATTCTCATATCTCCACAATGGTTTCCCCAGGGTACTTTGATGTTGACAGAGAAAGACCAAAGAAGCTTTTGTGACTTCACCAAAATGTCATAACAAAAGAAAGGTTTACCATGTTTCTGAGGGATTGATTTTCAAGCAGGAACTGAGCTATTTTGGAAACTTCGCTAATGACATTGTTATTATTTCTCATGAGTGATAAGGCTGATAATAGATCCATTCCACTTGCATTTAGTCTAATCCCTTTAGACTTGAGCTCTGAGCCTATCACTTGAAAGGTAATGTGTCCCTAATACTCTGATACAGCTCTCAAAAAACATGGGTGACATGGCGTTGCCTTCTCATTTTTACATCTGACTGCAGTTTAAAGGGACTAGTGAACTCAAAGAATAATGTTTGCTTAAAAAGTTTACTTAAAGATTTTGCATTATCCCTTTGGATGGGGTCTTCAACTGTTCAAGACTCTAAAAGGACAACTTTACAGAGAACAATAGAAATACAGAAGAAATGAAAAACAGAAGGCAGGCAGGCGTCAGAGAGATTGAGATTCAGGGAAATAAGTCATTTAAACGAGTTTGGACTTAGGCACAGAACTTCTGTGACTCCTCAAGTCATTATACAATTATATTTTCACGAGTGTTAGTGGAAGGAAAACTATAATCATATCTCCTTGACCTTCTTAGATCTTTGGTGCACTGTTTTGACTGATCTTAAAAAGGTTTTAGTTTACAAGGAGAAGCCTATAATAAAAACTTGATTTTTACCATCTCCTAACACTTCTCAAAGGTCAAGAGGGTAGATAAACAACTTCCTGCAGCTGCTGCTACATCTGGCACACGACAGCTGCAGAAAGTGGGCAGGGAGAAGATAAACATGTCAGGTTGTATCTCCCTTTCTGGATAAGGCCTAAGGAGCTGAACTTGACCCTTTTCACTATTAGTAAGTAATATTAAAAACAGATTTGACACTAATGAATAAAAACTCAATAGGAGGTAGGGGAGAGGTGGTATTGTACAGAATTTAAAGTACCAACAGATCTAAGGGGGATGTGGTTTCCCTGGTAGGCTTGAAATTAAATTTTATTTCTTAATATGAATTCAGTCTCTTATCTTTTTTGCTTCCTCCTGGGAAACATGACATCTTGGGGTTTTCCCTGAACCTTAATTATTTCAGAGCATGAATTTTTTTCATTGTTGGTTCAATGATATGGAAAACTGCCTTCACTCTGTGAAATCTGGAAGCTGAGAACCTTCCCAAGGTAGGATTTTGGGTCACTCACGTTGATCATCAGGTGATTCTTTTAAAAAATCATGATACCAAACCCTGTACTATCTGATTATAAATAAATGCTAGTGGAGCCTTACAACCTCTCTTTTTTTCCATTACATTTTCACTTTATCATTCATTCGTTCTATACATATTTACTGATTGCCTATCATGGACAGCTGGCACTGTGCTAATTACTTAATGTTCTTTCACTGAAGATCTTAAAACTTGACGTAGAGGAAAGTCTATGGACTGATGATGTGCACATAGCATATTCTTAGTGGTGAAGCTGGGGTTCATCTCATAGGATCACAGGAGCAGAGATTTGGGGTCATAAAGGACCTTTGAAGGCACCTAAGTGATTTTTCCAAAGTCTGGTCTGACCATGTGGGTTGATGTTGTTTGGCCTTCATTTTCAAAATAGGACCAGTTACTTCATGGGGTGATGTCTTGACCTATTTGTGAACTGCATTTAAACGAGGCAGGGTTGTACCCAGTCATCAGCCTCACTCTCTCTTCCAAAGTCATTGAAGTCCAGCGTCAAGACAAAAGTTGGGACGACTGGTGATGGCCTGGAAGGCAGTGGATGACTTTGGGATCTTGGATGTCTGACCAAGCTCTAAGGGCTCCATAGCACCTGCTTCAGCCATCTTCATGGCTATAGAAAAATTGTTCTCATATGCCCATTCTGCTAGAGTAAGTCTTCACCTGCTTGGGGTAGACACCTCCCCACCCCAACTCACTGACAGGTGTGAGACTCCTTGGCTACCCTTAACCTGATTTAGCCTGTCTGTGGAGATAATTTCATCAGGGTGTGGCCTCTGTGGGAGCTACAGCTTCTTGGTATCTGTCACATGTCACTCCTCTATTCAATAAACACTGTAGGCTCCCTATCACCTCTGAGATCAAATATAACATCTTTTGTCTGGTTTTTATAGCTCTTCATAACCTAACTCCCCCTCTACCTTTCTAGTCTTCTTATCACTGTCTCTAGTCCCATATATTTCCTATGTATTCATCCCCAAACTTGCCAAAGAGCCAGGCTTTATATTAAAGCATATAAAAGAGGAAGAAAAAATTTCCACAGAGCTAACAACACATTAAAAGTCTGATGTTCTATACAATATTCCATACTCACAAATGGTGTTTTTTTTAAACTTGGATTTTCCATAAAGATATATTTCTTATAAACTTCTCTTTGTGTGGGTATACACAGCCTGGGTTTATTACAAGCCCTCAGCATTTGATTAACTTTTACCACAGGTAATATTGTCTGGAGCCAGTGATAGGGCAAGATGAACTTTTATGTAGTATCTTCTCTAGGCAAGTACTCAAAGTTTATAATCTGAAAGATTATAATTCATTTTTTGTCCTGTGCAATTTTCACTTACCATTTCTTGAAATATAGCTCTGAAAAAACAGGCCTTTAAAAAAGCCCTTTGTGTTTTCAAATGGAGCTACTTGACTATGCCTTTAAGCCCAAATCACTCTGGCTTTCATTGAATGGCCAATAATAGCCCCCAGCCCAAGGCTCTGTGACTCATTGTTAAGTTTTGATGGCTTAGAATGAGAGTAAAGAACAATTGTTTTCTGTTCTGGCCAGAAACTTTGAGGGTCTTCCCCTCCCAGATTGATATTTTGTGATAGTAAATTAGGCCATATGTCTCAGTTCTTACCTAGGCCATCCTCATTGAAGAGGCATTGCCTCAGACAAACTGACACCTGGGAAGGACCTTAATTTAGAAAGGCCAAGGTCACCCACTGCATCCTGGGTCTGGCCACTGGACTTCTATGACTCTGGAGGAGAGAGTGAGGCTGAAGACTTTGCAAAGCTCTGCCTCTCTTAGATTTAATTCATGCACAAGTCAAGACATAACCCTAGTGATGTCATTGGTCCTCTTAAAGAAGAAGAACAACAATTTGGCTAATGAACTTGGGGTAGAATCCTCAGGGAATATTAAATTTAATAAAAGGAATTTGTTTAAAAATATGGAAATCTGCCTTTCATTTTAAAAGAAGCTCGGACTCTCTGACAAACACTATGATTCTGTACTAGGTGACCTATTAATCTTTCAAGAAAACATCAAAAAGAATGAGGCCCCTTTATCTACAAGGCGACATAGGGCTTGGGAGAGGAAAGCGATGAAGAACAGTTAGGCTTTTTGACTTAAACTATACTTAACAATCTGTTAATCAATTAGTCAATGATCATTTATTAAGTGCTTAGTGTCAGGCACCATGTTAGGCTCTGGGGACACACACACAAAAAGCAAAAACAGGCCCTGACTTCAAGGAGCTTACATTCTAATGAGATGGATGATGTCTATGGGAAATAGGAACATATGAGATACATAAAGAGTAGAGGGAAGATAACCTGAGAAGGTAAAGCTTTAGTGTCTGGAATTACCAGGAAAGCCCTCCTACAGATGGCAGTGTTTGAAATAAGTCATGAAGGAAGTCATATTAGATATCACAAGGTATTAGGAAATGCAAGCAATATTATTGCCTATTAATTAATTCATTAATACCTATTTTGGGTGGTGCTTCATAACACACAAGTTGGAATAAGAGTTCTGAACCTAGGATCCATAAAGTTTTATAACTTCCTACCTGGCTAGCTAGCTCTATCTATTCACTATCTATCTGTCCATCTATCCATCCATCTATCTATCTATCTATCTATCTATCTATCTATCTATCTATCTATCCATCCATCCATCCATCCATCCATCCATTTATCTATCTATCTATCTATCTATCTATCTATTTATCTATCTATCTATCTATCACCTATCCATCGATCTATCTGTTTATCTATCAATCTACCTATCCATCCATAAGGATATGTGTGTATATATGTATGTTCTTTGAAGAGGTCTAGGGGTTTTGGGGTGCTGGGACCCCAAGATCACGGTACCAGGCCCTGTCTGAAAGAATTCAACTCAAAATCTTCTTCAGCCAGAGGAAAAGTTTATTAGTGGTAAAACATATAGGCTGGGTGACACCCGTAAGGACAAGCGGGCATGAGAGGTTCTCAGCTTTGTGGGCCTGAGATACTCAGCATCTGAATGAGGGCCAAGGTGAATCTTAAATACTAAAGTAACTTTGGGTGGTCAGAGAAGGGGGTTGGGAAAAGGGTCTAGGTAAGAATTCTAATTGGGGAGGTCAGAGAGATTGAATAGACAATGGGAATAGATAATGGAAGGAACAGGAAGGCAGAAGTTTGAAAAGCATCTGCACAAAATCAAGGTGGGGCTAGGACTTTCACAAGGAGATAAAGGAAGGCCTTTCTGGGGCCTATAGACAAAAGGGAGCCAGATTCTTTTAGGGCTCATCTGAATAAGATTAAAAGGTAAGGCTAAGGCTTTCAAAGGGAGATGAGGGTCTGGGACCTGTGAGTCAGATTCCCTTTGGGGGCAAAGGGCAAAGATCTTGGCTTGGGCCCCGCCCCCATCATTCTTGATAATTGTATTTAAACATATAGTCAGTTCTGCCATAATACAATATTTCTGTTTCTAAAAATCACTGCGCTATACAAAATCATGCAATAAAAACCATAGGGTTTATGGGAAAAAAATGGGTATGGAGCACCACACTCAAAACTTTCATCACTAACACACAAAATATTGATAGGAATCTGATTAAAAACAGTTGTATAGTTTTATACCTGTTACGTTGTTATGAAACAGAAATGTGAACTAAGGAAATACTAAATAAATAGTGGCCATGTCCATGGCCTCATGACTGCTCAGTCTGCACTTGGGTTCCCACAGGACCTAGGCTGGCAAAGTCAACAAGTTGCTGGCTGAGGCAGAGGGCAGCCTCAGCTGGGTACAAGGCCATGGACTTGGGGGCTGTGGGGGAAGGGAGAAGGGAAGTAGGGAAACAGAGGTCTTAAATTTGGACCAATACTCCTGTACCCACAGCTCCTACTGCACTGGAAAACATACCACAAAGACGGTCCTTTACCTTGACAAAGACCTGAAGTTTACTTGTGGAAGGGTTGCAGCTGGTGGGCTACTGTGAGGTGCAGTTTTTTGTATTCTGGAAAACAAGTGAATAAGAAATTTGAGCAATGCTGAATTTGTTGCCTAACGTGTTAATTGAGTTAGAACAAATTTGGGTTTTCAAAACAAGTTTTTATAGCAGAACTGAGGGCAGTTGGTTTCCTTTGTAATCTTATCTACTCTATTTTTAGGAATTTAAAAACGTTATTCTTGAGAAGGGGTCTGTGGGCTTCATCAGACCGCCAGAGGGGTACGTGACATAGAAAAGGTCAGGAACCCTGGCTCTAAGGTAATGAGGCCTATGTGTGGCTGAGTTTTATCATTTCAATGCACTTGTTGAATGCTTTTGGCTTCCTCAGACTGTCAGGGGGACACAAAAGGAGTATTCAGTACTCTCATCCAAAGTAGAGATACTGCCAGAAAACTCTTCCAAACCATTACTTCAGAAACGTGACTTTCAAACCAATATTACCATAATGGAAGTTTAGCACAATAATTACTGTCAGAAACTCATTCCTGCCATTGTAGTGTGGTTTAAAGAAAAGAGCTTGAATTTTGGATTTTGGTTTCACATCCAGGCTCAGCCACATTCTGCCTGTGTGACTGTGGGTTAGTCACTTAATTTCTGTGGCCCTCAATGTCCTGCTTTCTAAAATGAGGGAGTTGAAATACATGATCTTTGAGATATCTCACAGCTTTAGATCCTATACGTTTAAAACCCTGTTCCTTTCCATGAGTAGTTTAGGATGTAGTTGGGGAAACAAACCTAATACCACAAAAGCAGTAGCGAGTTTGCAAGACCATCTAGAAATGAATTCTGGAGGATGCATTGCAGACCTCTACGACTTGGATTGTCATTCACTGTTATATGCTTTTCAGTGATAAATTGTATAGAATTTTTTTTCTTTTACTTTTCTAAGTTTTTATTTCTTTATTATTCCTTCCTAGAACACCTTCCTCTTAGACTATATTGTAGGATGGCCTCTGAAATGAGACTAATTGATAGCCATTTCTCTTTGTTTGGAAATGTTGACCTCCCTTCTTCTTCTGGCATGAGGGCCTGCATAGACCCTCCCAGGGAGGTGTGTTAAATTTTAACAACTGGCTCTCTGGGGGGAAAAGTATGAAGGATTCATTTTTAAGTGGAGTCTGCTTTGTGCAACTCTATCTGACTTGAATTCAATTCACCCAAGTCAAGACATCACCCTTGTGAGCAAAGGAGTAACAACAGCAACAGCATTGTTAACATTTGCTCCAATACTTTTTAAAGTTTATCCACTCTATTGTCTAATAGAGTAAGCCCCGATTCATAGCTTTTGCTGATTTCTGTGGTATAAATGCTCACACTGAAAATTTAACCTTCAGTTTCCCAAGCCAGCTTGGGGCCACTAGGTGGTGCAGTGGATAGATCCAGGAGCTTAGAGTCAGGAAGACCTGAGTTCAAATGTGACCTCGGTAACTTACTAGTTGTGTCACCCTGGGCAAGTCACTTAACCCTGTTTGCCTCGATTTCCTCATCTGTAAAATGAGCTGGAGAAGGAAATGGCAAACCACTCCAGTATCTTTGTCAAGAAAACTGCAGATGGGGTCAGGAAGAGTCACACACAACTGGACAACAACAACAAAATTCCCAAAGCACTAGGAGCTGTCACCAGCACCCTGTTGGACCTCCCCTTACACTGAAAAGTCAGGAAGAGTATAGGCCAGTAGGTAGGTGGCTAGAAGGGGAATTTGGAAAAAGGAAGCTCTGAGTTTGAATTCTGCTTCAGATAATTACTAGTCTTGTGACCCCGGGGCAAGTCTCTTTAACCTCTCTTAGCTTTAGTTTCCTCATCTATAAAATGGGAATATCCATAAGACCCACCTGTAGCTATTGTGAGTATTAAATTACATATAAAAACATTATACAAATGCTGGCTAGCATTATCATTAGTAGTAAGTTTTTTGTTGTTTCTCCATTTTTCTCTCTACAAATACAATTGACAACAGTTTTTTTTTTAAGTGAGGCAATTGGGGAGTTAAGTGACTTGCCCAGGGTCACACAGCTAGTATGGGTCAAGTGTTTAATCTGAGGCCAGATTTGAACTCAGGTCCTCCTGACTTCAGGGCTGGTGCTCTATCCACTGTGCCTCCTAGCTGCCCAGACAATAGTTTATAAAAAGACCAAACATATGTAGTCCATTGTTAGTGTTGCTCAGTAGCGTCTGACTTTTCATGACCCTGGGAACCATACCGTCCATGGGGTTTTTTCTGTAAAGATACTGGAGGGGTTTATCATTTCCTTCTCCAGTGGATTAAGGCAGAGGTTAAATGACTTGCCAAGGATCACACAACTAGTAAGTGTCTAAGGCTGGATTTGAATTTAGGTCTTCCTGACTCCAGTCTGAGCCTTCTATCCACTAAACCAGAGGTTTCCAAAACCATTTGGCCTACTGCCCCCTTTTCAAAAGAAAAATTACTCAGCACCCTCCTGGAAATTTGCTTTCTTTAACCCTTAAATGGTTTTTTAAGAAAAGATTACATCATTTCAAAAAATATAGATTAAAAAATGCATCTTATTAAATTAAATAATTTATTGTAAATTTGTGGGGTTTTTCTGCATTGAAATTTTGATGACACAATATTGCATTGTGTAACTGTATAGTATCATATTGTAAACAAGTCATTCACACAGATGTTCCTGCTGATATATGCTGGACTTCCCAACAAAGCGCAACACACTTATCTGCCAACACTTGCTTTTTAAGACCTGTTGGCGGACTTGACCACTATCCGTTATAACTTGCATTTTGTGTTTATTTGGAAAATCATGTAATCACTCTGGCTTTAACTCTGTTACACAACAGATGAAACATCGAACAGTTTTTCAAAATTTTCTTATCTTCTCTCCTTATGCTTTCACTGCCCCCTTAGTTTTATTCAAAGCCCCCCAGTTGCACCCAAGGCTACTACCATACCCCCCATCATTCCAGCACACCTTAGGGGGTGGTATCACTCACTTTGGGAACCTATACACTAAACCATCTAGTTACCCCTATGTAGTCAATTAACAAGCTTTTATTAAGCACTTACTATATGGCAGGGACTGTGCTAAGCTGTGGTCAACAAAGGCAAAAAATAGTTCCTGCCTTCAAAGAGCATTCATTCTAATGAAAGAGAACACATTTAAATAATTAGGTATCTGCAAGATATACACAGAGGAGATGAAGGTAATGGGGAAAGGGAGACATTAGCAGCTGGGGAAGATCAGAAAAGGGTTTCTGCACAAAGGTGGAATTTGAGCTGAATCTTAAAGAAATCCAGGTTAAATGAGAGGCGGAGATGAGGGGGCAAAACACTCATTACGTGGGGGACGATCAGAGCAAAAGCACTGGAAGTAAGATGGAGTTTTATGTTGAACAACTGCAAGTGGCCCAAGGAGAAAGGGAGGAAGGGGCAAGGTTATCAAGGGCCTTCAATGCCAAACGAAAGATCTTATATTTGATTCCAGAGGTAATAGGGAGCCACGGGAGATCATCGAGCAGAGGAGGTAACATGGTTATATATACACTTTAGAAAAATCACCTCTTAGGGGCAGCTAGGTGGCGCAGCAGATAAGCTCTGGCTTTGGAGTCAGGAGGACCTGAGTTCAAATGTGGCCTCAGACACATGAGACTTACTAGCTGTGTGACCCTTGGCAAGTCACTTAACCCCAATTGCCTCACCAAAAAAGAAAAAAAAATCACCTCTTTGACTTGTAAACGAAAGGTGGACATTTGTCAATGCCACTTAATAACAAGCATAGTTTAAATACCCTGGTTTTATCTGTGAAGTTCCCTAACTATTAGAGATTAACATTCCCTGGTATCCTATCTTCAGTCTATTGAAACCTTTGAACCATTTGTGGTCAGCTGTTGGCAGGGTCCCTGCAACTCCTTGAATTCCTGAATTCACCTGATCTTTTCAGCATTAAACTTTAAAATTGGTGGGAACTACTTAAAAGGAACTAATGCCTTTAAAAGTCAGACAGCTTAGTGAATAGAGTGTTAGGCCTGGAATCAGGAAGACCTGAGTTCAAATCCAGCTTTAGACATTTACTAGCTGTGTGATCCTAGGCAAGTAACTTCATCCACTAGAGAAGGAAATGGTAAACCACTTCAGCATTTTTGCCAAGAAAACCCCATACAAGGTCAAGAAGAATCAGATATGACTGAACAATGATCCCTTTAAACTCTGTGGGAATTTTTAAGCTTATTCTTGTCTAAAAAATTAATTTTTTGATTTTTTTTTGTTTTTACATCCTCTGTCTTTTTCTTTTGTGTCCTCCTTTCTCCTCCTAGAGAACCACCCTTATAATGAAAAGTAGAGGGAAAATTTTTTTTAGTAGAACTAACCAATATATCAAAAATATTTTTAATGTTCCACACTCATAGTTCCCCACCTCTGTAAAGAAAAGGTGGGGAGGGGCCTTCTCATAGTTCTTCTTTGGTGCTAAGTGTGGTCATTGTTATTTCATAACATTCATTTTGTTCCGTGGTTCTTTCTACTTACATTATTTTAGTCATTGGGTATAGTCTTTTCCTGGTTCTACTTACTTCTCTTTGGTTATGTCTAGTCTTTACAGACCTTTTATTTCTTCTCATTTTAATGGTAATTTGTAGAATTAATACTCTAATCCTCACGTTGTACATTGCTAATCCTCATTCTCTCTGTAGGGTCATCTTGAGTGGAAACTCCATGGGGACCGTTGGTGCGTTACAGAAAATTAAAAATTTTTGCCACCTTGGTAGAATGGGTGGTTTAGCAACAAACTTACATTTGAATTCACTTCAACCAACCCCAACCCTCATTTAAAAAAAAATCATTCTAAAAGACTTTAAGAAAAAAGACTTTCTGATGAGTCTCAGCGTTCCCTCTAGATCAAGACTTTTAACTGGGGTTTTAAAGAAATATTTTGGTATCTCTATTTCAGTGTAATTGGTTTCCTTTGTAATCCTATGTATTTTGTTTTATGCATTTTAGACTGTTTTTCTGAGAGTTTTAGCAGATTGCTAAAGCGGTGCAGGACATACACAAAAGGTTAAGAACCCCTGTTCCAGAAGGATTTGCAGGAGCAAGCACTCTTGGCCCTCAGTGTATTGGTATCGATTACATTTAATACACCCTGAGGGGTCCTCAGTTGTGATTACACCCTTGGATTCCAGCTTTGTAAATAGGCTGTTAAAAAGTGGAGACAAAATAAAGATGTGATCTCCTTTGCTGTTAGGGTGGGATCGCTGCCTTCTTGGGCAGGAAGTATTCAGACGTGTGTGCTGACAATGAGGAAACAGGCCATGTTTTTTGTTTATTTTCTCATAAAGTGCTGATGAACAAATGAGAGAGGTTCATTAAGAGGCCCCGAAGTCAAGCTGTGAAAAGAGATTGGAGTTTATCAGCTCTTTAGCCTGGTTTCCTATGGAAGGAATGCTTATAAAATCTCTCTGCCTCTGCGTGCCTGTGTACAAGCCTCCCTTGACCTCAACTCCTTTGGGTAACTTTAAATCCCTAAAACTGATGTTAGCCCATTTGGGCAGAAAGGAAGAAGACAGACCTCATGAGTCCCTTAAAAATAGAAATCCGTGGAAGAGAACCCTTTTTCTGCACTCAATTCTTCATTGTTCACTTCAACTCAATTCAATTCCACGATTCCAAGTTGTCAAGTCAAGTCAATAAGCCTTTGTGCCAGGCCTGGGTGCTAAGTTGTAGGAATACAAATGTAAGTAGACAGTCCCTGCCCTCGGGGAGCTTACATTCTAGTGGAGGGACACAACACATAAACTGAAAAGCAGGGTTATTAGGAAAGTTAGGAGGACTTATTGGATCTGGGGCATGATAAAGTCCAGAGAGTCAGCAGTGCTGCCTAGAGAGGAATGAAGATATGGCTGGCCTCACCATCCACAAGCATTTATTAAACACCGACTGTGCGCAAAGTACTGTGTTGGGTGATGGAGATACAAAGACAGAATGAAATGACGATCCTTATCTGCAAGGCATTTATATTTTACTAGGGTGGAGGTTCTTAACCATTTTGTATCATTGCCTTCTTCAGCTCTCTAGTGAAGCTTGCAGATTTCTTTTCAGAGTAATGTTCTTAAATGCATAAAATGAAATGTATTAGGTTGCCAAGGAAACCAATTATATTTAAATTATCAAAAAAATTTAAAGAGAGAAGAGGAGAGGAAGAGAAAGAGAGAGAGGGAGGGAAGGAGAGAGGGGTCTGAAGGGCAGGGAGAGAGAGGGACAGAGAAAGGGGGAAGGAGAGAGGGGAGAGGGGGGAAAGGAGGAGGGAGGAGAGGGGAGGGAAAGAGGAAGAAAGAGAAGGAGAGAGACAGAGAGAGAGAGAGAGAGAGAGAGAGAGAGAGACAGACAGACAGAGAACACTAACAACTTGGGATCCTATAGGCTTCCTGTAGCAGGTGGTATGTGAACTAAGCTTTGAAGGAAGCTAAGGATTCTTAGAAGAGGAGGTGAGTAGAGAATGTATTCCAGATGCGGAGAATGGCCTGTTCTAAGGACTGGAGGCAGGAGAAAGATTGCCAAATTCAGTAGGTATGTTTGGTTTTGGATTCATTCCCTGTTGTAGGGAGCTCAGTGACCATTTTAAGCTACATGGTCCCTTCCTCTTCCAAATCTAAAATCTAAGGGTAGGGATCACTCTAGATAATTACCCCATCCTACTTGAAAGCAGTGATAAAATGCCAAGTATTCTTATCAGGTGAGAATGTAACTCAGTTGCTCACTGGGTGTGAACAAGGTCTGGATACCTTGCCCCTAGGTGAGACAGGAAGTCTGTGCTCACTGGTGGAAGGACTGTTCATACCTTATAGGGACTTATCTATATAAAACCATCAAGCTCCTTAGTCAAAGGAATCAAGTGCCTGACAGATGAGTCTGTATCAGCAGGCAAGGGCTGACTGGATGCAATGAGGAAAGCAGGTTCAAAGAAGAGGGGCTATATAACATCCAAGGGGAACATCCTGATGGCTCTAGCAGAGGGACTTCTGGGAACTATGAGTTACTGCATCCCCCTACCCTTTGCCACATAAGCTCAAGCTTGAGTATACTTTTCCTGGGCTCTGAATGCATTGGTAGGACAGTGTCATGGATTTTTAGGGGATGTTTTATACTAGCTATACAGAAAATACCCTTTTCTGAAAGATGAATCTGGATGACTAATTGATATCAACTGATAATCATGGAAGAAGCATACTGGTGGGGGCTCATGAGCTATGGTACTAGAAAAACCACCTTCCAGCCCTATAATACAAAGGGGAAATGTAAACAGCTTTGTTCTGGAGATCTGAAGTTTAAGAACATGGAGGAATTGGGATATGGGCTATATAAGAGTTAGTGACACACTAATCATTCCCTTTTCAGTTAAGAGGAGCATCAAAATTGCTTTTCTACTTTATCTGGAAAATAAAAAGGGAAATACCATTTTCTTTTTAATTTATTTATTTTTAGTTTTCAACATTTACTTCCATAAGCATTTGAGTTTCAGATTTCTCCCCCTTCCTCCCCAACTTCCCCCCCCTCCAAGATGGCATGCAATCTGATGTAGGCTATACATATACATTCCTATTAAACATATAGTCACATTAGTGATGTTGTAAAGAAGAATTAGAATCAATAGGAAGAACCACAAGAAAGAAGAAACAAAATACAACAGAAGAAAAAAAAATAGCAGATAGTATGCTTTGATCTGCATTCAAACTCCATAGTTCTTTCTTTGGATGTGGATAGCATTTTCCATGATGAGGCCTTTGGAGATGTCTTAGAACCTTGTATTGATGAAAAGGGCTAAGTCCATCAATGTTAGTCATTGTACAATGTGGCTGTTACTGTGTACAACGTTTTCCCGGTTCTACTCACTTCACTCAGCATCAGTCCATACAAGTCTTTCCAGGTTTTTCTGATGTCTTTCTGCTCATCATTTCTTATAGCACAATAGTATTCCATTGCATTCATATACCACAACTTGTTTAGCCATTCCCCAATTGATGGGCATTCCCTCAATTTCCAGTTCTTGGCCACCACAGAAAGAGCTGCTATAAATATTTTTGTACATGTGGGTCCTTTTCCCATTTGTATGATCTCTTTGGGATACAGTAGAAGTGCTATTGCTGGGTCAAAGGGTATGCATGTTTTTATAGCCCTTTGGGCATGGTTCCAAATTGCTCTCTAAAATGGTTGGATCAATTCACAACTCCACCAACAATGTATCAATGTTCCAATTTTCCCATATCTCCAACATGTATCATTTACCTGTTTTGTCATGTTAGCCAACCTGATAGGTGTGATGTGGGAAAAACACCATTTTTATTAACCTCTGATCACTGTTACAAGGACTTGGTATAACCCAATTTAGTTTTGAATAGGATCCTTCTGAGTCACAGGGTATAAATTATTTCTCAGAAGATAATAATTTCAGTAATGTTTTCTAAAGAACAATAATCCCTGGGTATAAGAAATAGCCCAAAATACCTTTGTGGGGATTTCATCTAAAATTTTTTAGGGATTTTTAGGTGGTGATTTTTTTCAGCTATTTCCACTAAAGTTCTCTACTGATGCCCTAGCAATGGTTTAGAAGGGACCCTGGGTTCTCAAAAACTAAGTCAGCAGAGCACGATCAATCAACCACTCATTAGCAAGCATTTCCTTGGTACCTACAATGTTCCAGGAACTGAGCTAGATTCTAGGGCTACAAAGACAAAAATGAAACGAAAAATTTTAGTATATAGGAGTTAGCATGGACAGTATGTGCACATGTAAGTATATAGAAAATAAATATAAGGCTAGTTAGAGGGGAGGTGCTAGCAACTGGAGGAGGGAATGTTGGGAAAGGTGGTATTTAGGATGCGATATTTGACCTGAGTATTGAAGAAAACTAGAGATTCTTAAGAGGCAGAGGTGGAGAAGTATATTCTAGGCAGGCCAAGACAGGCTGTACAAAGATACAGAGATAGGAAATTGAGTATTTTCTGTGAGGAACAGCAAGAATTCCAGTCTGGCTGGACAGTGCCTGACACTAGAGCATCTCTGAAGGAGATTAATATGTAATAAGATTGGAAAGGTGGGGCCAGCTTGTGGATTGGGACGAGACTTGTGATTTCATCGATTTACAAAACTCCAAGATGAGGAAATTCCCTCTATCAACGCAGGTAGCCACCTTCTCTGAAATACACACACACACACACACACACACACACACACACACACACACACACATATATGTATGTATGTGTGTATGTATGTATGTATATGTATATACACACACATACACCACTATATACATTTTAATGTTACAGTGAGGATTTATAGCTGCACTAGGTGGCTGCTAAAATCCTGTCCAACTTTTGAATTCAGTGGCTCTGTGATTCCATGACTGGGGAATGGTCAAACAAATTGTGGTATATGAATATAATGGAGTACCATTGCTCTGCAAAAACAATGACAAAAATGACTTTAGAGAGATTCAGAAAACTAAGATGAACTAATAGCGAGTGAAGTAAGCAGAACCAGGAGAACAATATTTTCAATGACTGTAATAATGCAAATGGAAAGAAATAAAGCAATATTGAATGCTGTGTAATTAATACCTAACCCTTGTCCTGTAGAAGAGATGAGAAAATGTACCTCCTTTCTTTCTCTGCTGAAGTGGGGGTCTGTGGGGGTGTAACTTTTTTTAAACTAGTTTTTAAAATTTTATTTTCCCTCAATCACATGTAAAAACAATTTTTAACTGAAACTTATAGTTTTAAAGAGTTGTCTAGAGCACTGAGAGGTTAAGTGATTAACCTAAGGTCATACGGCCAGAAAAATAAGTGTCAGAGGTAGGATTTGAACTCAGCACTTCTTGGCTCTGAGGTCAGCTTGCTATCTTTAGGGTAGGAGTAGTAAAGTTGTAAAGGGTGTAAATGACAAATAAAGGAGTTTGCATTTTGATACTAGAGGTCATAGGCCTCTAGCTAAGCAGAGGATGGATTGGAGAGGGGAGAAATTGGAGGCAGGGAGGTTAATTAGGAGGCTGTTGGAATTATTGGGGGAGAGGTATGAGGTCTATCTGACTGGGGAGAACACAGATATTATAGATGTTATGGAGGTGGAATTGATGGAGAATCAATTGACAATTGATTAGATATATTAGGTAAAGGAGAGTAAGGTGTTGAGAATGGCCTTGAGATTGTAAATTTGAATGAAAAAAGAATGATAGTGCCTTTAACAGAGACAGCGAAATGTGGAAGGTGGATAAGTTTGGTGGAACAGATAATGAGTTTTATTTAGGGTGTGTTAAATTTGAGATACCTACAGGATATCTAGTTCAAAATGTGTAGTAGGTAGTTGACGTAAGACTGAAATTCAGGACTAGAAGGAGATATATAGATTTGGGAGTCATCTGCAGAGAAATGATCATTGAACCCATGGAAAAGAGAGAGTTTAGAGAGAGAAGAGAAGTGGGCCCAGGACAGAACTGTATGGGATGACCACAGTTAGGTGGTTGGGTGTGGTTGAAGATTTAGCAAAGGAGACTGAGGAGACTTCAGAGAGGTGAGGGGGGAACCAAGAGAGAGTCACAAAAACCTAGAGAGGAGAGATTATCCAGTGTGTAGCATACAGTATCAGGTGTTGCAGAGAGGCCAAGAAGGATGAAGACTGAAAGAGGACCATCAGATTTGAAAATTAAGAGATTGTTGGTAACTGAAGATAGTAGTTTCAATTCAGTAGTAAGTTTGGAAGCCAAATTGCTAAAGGTTAAGAAATGACACGAGAGGAGATGGAGACAACAAATAGAGAGTTTTTTTGTTTTTGTTTTCCCCTAGGAGTTTGACTGTGAAGGGCAGGAGAGATATGGAATAATAGCTTGAAGAGATGGGAGAGTCAAATGAGGGCTTTTGAGAATAGGGAAGAACTGGAAATATGTGCAGTAGCATGGAATGAATGAGTAGATAGGGGAAGTTTGGAGATTAGGGGTGAAGGGAAGCTGATTACTGGAGCAGAGGAGACATGAGTGGATTGGGATCAAGGGTGCAAGGGTTGGCTTTGGCAAGGACAAGGCCCATTTCTTCCTCAGAGCCTGGAGTAAAGGAGAGAGTCGGGGATGATGTCAGGATGTTTTGAGATTGAGAGCGGGAGAGAGGGAGGAGATTGTAGCCAAAGGCTACAAATGCAGGGCTAGAGAAAAAACTGGATATTTTTCTTCTTAGGACCAGCCTAATAAGGTACATTTAGCCAACTAGTGGTGATTTTGGGGGGATGAGGGAGGGGAAGGAGAGAGGGGTAGAATAACTTATAAAATTGTTTACTAAGGCACAATGGGGTTTTACTCCCTATTAGTATAGGAAGTACCCACACTAATGAAATCAGGCACATTTTAGGGCAATGTCTAATATTTCTCAATGTCTTTACATGAATAGGAAAAATAGGAATATGTTCTTGAAAATGATTAGAAAATATATGGGGAACAGATGAAGTGCATAACATGAAACTCAGTGATGATATGTAAATATTGGTCTTCTTTGGCATGTATTTCCATAAGACAGTGGGTGTTATTGAAGCTTGATACCAAATGATGCCTCTAATATTAAATGGAGATCAATATCATGGATGACTAAAATCTTTTTGATAACTACTGAGGACGAGCAGCAATTTAAGGTCAAATAGCCAAAAATGTTGAGAAAGAATGCCCCTCTAAGAGAAGGATAGGCTGCTTTAAAAAAAAAAGATTTGTGGAATGCTACGTGCATAAAATTTGTCTATAAGTAGGTCCAGTGAATGGCATGTTAGGCCTAGGGAAATCTAGACTTGAGTTTGGTCTCTGCCATTGTGAATTCGGAGCACTTAGAACATCCGAGTCACTCAATTTTTCTCTCAGGAAAATGGACTAATAAGAATGGTAACTTACCTAAGTAAAGAGCAATGAGCCAAGATATGCAAAATATTTGTGCTTCTGTTATACCTCACATCCAGGAAGCACCAGAAAGTACTGCTTATCATTCTTTGTGTTCCATTATTTTGTCAAGCTTCCATAATTTCGGTGGTCTAGGCAGCCTAGAGATTTCAATAGCACTTTAAAAATTAACATACGTTAGTAGAGTACCATAACTTAATAAAAATACTATACAGGAAGAGCTCAGATCAAAGACACTATTTAAATATACAGCCTTATTTTTGTTATTTTTAGAGATATTACTCAGATTTTCCTACATGAAAGGAAAAAATATGTTTTGCAAGCAGATAATAGATTTTGAACTGCAGGGGAACTTGGAGTCATTTTGTCTAAAACTCTTGTTTCACAGATGAGCCAAGAATGCTGAAATGACTTACCCAAAGCCACACAGCTAGTTACAGAACCAGGTTTTGAACTCAGGTTCTTTGACTCTAAATCCAGTGTTCTTTTTGACACTAACACAAAATGCCACAAATATTATTGCTCTAGAAAGAGAAAAGAGTCACTGCTAACAAAACGATAGCTACTGCATTGCCATCATTGTGAATTTATTTAAGAAATTTTAACCATAACCCTTTAAACATTCTTTTACTCAAAAATTGCTGAAAGACTGAAAATTAATGATGAGACCTATTGCTGAAGGTCAAAGCTGGGTGGGATTATGATCATGTTGCTTTCATTTTATGGAGGAGGAAACCAAGGCTCAGAGATAAAATAGAAACGAGATTAAATAAATTACTCAAAGACAAACACTCAGTCAGAGATAGAGCCTGAATTGGCACTCAGGTCTTGGGCACTTCCTTTAGGAAGGATTTTGATAAGTGGTAGAGCATTCAGAAGAGGACCGTTAGGATGGTGAAGGGCTTTGAGATCATGCCACAAAGGCATCGGTGGAAGGAATTGGGGATGTTTAGCTTGAAGAAAAACTAATGCTTAGGGATGCTTGATAGCCATCTTTAAGTGTTTGGAAGACTTTCATGTGGAAGAAGGATTAGGCCCATTCTGCTTGGTCTTAGAAGGCAGAACTAAAAGCAGTGGGCAGATTGAACAGAGGCAGATTTCAAGTTCATGTAACAAGAACCTTCTGAGCAGTGAGAGATAACCAAGGGAGGGACGAGTTATTTTGGGGGTTAGTGGATTCCCTCTGGCTTGAGATTTTCAAGGAAAAGCTGGATGACTACTGCTCTGAGGCTTTGTTGGGGCCATTCTTGGTCAGGTATTGGTTGGAATGGACAGGTATTGGTTGGAATAGACAGAGGATCTCCTTAGGTCCCTTGTAATGGAGATTCTGTTGTGTTCCTGTGTCCAGGGCCCTTTCCAACATAGCCGCTGGTGACTAGTGAGTGTTGTCTTGGCTTCCTTCGAAAGCTGTTGTTTCTGTCTGTTTTGTTCCCATTTGTTTTGAGTTCAAAATCTGATTCTGTCACTATGATTTTAGGGAAGTCAAAGAACCTCTCTTGGCTTATCTGTGAAATGAGGGGATTGGGCTCAATGTCTGAGTCAATGAGAATTTGGCTCACATTTGGGACTTTCTTCTTCCAGAATATGAATTCTTATAATCAGTTGAAAAAGGACTTAAAAATCTATGGGAAACAGGAGAAAAGAGACATTTTAACAACTAGCATTTATATACATATATATGTGTATGTATGTATATATACATACACATATATATGTATATATACATGCATACATATGATATCCTTTTAGGGTTTGCAAATTCCTTTACAAATATTATTTCATCTTATCCTCACAAGAACCCTGGGAGGCAGGTACTATTATTATCCCTGTTTTACAAATAAAGAAACTGGGGCAGACAGATGTTGAGTAACTTGCTTGGGGTCACCCAGTTAGTAAGTGACTGAGGCCAGATTTGAAATCAGATCTTCCTAACTACAGGTCCATGTCTCTAGCCAATGCACCACCTACTTTTATGAAATGAGGAAATTACTCAATCCAAAGAAATATGCATGGTGCCTTTGGGGTCTAGATCTTCAGTGAGCAAAGCTGGAGCATCAGTTGGACAGATCTGGCAAGAATTCCATGCCTAGGATTGGAGAATGGCTGTGCTAGCTGAAGAGTGACCAATCTCTCTGATACAGGATGCATGTTATCAAAACAGTCTAGAGAGCAGGTATTCCCTCCTTCCTCAGGAAGAAGAATGGTTTCCATTGTGGAGAGGTCAGGGTGGGAAATAATATAAGGTACTTTTCAGTTCTTTTTCTTCTTGATGAAAGGGAAGCTACCCAGCAGTAAGTATGAATTTCGAGTTTACCATGTTTTTAGAGGTGCTCTAATGGAAGGCAAGCTGGTCATTTCAGGTCACAAGATCATTGTTGTAGCAATGTCAGTGCAATAAAGTAAGTCAGAGAGTTGAGTCCAGACAGTTCAGGTCCCAAGGCCTAAACCTTTTATTGATATTATTTGGGATTTATTTTGGGTGACTACTTTATTCAGATTAGCTATGTTCAGTAACCAAATTAATTGGATAAATAAAAATAAAAGTTTTCCTATTCCACATGTAAATATAGCCTGAAGTCATCCTCCCTGGCATCAACTCTGGTGGTGTACCAAGGGCAGAGACAAGGAGGGAGCATGTGCTAAATCACTAGCACCACCTTGGCTATTACCTTCCCTACAACCGTGGTGGAGGCACCCAAGGATTCTGCATCCAGGAGTTATGGAGCCGTGAAGGCTACTAGCTCTGCCTCAAACTCTGCCCCTACTGCGATCCTATTGGGTAGCAACCCCTGTAGAGGCCAGACATGTTAGTCCCTACTACAGCTGTGGCAGTCTCTGCTTTCTCAGTAGATACCTCTCCTGAAGACCCAGGAAAGGAAACTCTTAACCCCAAAGTCCTTGGTGTCCTTAAATGACTCAAAGTCAGAAATTGATATGATTTTGTGAATGGAAATGACACTGTAGAAGATGCATTACCATCTGCTTTGCAACTATTCTCTAAGCAACACGTCTGACTTATAGCTGTAACCTGTTGTATTTTCCCATTAGAGTGTGGCTTCCTGGAGAGCAGAAACTATTTGTATTCCCAGTGCTTCACACAATTCTTGGCACATAGTAAGTACTCAATCATTTTTTATTCATTAATTTATTTATGTCAGTTTTATTTACTAGTCTCTTGGTAGAAATTATCCCTGGAAGAATTCACCATGAAGAATGAGCAAAAGGCTATTTGTACACATTGGAGAAGACTTAACTTATACCACATGGAAGAGGATTAACTCTGGAAAGGACTTGAATCACCAGGGTGATACAACTTGACATAGATCATAGAATTAGAACTCAAAGGGATGTAAAAGCCATTTGATCTAATCATTTTACATATGGGCAACTGAGGCTCAAAAATATTTAGCAATTTGCCTGAAATCACATGGGACAGGTATAAAACATTATATCTTTTTTCACTTAAAATTCTTATTTTCCCCATGTTTAGTCATTTAACCCTGTTTTATGTGTGCCTTAGCACATTCTCACTAAAGATCCCATTTCATCAAAGCCCTTGGATATTTTTAGTGGGTTGCAAGTGACATGCCATTTTTCTCCTGCGACCATCCAAAAGCTCACGTCTGTGAAATGGTCAGTGTGCTCACACCCATGGTGGTGTTTGAGATCTCACGTCTGCTAAATTTTGAGCTCCAGACCCAAAGCAGTGGGACCATGAGTCAGGAAACCATTCATCTGCTTCCATTGTTGGTGGGAATGAAAATGGCAAAAACAATGTTATCAGAGGCAACACTCACTACTGGAACGGTCCTCAAGGTGGTCCCAACTAGCTCTGCACTTACTACGGCTGTCAACAAGATATATACATGAACTTATATCCAAACACACTGAACACATGGAGCATATAGGTATGGCGGCTAGGACCAAACAGGGAGCAGCAATTAGCAAATTATGTAATTGTGCTTCAACGTTCACTTCCATTCTCAAGGCCAATAATCTTCTGATCTAGTTAAGGACCTCAGCATTAAAGAGAAGAAATATCTGAAAAATCTGATAAACCACATTTCTTGGTATGAAACTTTAACAAGCTTGTGAAATGCCATCTCTTTTCTTGATAAAGATCTTCAAGTGACAGAAGAAGCTTACACTTAAAGAAACAATAAGTCTGTAGATTTGAATTGGTGTTTCTCTTTGGCTGGCATAGTCTGGTTTAGAAGAAGCAGCATTAGCCTGGGAGCCAGGAGATCTGGGCTAGCTTTGTGTCCTTGGGTAAATCCTTTCCCCATTCTTGGCCTCAGCTTCCTACAAAGCAAGAGGTTGGATGAGAGTACCTGTAAGATCTTCTCTAGCTCTAATGTTCTATGGTTCTATTGTTTGTTCTGGGTGATATGCCAAATGAGATGCGTTGATGGATCCATGATCTCCTCCATGAGTTAGAATCTCCAATGGGGGGAGCACTTACAGACAAAAGCAGTCAGGATGGCTGATGAACCCATAGGAATAACTCTTTCATTCTGAAAGAGTTGTGCCAATCTCTGTGGTCATCCTCACTGAGCTTATTTTAACATCTGGGACCTGCTTTCCCTAGACTGTCTCTTCTATAAAGGGGACCAGATACCTTTATTTATTCTTTTTTTTTCTTTGCTTTTTGGTGAGGCAATCGGGGTAAAGTAACTTGCCCAGGGTCACATAGCTAGTAAGTGTCAAGTGTCTGAGGCAGATTTGAACTCAGGTTCTCCTGACTCCAAGGCCAGAGTTTTATCCACTGAGCCACCTAGCTGCCCCACTTTTGTTTATTCTTGAGTATAAATCAAGGGCTTCTCATGGTCAGTCTGCCATAATGGTAGAGCTGGTTACCTCCTAGTTGGACCTATATTTTCAGTCACATATTCCAAATCAGAAGAAGGGGATACGATGTGGTTATATATATGAGGTTGGCATATGCACTTACTGTATCATTAGGTTTTTTTTTTTTACTTTTCTCAATTCTGCTTTAATTACAACAAAAGCAGAATTAGTAAATAATGCAGTGAGAGAGGATAGAGTTGTCTGGGTAACTTTAAGTGGTACTTCTGAGTTAAGCCATGTAGTAGTTATGTCTCTTGTCTTTAGTTATGCCTTCACATAGAGAGAGAAAACCCTGTATTCTTATGCGCCCACCCAAGGTGTGGGTTATCACAATTCTCTTTTAAGTGAACTGCTGGAATAGAAAATGAGCAAGTGAGTTCTAAAGCTCCAAGTAAGGAACGAGCCCCTACCCCATCTCTGCCATCTTCCCCCTCACCCGCCATCAGCATCAAACAATTTGTTTCTGAAGCCTTAAGATGTCATTTCATAATTCAGCAAATGGTTCTATTGGTCCTGCCAGATTTGTTCAACATTCTTCTGGATAGGTTCTTGCTGATGCTGAAGATGAATAATTTTAATTGCCATTTTCCTGAAATGATGTAAGATGGCATCTCATGGTAGCACTGTGTTTTGAACTGCCTTGCTCAGCAGCTCACAGCTCCATGAACCCTTTAGCAGCTGCTTGGTAAGGATGATCATTCCATCACTCAGTATGCAGGCATCCACCTTCTCGGTGAGCACACACCACCACCCTGCTTCATAGGACCAGTCAATTATATCATTGGTTTTTATATCAATGTTAAACCTTGCTAATTTCCCTCTAAGATTCAATTATATTTCTCTCTTAAATCCTAAATAGACCAGAATAAATCCCAAACTGCACTCAGACAGAAAAGCTGATCTTTTTTAACACCAATATTCCTCTGACTAGTCAATTGATCAGCAAGTATTTAAGCATTTTTAAGTGCCTACTATGTGGCAGGCATTGTAGGGACAGAAAGACAAAAATGAAACAGTCTTTGCCTTCAAGAAACTTGCATTCTTGGGCAGATACCACTCATACATATATAAATATATATAAAATTAGTTAATTTGACCAGTTATTTTGGGGGTACAACCAACTTGGGGGATCAGGAAAAAAATTTTATATAGAAAATGGTACTTGAACTGAATATTTAAGGAGATTTGAGATTCTACAAGGTGAAGGTGAGGAGGTACTACGTTCTAAGAATGGAGATAGCCAGTGGAAAGGAAAGGAAATAGGAGATGAGCATTCCACATGAGCAGCAGAAGGAACTAGTTTGCCTAGACTGGAGAGTATACAAGGGTGAGTAATGTGAGATGGGCTGGAAAGGTAGGTTGGGATCAGGGTGTGAAGGGCTTTAAAAGTCAGACAGAGGGCCTTCTTTTTGATCCTCAAAACAGTAGGGAACCTTTGGAGTTTAATGAGTAGAGGAGTGACGTGGTTAGGACAGAACTTTAGGAAAATAAATTTAGCCTCTGTATGGAGGAAGGATCAAAGAGTGGAGAAATTTGATGTTAAGAGACCAGTTAGGAGGATATTACGTCAGATTTGGGAAATGGCTGTTCATCCCTTCTACTATTTGGGGAATAGCTTTTGTTATATATTGGAATCAGTTCTTTATATATGAGAGATATGAAATGTTTATAAGATAAATATGCTGCAAACTTTTCCCCCAGGTAATTGTTTCCCTTCTAATTTTAATAAAGCATTGATTTTATTTGTGCAAAAACTTTAAAATTTTATGTCACTAAAATTGGCAGTTTTATCCCCTGGGATGCTTTCTATTACTTGCCTGGTCATGAATTCTCCTTCTGTCCATAGTTATGACATGTATTTCCTTTTTTCCTCTCCTCTCATTTGTCTGTAATATTTTCTTTCATATTTAAGTCATAAACCTTTTGGATCTTGTATGGTATGAGTATGACAAACCTAATTTCTGTCAGATTGCTTTCCAGTTTTCCTAGTGATTTTTGTTGACTAGTGAGTTTTTTCCCCTAGCAATTTAGGTCTTTGGGCTATGTTTGTGTGCATATTACTAACAGAAATGGAAAAGGCCTAGAGGAAGGCTTCCAGTGGATGGATTAGCTCCTCTAGGCCAAGAATTATGTAAGATAATAAGATGGGACTGGGTTGTGATTGACTGTATTGGAGTCAATGACTGTAGTGAGGAGAGAACAGATCATTGGTATATTGAAATATAAGTAAATCACACTTGAACCTCTTAGAACCATAATTACATGAACTCAGAACCCAGGAGATTATGACATTTAATTCTTTACCCTTCAACCTTAGGAGACTAAGGGTCTACTTGATGTTATCCAGTAATAAGATTCTGTAACCTTTTATAGATAATGTTTTGTAGCATTGTTATCTTTAGGGTGAAGAAATGCTTTCCTATTTAATCTAGATTTCTTTTGTATTTATTTCCTCATAGTCAAGTTATACATTTTTCCCCAGGCCATTCATGTTTGTGTTATTTATGAAGATATGAATGAATGAATGGAAAAGCATTTATTAAGAGCTTACTATGTGCTAAGAACTTTTTTATCCTTGACTTCTTACCCCATATATTCTTATAGTGCAGATATGACCAAGTCTCTCACCTGCCTAAGAAGCTTCCTATTGCTTTAGTGCTAAAATACAAATTTATAAGATCCATAGAACTAGAAGGGACCTCAGAGCCCATCTAGTCTGACCCCTCGTTACCCTACAGGTAAGTTAACTAAGTCCTGTGGAGGTTAAATGACTTGTCCAAGGTCCTACAGGCAGTAAAGTAAGTATCATGGGCAATTCAATTTAACAAGAATTTATTGAGGTCCTGTAGGGACTGTACCAGGCGCTAAAAGTATAAAAACAAAAATAAAAAAAGGTAATAATCTCTGCCTTCAAGCCAATTTCTTTGCTGTGCAAGAAAACAACATGTATACAAATGAACACATTCTCTCTCTTTCTCTCTCTCTTTCTAGATATATTATATACACACATATACATATATATTATGAATTGAATAAAGACTTTCTACACTGGCAAGATATATCTAGTCACTTCTGTAATGCCCTTCGCTTACCTCCCAAATTATTTAGCCACAATGAGGTCACACCATAATAAGGTTGTATATTACTGATGGGTTGGAATGTATTAATGTTCTTATGTCAGAATCTTGTTGGACATAGGTGATAGGACTTCAGCCGCACCTCAAAGAATTGTTAGGATTTAGATTAGAGAAGAAAAGGAAGCCTTTTCAGGCATGAGAAAAAGTGAAGAGGTGGGTAAGGACGTAGGGTACTCAGGGACAATAAGTAGACTTAACTGTGTTTGTACTAGGGAATAAGAATGTAGATTAAGAGCTAGAAGGGAATGTAGAGTAGTAGGAGGTAAGCTTGGAAATATAGATTGGGGTCAAACTGTGGGTGGCCTTGACTGCCAGACTTCAAGCTAACATTTTACCTGTAGCTTCTGAGGGTTCTTTCCTGGAGACATGTTGATCCATACCCTCAAGTTTTTTGAGTTAAAAAACCAAACCCTCTGAGATGACAGTGTAAGGTTTCAGCTTTTTAGAGAAAAAGATCTTTAGAAGCTGAATGTATTATCATGTACTAATAATAATCATAAAACATTATTCATATAACTCTCCAAACCAAAAGAAAATTGAAGGAAATGAGGACGTGGTTTTGTGGAGTCATGGAAACTAGTGCAGCATACAAAAACCAAAAGTATGAGAAATTGCAGTAATGTCGGCAGTGCTTGAAAAGAAAAGCAAGCCCTGAAAACAGTTAAAGGAAAGAGATATGGGACCCATCTTGGATTCTTCTTTCCTCCTCCCTGTCCCAAGCATACCCAACCAAGTGACTTGCCTCGTCCATTGTACTGCCATGACATCTTTCACATCTGTTCCCTTTTCCCTACTCATGTGGCCACCACTCTAGTTCAGATTCCCATCACCTCTTGGCTGGACCATTGTAAGAGCCTTCTAGAAATCAGACTCCTTGCTTTTATTCTTTCCCCCTTCTGGAGACTTTTACAGTTAATAAGACATGTGCCTAAAATATAGATCTTTTCCCCCATTTTGGTCCAGACCTGTGACATGCTGCTGCTGCTGCTGTTGTTTTGAGTTGTTTGAGTTGTGTCCAACTCTTTGTGACTCCATTTGGGGTTTTCTTGACAAAGCTATTGGAGTGATTTGCCATTTCTTTCTCCAACTCATTTTTTAATACAAAATGCAAAATAGTATTTTTTGACACTATATCTTTATTCTTAATCTGTAATAGGTGGGATTAATGTTTGCAAGTAACAGTGCACTAAGAAAATTTTAAAAATAATGTGCTCTTCTGAACCTTATTTAGATATTTCAAATCACTCAAAGTATCATTATATGCCTTTTCCCATATCTAAATTATTTTTTAAAATTTTATTTATTTTATTTTTAATTCATAAAATAAAACAAGCATTTCCATAATATAGTAGAATAAAAAAAGATGATTACCTACAATTTGCTATTCCTTTTAAATATATAATAAAATTATTATGTAAATTTTTTTCCTTTTTTTTTCTTCTCTCCCCTTACCCACCCTAGAGGTGGCTACCATTAGATGCAAATATGTACATTTGTAAAATCATTCTATACATACTTCTATTTATCAATTATTTCTCTCGATACAGATAATGTCTTCCTTCCTATGTTCTTTGTAGTTAATTTGGCTATTTATAATAGTCAAAATGACTTAGTGGCTCAATGTTATTCTTAAAACAATATTGCTATTACTATGTACAACTTTCTCTTGGTTCTGCTCATTTCACTCTTCATTATTTAGTGCAAATTTATCTATGTTTTTCTAAAATCAATGAGCTCATCATTTTACAGATGAGGAACTGAGGCAAACAGGATTAAGTGACTTGCTCAGGGTCTTACAGCTACTAAGTGTCTGAGGCTGGATTTGAACTCACAAAGATGTCTTCCTGATTCCAAGCCCAGTCCTCTATGTTTTGCACCTAGTTGCCTAGCTTTGCCATAGGGAGAACCCAATGAGGAAAGTCCCTCTATTAATGCTGATTGGCCACTGCTATGCAATTTATTTCCTTAGAAGAGTTAATTGTCTGGAATAATGAAAATCAATTAATCAATTAAGAAATATTTACTTATCACTTCCTATGTGTTAGGCACTAGGTAAGCAATTGCAGTACAGAGAATGAAATAATTCCTACTTGCCAGGAGCTTACATTCAGAGAATGTAATACATATGTGTGTGTAGTATATACAGCGAACAAGTAAATGAACATATTTACATCATAAACATAAGGCAAATAAATAGAAATATATACAAAATAGTTAAATACAAAGTAGGTTAGGAGGGAGGACACTGGCAATTGAGGAGATCAAGAAAGATTTCATACAGAAGATGATGTTTGAGATGTGGCTTAAAGGAAGAGAAGAACTTTGTGAGGTAGAGAGAAGGAGGGAATGCGTTTGAGATGTTTGGATCCAGCCAGAGACATGAAAACAGGAAATAAAATGCGTGTGTGAGGCACAGAAAGACCTTCTGGGCTAGAAGAGTGTGGGAGGGTGAGTACTATCCAATGAGACCAGAGGGAGGAGAAAAAGAGGCAGAGGGGAGAGGAAAGGTAGGAGGAGAAAGAAAGGGGTGGGAGAAAATAGGAAGGGGAAAAAGAGGAGGGGAAAGGGAGAAAGAGAAAGAGAGAAAGAGGGAGAAGAAAAGAAGGAGAGGGGGAGATTTGCTTTCTAGTCATTGGAACCTTCCCAACTGGGGCTTAAGAGGAGCAGAAGGTTTTATTGATCATATTTTTATTGTTTCTCCAAAACAATAAGTTAATAATAACAACAAGAGGAAATAAATGAATCTGGAATATTCTGTTTATAGAATAAGCCCAGCAGTTTGGTGGAAGCTGTGTTTAGTATTTAAGGTGATGCATAAGATAGTTTGTCTACTTTGTGGGTTTGAGGGCATTGACTAAAACTAAAGTCAGACCTATAAGGGGTAAGTTGGGGAAGAGGAGTATTACCTACTGAAGGGTGGGTGCCATAAACTGGGAGCAACTTGCACTGCTCGTTAGCTTTTCACTTCTACCCCAGGTATTACTAGAAAGATACAACCACCATTGCTAGACTAGAATGAATGTATAGTTTTATTACATTTTCAATGTAGTAAATGACACATATTTCATAGATGGATTTTTATGATTCGTCACTATACATTTAATAATAACTCAGTTCTACATAGTACTTTACATTGATTATCTCATTTGAGTCTAACAACTCTGTGAGTTAGGTTTTAGAAGCAGCTAGTGGATAGAACACTGGACTTGGAACTAGGAAGACCTGAGTTCAAATCTTGTCTCAGCCACTTACAAGCTGTGTGAACCTGGGCATGATACTGCTTCACTTTCCTCATCTGTAAAATGAGAATAATAATAGTAATAGCACCTACCTATCAGAATTGTTTTAAGAATCAAATGAGATAAAATATGGAACATGGTTTCACAAATCTTAAAGTGCTATATAAATGCTAACTATTACCTTCATTTACAGATGCAGTAACTGGGGCTGAGAGAAATTAAAATCAACCTGCTCATCATTTTTTACAGTACAGTAGTATTCCATCACAATTATATACCACAACTTATTCAACCATTCCCCAATTGATGGGCATATCCTAAATTTCCAGTTCCTTGCCACTACAAAGAGTTGCCATAAATATTTTAGAATGTATAGGTTCTTTTCCTTTTTCCCTGATCACCTTGGGAAACAGACCTAATAATAGTATTTCTTGGTCAAAGCAAATACACAATTTTATAACCCTCTGGGCATAATTCCAGATTATTCTTCAGAATGGTTGGATCAGTTCACAGTTCTACCAACAATGTATTGGTGTTCCAATTTTTCCATACCCCCTCCAATGTTTCTCATTTCCCCTTCTATCGTTTTAGCAATCTGATGGATATGAGATGGTATCTCAAAGTTGTTTTAATTTTCATTTTCTCTAGTCAATAATGATTTTGAACTTTTTTTTCATATTACTATGTATAGCTTTGATTTCTTTTTTCAAAAACTGCCTATTCATATCTTTTGACCATTTTTCAATGGGGAATGACTCCTTTATAAATTTGATGAAGTTGTCTATATATTTGAGATATGAGGCCTTTATCTCAGAAGCTGTCTATTAAAAATTTCCCCAATATTTTGCTTTACTTCTAATCTTAGCTACATTGATTTTATTTGTTAAAAAACCCCAAAAACCCCCTTTTAAATTTAATGTAATCAATTTTACATTTTACATCTCACAATGCTCTCTGTCTCTTGTTTATTCACAAATTCTTCTCCTATCTATAAATCTTTTAGGTAACATGTTCCATGTTCTTTTAATTTACTTATGATATCTTCTTTTATATCTAGGTCACATATCCATTTTGACCGCATCTTGTAAATGGTGTAAGATATTGGTCTATACCTAGTTTCTGCCAGACTGCTTTCCAGTTTTCCCAATAATTTTTACCAAATCATGAAGTTTTAGCCCAAAAGCTTAAATCTTTATGTTTTCCAAACACAAGTTTACTGTAATCATTTACTACTATGTATTGTATATCTACTGTATTCCACTCACTCACCTTTCTATTTCTTAGCCAGTACCAGATAGTTTTGATAATTATTGCTTTATAATACAGTTTAAAATTTAGTACTGCTGGACCTCCTTCCTTGACATTTTTTCTCTTAATTCCTTTGTTATTCTTGACCTTTTGTTCTTCCAAATGAATTTTGTTATTATTTTTTATAGCTCAATAATTTTTTTTGGTAATTTTATTGGGGTGGCACTGAATAAGTAGGTTAGTTTAGGTAGAATTGTCATTTTTATTGTATTGGCATGGCCCAGCCATGAACAATTACTATTTCTCCAATTACTTAAATCTGACTTTATTTGAATAAAAAGTTTTTTATAATTATGTTCATGTAGTCCCTGGGTTTGTCTTAGTAGGCATAATCCTAAGTATTTTATATTATCTACAGTTATTTTAAACGAAATATCTCTTACTATCTCTTCTTGCACTCTTGAACCCAGAAATTCCTGACATCTAGCTCAATTTCTGTCTAATATTCTATTCTGCCTCTGACAGTGTGTAATGGAGAAGAAAGCTGGGCATAATCTGACATACCCTAAATTCTGCAAGAACTTATTTTGAAGGGTTCAGAGGAAGCATAGGTAGAGTTGCAGAGACTAAAATTCAATGTGGGAAATGATCTGAGGAATGATGAGAAATTCTCAAAAATGAAATTTGAAAGAATAAAAATAAATAAACAATACTTGCAAAAAAGGAAAAGGTAGCATAGTCAAAAGAAGCCCATGTTGTAGCAGGGCCATCTCAGCAACCTAACTAGATTTTCAAAAGGACATTTAATAAGATGGAAACAAGGGCAGAAAAGAGAGAGTGAACACAAAATCATGGCATAGCAGCAAAAGAATGTGAGGAGTGTTAAACCTCAGAATGTGTCTTATCCAGGATCATGTGGCCAGGATGAAATCAGAGGCAGAATTTAAAATGTAGCTCTTCCTGACTCCAAAGCTATCTCTTTCTATACCATGGCTGCCTCTCACTTTAGCACATGCTTTGTTAAAAATCTAGGTGAATAACACTCCCTGGTTCTACCAATTTAGTAATCATCAGAAACTCATCAGAAAATAGAAATAAGGTTAATTTGGAATGATCTGTTCCAGATGAAGCCATGCTGACTTTCTATCCGCACTACTTCTTTTTCTAGAGGTTCACTAGCCCATTCTTTAATGATCCATTCTAGAGTTTTCCCAGAAATCAAAAGTTCAGCTCACTGATTTGTAGTTTATAGATATAAGGAGAGGAGTGGTCTTTACATGTATAGTGAGGTCCCACGTGTGGTGAGGAAGCTGTCCTTATCTATTTTGAAGGGAGGCAGAATAGACTTCTCTAGTCTCTTCTCCCAGCACCAAATCTAAATTGATTAGAGCATTTCCAAGTCTCCCAACTGTCCCAAGTAAGAAGTTGGAGCTGGAGACCACCATTCCGCTCTCTTAAATATTATTTGTCTAGGAGATATGATTGGGTTCCTAACTTCTGATGCTTTCACATTTTGGAGAGAAGGGAGACCTCAAGCTCTAAATCCAATACTTGATCCTTTTCCTACATAATACCAGTTCCAGTTATAAATAATAGCAAAACCCCCCAAATATCCAAATTGTAGCAAAACAGAACTCAGAGAAGTTCTGCATAGGAGAATATGTACCGGAAAGTACAGAGTAAAGGAACTCTCCCATTGGAAATGAGGTAACTCATCTCAATCAAGAAGACATGTCCTGGATCTTCAAGGGGAAACTCTTCGGAGTTTCTAGACTAGTAAGCTGGGAGTAGGGACATGAAAGAGATTGCCCACTCCTCTTACATTTTCCCAGAGTCTTTTGCTTCAGCAACCTGAAGGGGCTTGGCCTTTTCCATCTTCTTTCTTGAAGCTGGAATCCAAAAGACTTGAATGATGAGACCCCAAAGGGGAACTGGCTGAGAACTGAAGCTCTTGCCTCTCACCAACTCTACTCTCCCCATTTATCTCCACAAATAAAGAGAGTCCCCTACCAATGGGTTTTGAGTCAGGGGTTGCATCGATTTTATTTTTTCCTACATTTTTTGTGACTCAGGATAACACTTGTTCTCGGTCAGTCAGAAATTGTAACAGCCATTCTTATAGTATCTGAAGATACAGATCATCCGGGCCAGGTGACCTGATCTCATCAAAGAAAGAAATAAGCATTTATTGGACATCTCTTATGTGCCAGGCACTTGTGTGCTAAATGCTTCACAAATATCTCATTTGATTTCACAACCACCATGTGAGGTAAGTGCTATTATTATCTTTATTTTATGATTGAGGAAACGGAGGCAAACAGAGCTAAGTGACTTGCCTGGGCTACACAGCTGGTCAGTGTCTGAGGCTGGATTTGAACTCTTCCTTCTTCTGATTCCAGTCCCAGAACTCTATCCACTGAACCACCCAGCCCTGCCTCCCAGGCAAGCTACCATGTTCCTCCCTACCATCACGTTACATGCTTTGGTCATCAGCTCCCTGGTTTTCGTTCTGTCCTTTGTAGCATAAAGGTCATTGGTCCTGTCAGAGAAAACAGAAAGAAAATAAAGATTGACTACTCCTTCCCCTCCACTTTCAGTTATCATTTTCTCATCCACCCCACACTGGGATCCAACCTCTCTTCTGCTTTTCCTCTTTCTCCCAATATATCTGAAAGGAATACCTTTTTTGATCTTAGCTTTTCTCTCCTGCTTCTGATTATTCTGAGTTTTGGCTCTACTGACCCTTTTTACAGGATCATTCCATGTTCTACTATTCAGCCTGTTACCTTATTATGCTTTTGTTTTCTCTACATAGCTCCCCAAAACCTAAATTGGTTGGAGCATTTCCAAGTCTCCATACCTGTCTCTTCAACCAAATCCTCTTTTTCCTCTTCTTTGGAATTATTTTCTTCTTCTTTGGAATTGTTCCCTCTTTGGAATTCCTCCAGAAATTCATTCTGGAGCATTTTCAGCCCCCTCTGGGATGACTGCTCTTGCAGAATCTTAGTCCGTGGGATCCTCCCTGCCTTGTGGTCTGAATGTTGTCTCCATCATTAGAATGTGAGCACCTTGAGGCTTACAATTGTGCTTTGGCCTTTTTTTGTATCCCCAGAGTACCTGGTGTATAATACGTGCTTAATAAATGCTTGGAACCCTTTGAAATCTGCTCTCCCCAAATCTAGGAAGCACGTCATGCCAGACATATAGTCTGGCTTTCCTATTCTCTACCAAAAGCTCTAGGAGGGATAGATACTTACCTTTCATGGTTGCACTTTTGAACTTCAGTAACCAATTCCTGCTTCTTTCTGAGAATCAGATCCACAAGAGAATATTCCTTTATTGCTTGCCCAACCTCTTGAAGACTTATATTGTTACTAAAGGAAGTCAAGAAGTCTTAATTGCTGTCCTTGCCTCTGTCAGAGCAGGAATTCCAGCAGATGCCCCTATATCTGAAGTCACCCATTAGTACCGTGTTGTAACTCTATGTCAGGCTTGGGATTTGTTCCCTAACTCCTCTGTTCATAGAGACTGGAGTATATTCTGATGACAATATTATTTCTGTGTCTGCCTTTTCAGCTCTTCCTTCTAATGTTTTCCATCTCGTTTCTCCTCTCTGCTAAATTTCTTTCCATAAATAGATCATCTTAATTTGTACCTGTACCCCCTATTTTTACCTGTCTTGTTTCTTTGGAATGAATGAATAAAAGAGCATGAAGTATCAAACAATAGCACTAGGGGTACAAATAGAAAAAAGCAGAGCAGTTCCTGCTTTTAAAAGTTTATACTCTAATGGGAAGTGCATCTGCATATGGGCAGCTAGGTGGCGCAGTGGATAGAGCACTGGCCCTGGAGTCAGGAGGACCTGAGTTCAAATATGACCTCAGACACATAATATTCACTAGCTGTGTGACTCTGGGCAAATCACTTAACCCCAATTGCCACCCCCACACACACACAAGAAGTGCATCTGCAAGGTGGATGGAAACCTTGTAAGTCCTAGGAATTCAGTGGCAAAGCCCAGAGTCCTTAGGGTACATTGGTGGGTTATATGGCAACACCTGGGGATCGTGAGGGGCATGGTGGCAGGACAGATGCTATGGCCCAGGAGAATATTAGGAAACAGGAGAAGGGCAGATACTAAGAAAGCCTGGTGCTTTTCTGTCTTATCAGAAGGATTGGAGTTGGTAGCTCTTGGCTCGTGAAAATTGTGTGTGTGGCCATGTTCTTTCTATCCAGGGATCCGGTGGAATCTGGGGAGCCCAGGCTTCAAGGGAGGAACAAAGAATAGCATCCTTCCAGAATCATATTTTCTTTCTTCTTTTTTTAAAATTTTTAGGCAATTGGGGTTAAGTGACTTGCCCAGGGTCACATAGCTAGTAAGTGTCAAGTGTTTGGTCTGAGGCTTGATTCGAACTCAGGTCCTCCTGACTTCAGAGCTCTATCCACTGCGCCACCAAGGTGCCCCTCAGAATCATATTTTCACTTGGGTCTCAGGCTACTGAGTTTTAGTGATAACTATCAGGTCAGATTCGTCATCTTGCACCAAGATCTCAAATTCCTCTTGTTTGCTACCTCTCTATGTAGATGTCTACAGCATGGATTTCTTAGACTTTGTTTCCTGTGAAATTCTGGGTGTTTTTACTACTCTTCTTCCAACATTGTTGCTCCTCTTTATGGTCTTAGCTGGGTAGATGCACCTAGCGTTCTTTCTTCCTCATGCTTTTGAGCGTAAGGGCAATTTGACTAGACCACAGGCAAAAAATGCCCACTTGGTATATGCCCCAGAAGGGACAACTCAGACACTGTATATTTTTCACTTAAAAAATTTGTTTTCTTAAAACAAAAAAAAAGACCACTCAAGTGGGGCCAGCCAAAGGTTATCTGCTGGAAGAAAACTCAAAGAAATACTTACTTTTCTCTTCGAAAGCACTGGGTTTCCTTTCTCCTTCGGCGTCTGATTCTGTTCACTAGCCCATAAAGGGCTTTGGTTTCAGGGTTGCTGAGGGCCGCCTCTGAATGTGGTTGCCCAAACTGTCTGGAGCAAATGTTTTATTAAAAACAACATCAAAAAACAGAAAATATACTCTGTGTAATGATAGGGGGCAAAAGGCAATTCTGGCCATGGCTCTTACAGAAGTCAAATAGAAGTGAAATATTTAAGTCTCAGAAGGAAAAACAGGAAGGGAAAGAAATTCACTTTTCAATGGAGAACCGAAGGACTTCATCTGTAACACTATCTTCTCTGCCAGTGTTTGTGTAACTAATACCCTCCATATGCACAAACAGCTCAAGGGATACACTGCTTTGGGGGTGTTTCTGGGAGGAGGTATTTTCTATCTGAGGATTTAAGCAGACAACTTCAGTACTAATTGATTCCACCTTAGAAGACAGGAAGGATAGTTAATGAGTATGGTTTTCTCAGCACATTTCTAAACTAGTTTTGGTTCATGAAAATTGTGTGTGTGGCCATGTTGTTCTTTCTATCCAGGGATCTGGTGGAATTTGGGCAGAAAAAGAACGGTATTTTTTTGGGGGTGGGGGTTACTGGCCTATTAATCCTGTCAGCAATTCAGTGATTGACAACATTTATAAAACAACACCTCAAGGGAGAAGAATAACAGGTAAAATTGTTAAAAATTTAGATGAGATTAAGGGAAGAATTTACAACCTCACATTGGATACCTGGAGCTTTCAGGAGATGCTCATGTTGGACTTTACCAAGCCCTCTTAGCTCATACAAAAGAAAATTAATCATAACTGTCTAACCTCATTCTGAATAAACTTGAAATTCCTAGTCACCCACCCACCCCACCTCAAACAGTTCCATTGCCCTGTTAATGCGTTTAATTTTTGATTTGTGCATCACAAATATACTTAATCATACCTATTTACAAACAGCCCAAAGGCTCACAGATTAAGGTATAGACCCAGTACAGTATCACTGTGTGGGTATGTACAGGCATGGAATATAGTTCCAAATCATTTTCTGGAATAGCTGAGACCTATTCCCAGTCCCACTCACATTTGCAGCAGTGGACCTTTCTTTCCCCAGGCTGGGCCCTCTTCTCTGTTCTCTCTCCTCTCTTAGTGACTTCATGGGCTCACATGGATTTGTTGAGCATTTCTATGAAGATAGAATGCATATTATTGATCTATACATCCAGTTCTTGTCTCTCTTCTAAGCATTGGTCTTATATCATCATTAACCTAGTAGACATTTCAAATTGGATGTCCCAGTGATATCTCAAGCTTAACATATCCAAACCGGAATTCATTATTTTTCCTTTCAAACCAATTTCTTCTAAACTTCTTTATTTCTGATAAAGGCACCACCATTTCCCCAGTCTCTCAGATTTGTAACCTTGGTATTATCCTTTTTTTTTTTTACTTTAGCTGAAGTATAATAGATTCTGTTCCAGCCCCTTATTTGAATGCTGTGTGTCTTTTCTCTTTCATGTTTCTTGTAAACAGCATATTGTTGTATTCTAGATGCTAATACATTTTGCTATCCACTTCTGTTTTAACCTTGGCACTATCCTTGACTGATTCCTCACTCTCCTTTATCTCATATATCTTTGCCAAATCTTGCTGTTTCTAATTCCACAACTCTTGCTTCCAAACCCTTCTCTCTATTTATCTAGCTAATAATTTAGTTCAGGCCCCCACCCCTTCTTGCCTAGACTATTGCAATGGCCTCCTAATTGGTCTCCCTGCCTCTAGGTTCTTCTTGCTCCAGCCTAGTCCATCCTCCATCCAGCTTCCAGAATGATTTTCTTTAATCACAGACCTGACCATTTCACTCCCTACTCACTAAACTCTGATGGCTCCCAGCAGCTTTCAGGATAAGATACAGACTCCTTTAACTGGCTTTTAAATGACCTATTTCAACCTGTCTTTCTAGTCTCATTTTATATTACTCCTTTTCCCTATCTGTGTGATCCAACCAAACTTGCTTTTTCTCTGTTCCTTATATATGGCTCTCAATTTCCTATTTCCCTGTTTTTGCACTGGTCATCATCCCCCATGCCTGGAATACACTGTCTCCTCATTTCCATCTCATAGAATTGCTTTTTTTCTTCTTCAAGATTAAAGAACCATCTTCTACATAAAGCCTTTCCTGACTCCCCCTTATGCTGTTGTTCTTCCTCTCTAACTACCTTATTCATAGCTACTTTGTATTTATTTGATGTTTGTTCTAATGCACTTATATACATATGCATTGTTTCCCTCAACAAAATATATAAACTCCTTGAGGGTAGAGCCTATTTCATTTTTTTTTTGTATTTTTCTTCCTCATACCTAGCATATTGCCTAACACATGTTTGTTGATTGATTGATTGATTGATAATGTGAAAAGATCAAAGTATTCTAAGAAAATGATATCTAACTACATATTCATGAACATGTGTTTATGTACTCTGATCCATTCCAAATATGATTCTTTCCTTTTTCCAAGCCAAATTCAACACTGAAATATTTACAGTATTTGGTAATGATCCCCTAATTTTACCACAGTTTCGGCACACATTTGTACACAAATTATTCTATGAGGCTGGGTGCCTGCATCAGTTACTGTTGGGTTTGGGATCTGGGCAAGAGCGTGTTGTGACAGAGGGCGGGCCTCACATTGGATTTGCAGGGATATGCTGCAGCCAGCTCATACCAAAAATGTTAATAATACTGATTAAACTTAAAAATGGGTCATACGTTTTTGGAGAGCAGGTTGTTAACATTTACGAATAGCCCCTGGTTAGCAGGCAGGTATTGACTGACTCTTCAGACAAAGAATACTGAGTCTTGACTGAACAGAATAGTGAATATTCTCCCTCCCCAGGCCTTGGTGAAGTCGGCCAAAGTTGGTACCAAAAAGATAGGAAGTAGGGTTGGTCAGACTTGTTATTCTTTGACTCCGATTCCATGTGCTATCTCCCCCAGGAAGTCTTCCTTGATCTCTCCTCCCATAAAAATGACCCCCCTCACTTCTAATTTCTCATATAATTTTGTTTGCACTTGTATTAATTTGTAATATCATTATATATATATATACATATATATATATGTATATATATATATGTGTGTGCTTTATCACTTGTTCCATAAAGTTAGCTATTATATCTCATCCAGGCTTTGAATGGAACCCAGAGCCTAGCATGGTGCCCTGCACAAAGGAGGTGATTAACAAAGGTGAGGTAAATTGAATTAACTTCCCATGTCACCTTTCTTTCTATGCCTAAAACTTAATGCTTTGTGGAATGTCTTCCTTTCTGTTTTCTGAGTAAGAAAACTGAATGAATGTTATCTGGGATGCTGACCTTATCATGGAGTGCTAAAGCATGTTGGAGATGCTTTTTCCATTCTTGTCCTGCCATCCCAGATCCAGAGACCATTTGAGGATTGTATTTCCTGTACTAAGATCAAGGTGACTGATAGGACTCCTCCCATCACATTTCCTGTTGTTGGGGTGGGGGTTAGGGGCAGGGTAGGGATGGCTGACAGAGAGGTTCCTGTTTCCTGTTAGTTCACTGGAAAACACAGATTGCAGTGGTCCACAGTCTCTGGAAATGTAGTTGTCCTCTGTCCTCGGACTACCCTCATGGGGAGTCACCTGTCAGTCTTTGCAGAGACGATTAGTCCTCTATTGATAAGGAGCAGAGCTTCCTAGACCAGAGACTGAATACCCCTGGATCAATGATTGAGCTGAGATGAAGAAATTTAAATGGTCAAATCCATGTCTGAATTTTGACTTAATGAAAGAAAGTTTAACTATTAAATCAAAACTAAATTATTATTAAATTATTTATTATGTCTTATTAATTTTAAATATTATTATCTATCTCCAAAATGTTAATTTTTACAAAGTCTATTTAGACAAATTTCTTTACATTGTCAAACAATAAATTATTTTATTGTCCTATAAACTGTTGAATCAATGGATCTGAAAATAA
Source organism: Phascolarctos cinereus (assembly GCF_003287225.1). Taxonomy (NCBI): domain Eukaryota; kingdom Metazoa; phylum Chordata; class Mammalia; order Diprotodontia; family Phascolarctidae; genus Phascolarctos; species Phascolarctos cinereus. The sequence continues at coordinate 145,108,461 of NW_027556402.1, forward strand.
TTTCATACTTCATCAAATAAATCAGAGTGGTTTCACATTTAATGAAATATATAAGAAGACCACCAAATTCACCAATGGACAAATAATTTTACTTTTATGTGAATACTGGCTTGGTGTCCAAGGCCCTCCATAATCCATTCATTAATTCTTTCAATGATTCTTCAGCAATTACTAATCAGTAAATTCTAATTAAAGAATGTAAAATACGAGGATAAGGAAGGAAATGTGATTTCTGACTGAGTTGATTACAGTAGGCATCTAGAAAAGTGCATATTTGAGCTAGGTCTGAAAGAACAAGTGGAATTTCAAAAGGTGAGAATGGAAGAAGGACATTCCAGGTATAGGAAACAGTGTGAGCAAGAATATGGTGGCAGGAAAGACTAGTGATTGATTGCAAGACCAGCTGGGAAGCTATTAGAATAGTCCAGGAGATTCTCAATGAAGGTCAGAACTGGAACAATGGCAGGGGGAATGGGAAGGAGGGGAGGGATCCAAGAGGTATCATGGAGGTAGAGTCAACAGGCTTAGTCACTCTTCTTGCTCCCTCATCTCTCATATCCAAACACCAAAGTTTCAAGCCTGAGAAAGAGGGCGAATTATTTTCCACCTCTGTGGCTTTGCTCATGTCATTCCTTCTACCTGTATTGTTTTTCCCCCATCTCTGCCTATCCAGATCCTTCCTGTCCTTCAAGGTTCAACTCAAATCCTACCTCCTCCATGATCATCCCAACTGGAAAGTGATCTCTCTCTTCCCTAACCTCCTATCTCATTCATTAACTAAACCACTCGTACACTCAAATAGCATATCTTACAATGAAATTATTTCACCTGTACAAGATTGTGAGCTCCTTCAGGTCAGAGACAACACCTTATAAATCTACCTGGTATGGTTGTAATACCACTGGACTTAGGCATCTGTATACCTGGTTCCAGCCCCTCTTCTTGTCCTTAGCAGGCCGAAGTGACTTTGGGTAATCCAAATAATGTCTCAACCTTAATTTTCTCATTTGTGAAATAAGGAGGGTGGCTAGACAATCTCTCTTGTTGCAGTGGATAGACCACTGGGCCTGGGGTCAGGAAGGCTTGAGTTCAAATTTGTTGACCTAAGGCAAATCACTTAACCCTTATTTGCCTCAGTTTCTTTAGTTGTAAAATGGACATAATAATAGTACCTATATCACAACATTGTGACGATCAAATGAGATAATATTTATAAAAAGTGCTTAGCATGGTGCCTGGCACATAGTGGATGCTGTATAATTGCTCATTCCTTTCTCTTCCTTCCAGAGCCAAAGTGGTGATGCCTAGCCCCAAGGCAGGCACCCCAGTTCAACAGAACAGGGGATTCCTCTAATGACCCCTGTACAATAATTTTAGATTAAGTTGAGAGCACATTTTCTGAACTTCTCTAAATCAATAAAAAGCAAATCCTGAACCAACCAATCAACCAAGAAACATCTATTAGGCACCTACTATGTATCAGGTGGAGAATTAGGTAACACAGTAGACAGAGAGCCAGGCTTGAAGTCAGGAGGACTCATCTTTCTGAGTTCAAATCTGGCCTCAGACACTTATTATTAGTTGTGTGATCCTGGGCAAGTCACTTAACCTGTTTGCCTCAGTTCCTCATCTGTAAAATGAGCTGGAGAAGGAAATGGCAAACCATTCTAGTATCTTTGCCAAGAAAACCCCAAAAGAGGTCACAAAGAGTCAGAAAAATGACTGAACAACCAATGTGTCAGATACTGTACTATTCACTGGAATTACAAATATAAAGAATGAAACTGCCTCTAATCTCAATAAGCTTGTATAACACATATACAGCACATTATAACACACATGCAAAGCATCCCCAAAGTCTTAATGAAGTTTTAAGGTGCATAAAGCTTAAAATGTCATGAAGACTTTTGGGCAACCTATTGTAAGTATTTAAAGAGAAGACGGGGACACAAGATACTAAAAAATGGAGGAATCAGGAAAATGTCACTGTACAAATATGAGCAGAACATCTCACTTTAGCTACCAAAAAAAGGGCAAAACTTTACCAAAAAAGAGTGTAAAAGAAAGCTCCATGTCATCATTTTTGAGGCTTAGGAAGCCCAACATTAGAAGGTGTGTTTTCTAATTCTGCATGTGCTCTTGACTGACTTTATTAGACCCTCAAATGAGGATTCTTCAATTTCCCTTGTCTTGGACTCTGTCTGCCTTGGCTTCTCATTTTCAGAAGTTTCTGTTTTGTTTTGTTTTGAATTGCTCAAAGAATGAATTAATCAGAGAAGAACACATTACATCTATTCAAAGCCCTGCATTATAACCATCAAATTGACAAAGATAGATAAAAACCCATGAAATTCAACATTATCCAGTTGAGAAACAGGTGCACAATTATGCTGTTTGGTGGGGTTGGGAACTGGCACAATCTTTTTAGAAAGCAATCTGACAAAAATGGCCATACGTCCTTTGACCCAGCGGTCCGTTGGCTAGTTTTGTGACTCTTACTTGGTGTTGCCACAGATTATGTTCTAAAAATATTGCAACAATCCACAGCTCCCTCAAAGAGTATAATGGCTGAATCAACCAACCAATTTACAAACAGTTATTAAGTACCTCTTACGTTTCAGGTCCAGCACTAGGCAATTTGGAGACAAGGAAAAATGAAATTGTTTCTGCCCTCAGGAAGCTTCATTCTATAACAGTAAACAAAGCACATGTGTGTAACGATGTGCAAAACCAATAGAAGTTAAATACTGGGGAATTTCAGTGTGGAACAACTAGCAGCTAGAGGAGTGGGGAGGGAAGGGTAGTCAGGAAAGGGTTTGTGTAAGATGGCGCCTCTACTTTGAAGGACAGCAGGGATCTTAGGGCAGCTAGGTGGTGCAGTGGATAGAACGTTGGGCCTAGATGCGAAAAGACCTGAGATACCAACTAGCTATGTCACCTTGGGCAATTAACCTCACATCTATTTGCCTCAGTTTCCTCAAGTATAAAGTGGGGCTCATAATATCACCTACCTCCTAAGGTTGTTGTGAGGATAAAACAAGGCAATATTTGTAAAACACTTAACACAATGCTTCATATGTAGTAGGTGTTACATAAATGCTAGCTGTTATTATTATTTTTAAGAAAGGGAGGTAAGAAAGGAGTGTATTTCAGCCCAAGAGAGGGAGTCTGAACAAAGTACTGATGCAGGAGATAGAATATGATGAGTGAGGAAAAGCAAAAGGACCAATCTGGCTGTCCTGTAGAGTGCCTGGGGGAGTGATAACTGGAAAAGGGTTATATGTCATTCCAATGTAATGGAATATTGTTGGGCCATAAGGGTAAAAACAGGAAGAATAGAAAGAAATGTGGAAAGATCTGTACAAAGTGATGATGGGCAATTCAAACAGGAGAAGAGCACATTGACTATTAACTACACGTGAAATAGGAGTGACAATACCAAAGTCTTCCAAGGACAGAAACAAAAAACAGATCTGAAGGGAAGACAGAAATGAATGACATTACTGTTATTATGTTAAAGTTTATTAACGACAGCCAGGCTGCACACTGGATAGAGTGCTGGGCCTGGAGTCAGGAAGACCTAAGTTCAAATCCAGCTTCAGACATTTCCTAGTTGTTTGACCTTAGGCAAGTCACTTAACCTTTGATGCCTCAGTTTCCTCATCTGCAAAATGACAACCTACCCTTCAGAGTCGTCGTGAAGATCAAATGAGATAATAACTGTAAAACATTTTGCACATTGCCTAGCATATAGTAAGCACTATGTAAAGATTAGTTATTTTAAGTGCCTACTATGTGCAATGCTTTGGGCTTTAAATGATCATTTGTTGGGGATGCTGAGGGAAGGTGAACAATTCAGATGCACGTTGTACTGTATCATCTCTGAGGTCCCATTCAACTTTAGGATTCTGTGACTATAGTCTGAGAATAGGAATACTTAGAGATCCTTGACTGTTCATCTTTTTTTGTGTGCGTGTAGACCCCATGCAGGGCATATTCCATGATGCTAGATATGGTACAGTGGAAAGACTGTTGGAGCCAGAGGTTTTGGAATGGGAATTCTGCCTCTTCCAGGATTTCTTGAAGAATCTTTACTTTAGCTTGTATGACCTTGAGCAAATTACTCAACCTCCTTTAATTTTGGTTTCCTCATCTGTAAAAACTGAGGGTTGAAGTGACTTGATGCATTCTATGTCCATTCCAGTTCTAGATTTATGATCTATGTCCTGTGAAAGATTCTTGGGGAGAACATGGGCAAGAATTACATCAGACCAGGTGTAGAGGGTCAGTGAATCTGTATTAGTGGAGGAAGTTCTCATATCACAGAAATCACTGATCCTTCAAAGTAGCAGAATATCAAAGTAACCTCAATTTCTGTTTTCTTTTAGAAGGATTTGGGAGATTATACTTGGAAAGGTTCTGCCCTGATTTGAAAAGGAAAACTCCGTAACGTAAGTCTAAAAGATAAAGCAGCCATGTAGATTAGCACTAGCCTACTAACCTAAAATTAACCATGCTTAAAAAAAAGTCAAACATTGTCCATAACATGAGCAATGTATTTATTCAATCTTTTTCATTTATATTAGATGTGTTATCTTTATGATATGGATCTTTTTTCTATTTTAATTTTATTATTCTGACCTTGACAGATATCAACAAAAAACATTTCTGAATTCAAAGAAGAACAGAAAAAGTATATGAAATGACAAATATTTATTCCATATAGCTTTTTAAAGGAAGTATATAACAAATTAAACACATTAATCCAAAGCTGTTGTGTTTGTCTACATTTCCCTTTCAATTTCTTTTGGTTCTCTTCTTTGTATTTTTTATGAATATTCATTGACACTTTCAGAAAATGTCTTCGTCTTGGGGGAGGGATATTACTAGTACTAACTTTTTTTCTCCTCTACCTATAAAAAGGCCTCCATTTCAACAATAAGCATAGTGAAGTGAAACAAATTCATGTACTGATTATGTCTGAAAATATATGTGTCATTCTCTACCTTTGGTCCATCATCTCTGTGTCAAGATGTGGAAAACATGCTACATCAATTGACTTTCTGGAGTCATAGTTGGTCATTTCTTTGATTTGAGTTCTTATGTCTTTCAAAGTTATTTTTCTTTACAATGTTATAGCCATTGTATAAACTATTCTCCTGGTTCTGCTCACTTTACTCTGCATCATTTCATATAAGTCTTTTCAGTTTTCTCTGAATCTGTACTTTTCATTATTTCTTCTGGAGCAGTATTATTCTGTTACTTTTATGTACCATCATTTGCTCAGTCATTCCCCAAATAATTGGCACTCCTTTAATTTCCATTTCTTTTGCTACAATAAAAAGTGCTGCCATGAATGTATGAGTCATTTCCTTGTTTCTTTGATGTCTTTTGGGTATAAGCAAAGTAGTAGTATTCCTGGCTTAAAGGGCATGTGAATTTGTTGCTTTTTGGTTAACTACATTGAAATACAATTATCATAATATTTTGCAAAAACAAGTTCATGAACCCTAAGTTAAGTATTCCTGTTTTAGAGGAACAAAAGGTTAGGAATCTCAAAGGTAATCATGAAAAAAGTGGTAATAAAAGGAGTCTTGTAATACCACATTTCTAATTATACAATACAGCAACAAAACTATTTAGTACTTATTAAAACATACAAAGTTGATCAGTGAAATCAACTAAATATACAAAAGAAACAAGGAAGTGAATATATTATCATGGTATTTTATAAACCCCAAGACTCCAGCTACTTGGGTAAGGCTTTGCTAGAAAATCAGAAAGAAATTTCTGACAGAAATTAGGATTAGACCAGCAACTCACGCCATGATGTAGTTATTCTCCACAAAGACTGGGCTAACTCATGGCTTCATCCCTAATGTATTGGTGTGTCCATCCTCCGACAATTGTCATTTTCTGTTTTTGCCATTTCTGCCAGTCTGTTGTGTGTGAAGTGGAGCGGAAGAAGTGTTTTAACTTGTGTTTTTCTTAGCGATTTGGAGCATTTTCTCATATGGTTACTGGTAGCTTGCTTTTTTTTTTTAAGAGAACTCTCTGTTCATATCTTTTGACAATTATCTATTCAAGAATGGCTCTTGTGTTTATTCCAGTTCCATATGTATCTTGGACATCAGACCTTTATCAGAGAAACTAGCTGCAAATATCTTTCCCAGTTACCATTTTATCTTCTAATTTAACTAAATTGATTTGTTTGTGCAAAAACTTTTCAATTTTTTATGTAACCAAAATTGTCCATTTAATCTTCTGTGATCCTTTCCAGCCTTTGTTTGGTCAAGATTCTTCCCCTAACCATAGTTGTAAAAGATATTTCCTTCCCTACTTCTCTAATTCGTTTATAATGTGACCTTTTTATTTCTAAGTCATTAGACCATTTGGATCTTATCCTAGTAGATGGTGTGAATTGCTGGTTTAATCCTAACTTCTGTCAGAAAATTTTCTGATTTTCCAGCAAAGCCTTACCCAAGTAGTTAGAGTCTTGGTTTTTATCAAACATTATGATAATATATTCATTTGCCTGTTTCTTTTGTATATCTAATTGATTTCACTGATCAACTTTCTATGTTTTAATCAATACCAAGTAATTTTGTTGAATACTGCTTTATAGTATAGTTTGAAATATGATATTGCAAGGATCCTTTTATTACCGTATTTTTCATGATTCCCTTTGAGATTCTTTGCCTTTTGTTCTTCTAAAACAGGAATACTTAACCTGAGGTCCATGAATTTGTTTTTAAAAATAGTTTGATAATTATATTTCAGTGTAGTGAAGTAGTTTCCTTTTCAGTCCTATATATATTATTTTTTGCACTTAAAAACATTATTAGAGGTCCATAAGCTTCACTAAACTGTCAGAGAGGTCCCGACACAAGAAAGTTAAGAACCACTGATCTAAAAGAGGTTTATTATTATTTTTCCTCTCTATGAAGAAATCATTTGATAATTTGATTGGCATGTCACTGAATAAATAAATTATTTTAGGTAGTATTGTCATTTTTATTATATTGACATAACTCACCTTTAAGCAATTAGTATCTCTCCAATTATTTAGTTCTACTTCTGTAAAGAGCGTTTTCTAGTTGTGTTCACATAATTCCTATGTATGCTTTGGTAGGCGAATTCACATAAGTTTTATACTTTTGTAATTATTTTGAATATAATTTATTTTTCTATCTCTGTTGGGTTTTGTTGGTCATATTATAGAAAGACTGATGATTTGTATGGGTTTATTTTACATTTTATGGGCAGCTAATTGGCACAGTGGATAGAGCACTGAAATTGGAATCAGGAAGACTCATCTTTGTGAATTCAAATCTGGCCTCAGACTCTTACTAGCTGGGTGACCCTGGGCAAGTCACTTAACCCTGTTCGCCTCAGTTTCTCATCTGTAAAATGAGCTGGAGAAGGATATGGCAAACCACTCCAGTATCTTTGCCAAGAAAACTTCAAATGGAGTCACAAAGAGTCAGACACAACTGAAATGACTACACAACAAAATTTTATCCCGCTAAATCGATTAATTTTTACATTGAATTTCTAGCATTCTAGACTGTCGCTGTCTGTAAAGGTGATCATTTTGTTTGTGATAATAACAATAATGATATCTAGCATTTACGTGGTGCTTTAAGGTTTGCAAAGCACTTTATATGTTATCTCTTTTGATCTTTATGATTACATATAGGGGTTGCTTAATAATTTATAGATCAGTAACAACTGTGATAGACTCAAAGGGATTAATTTTTTTTTTTTGCAGTCAGCAATTGCCTAGCTCATTGGTTCATCTCTTGCTAGATTTTCCCATTGTGGAGAGTGGGGAAGTTTTGGGGAGGGTTAATATTTTACCTTAGATTACTGTGATTTTTGTGAATTGAGTTGGTACCTACAGAAAGTTAGACCACAAAAGTGAAAACCAAACAAATAAATAAAGAAATACAGAGACCAAGAAGGGAGAAACTTTTTATACAATAATCTAAAATACTGGTCCTCTGTTTCTCTTTCCTTCTCTCAATCTATTCATTAAGGCAATTTGTTTTCTATTTTTCTGTCAGAGATAAATATGTCACGAACATATTGTAGGCTTACTGGCCTCATAGACCCAGCGGAGCAAAAGCCTAATTCCTTTCAAATGGCCCCACATTGTCTTCCTTTGCCCTTATCTACTTCCTGTCCTGCTATAACTTTCAACTGTTGCAATGTTACAGCTGAGGAACTGGTCAACAAAATACTTACAAACCAACTTTTTTTTTTCTTTTACCCTCTCTTGCACTTTTATATTTGAAGCAAAGAGTTTTTATAATTTTGATAACAGAACTAAAGATAAAACAACATTCTGAAGTGGTTAACAGTCAGCCAGGTCTACATTTATGTTATGAGGCCACTTCCTCTAACTCACCTTATTTTTGTTCAAAGCTCTTGGGTTAACTTGCCTTCATTCAGCTCAGTAAGTGTGATTTCTGCACATGACCAATTTCAGTTAGTTAAATTGTTTTTTTAGAACACAGGTTATATTCTGCCTTATTTGCTAACTACTAGTTTGGGGATCAGGCTGATATAAATTCACTGAGTTGCTCTGTCAGGATAAGTTTGGCCCCGTGTAAAGAAAAGATTTAAATAGCACCATAGATTTTGAACTGGAAGGAACCTTAAGAAGTCCAGATCCCAAATCATCAAGTCCCCTTATTTTACAGATATGACACTAAGGCTTAGAGAGATTAAACAATTTACCCAGAATCAAACAGCTACTGAGTGTCAGCAGCTAGGTGGTACAGTAGACAGAGTGCTGGGCCTGGAGTCAAGAATACCTGAGTTCAAATTCAGCCTCAGACACTTATTAGCTGTGTGACCCTGAGCAAGTCACTTAACCCTGTTCGCCTCAGTTTCTTCATCTGTAAAATGAGCTGGAGAAGGAAATGGCAAAACCACTCCAGCACCTTTGCCAAGAAAACCTCAGATGGGGTCACAGAGAGTTGGATACAACAACAAAATCACGTCACATTACCTCAGATTTCTTTAAGCTGGAGGTTTTCCATTACCTATACTGCTGGAAACATAGTAGCTGCTCCCTCAATGCTCATTGTTATGAAATTCCTAGACTTCCTTCACGGCCCAGCTCAAGTGCTGTTTCCGACATGAGACCTTTCCTGATCCTCCCAGTTGTGAAGGGCCCTCCCTTTCTGACATCCTCCCCCTTTCCCCATATTACTTTGTATTTACTTTTACATATTTTAATTTTTATTTAATGTATACATGATCTTTCGTCTCCCCCAGTGGAATGCAATCACAGGGCAAGGACTGATGTGATGTTTGTCTCTGTATCCCCACGGGCACAGTGCCTGCTGAGTCCATAGTATACCCCTAATAAATACTTGTTGAACCAATGAATTATTGTCCTCAACCAGCAGGTTGCTCTCTCCAGATGTTTAAGCCTCACCTGGTCGATCTCCCTCTGCATGGCAGCTGCCCCTCCTCAGTTCCTCCATCCTTTCCTCTATCTTCCCTGCCTCTCTCAAGTTTAACAGGATTATCCTGAGGAAGGGGAAAGCAGCTGGCCATGTTTCCTCTCTTGATCTTTATTGTCAGGGAATTGAAAAAGTGACTCTTCTCCAACAAAATAAAAAGATTCTGGCTTTACTTAAAAACATAGGACCACAAATCAAGATCTGGAAGGGACTTTAGAGGGCATACTGTTTAAACTACCAATTTTTGATTGTTGTTATTTAGTCATTTTTCAGTTGTGCCCAACTCTCCATGACCCCATTTTTTCTTGGCAAACATAATGGAGTGGTTTGCCATTTACTTCTCCAGTTTATTTTACAAATGAGGAACTGAGGCAAACAGGGTTAAGTGACTTGCCCAGGGTCACACATTTAGTAAGTGTCTGAGGCCAGATTGACCTCACGAAGATGAATCTTTCTGATTCTGGCCCAGTGCTCTATCCTCTGTGCCACCTAGCTGCCCCAAAACAACAATTTTGTAGGTGAGGAAACTGAGGTCACATAGAGACTTCACCTCAGGTCTTCTAACTCCAAAAGCAGAAATTGCTAGCTATTAAAGTGTAATTTCACTTGTGTTAGATTTTGTATGAGCACTTTTCATTCTTGGTTATTGAAATAGCTCTAGTCATTTTGTTACCCTTTGCCATCCTGACATGGATGTCATTGTGAAGGGGAAATTGCTTGTCCTTAGAATAACTAACAGGCACCCAAGGGATCTTGAAACACATTTTACCAAATAGAACACAAAGACAACAGTCTAAACATAGACTTCTCCATATCCGAGCTCTTCCTGTGAAAACTTAAAAAAAAGCCACTTTAAAATTGTCACCGCTCCATTGTTATTCACAGTCATATTTGGGATCAACTTGAAGGAGCTGCCAGACATCTGACATTTAGGCAATGGAGTGAGGGGAAGCTGATGGCAGTGGGAAGATCCTGAATTTGATGGACACTCAATTATAACAAAATATTACTTATATATGTATATATACATACATACATATACATATACATATATATACACATTCATTCATACATACATACATACATATATATATATATATATATATATATATATATATAATATGGGGGGGAGAGAGAGAGAGAAAGAGAGAGAGAGACTTTGTTTATTGAGTTTGGGTGACTGAGCTCCCTGAAAGTGATCTCTATTGCAATTCCCGGGATTAGGCACATGCTCAAACACATGCAGAATAAGACTGAACATATCTGTGCACATTCTATGGCTCCAAGCCCTGCTTTTTCAATAACATAATCGCTATGATCCTTCCTAGAGAAGTCTTGAATCTCAACCAGATATTTCTCAGATCTGAACCAGCAGAATGTCCCTTCTCAGCTGTGTTCCTCTAAAAACCACTAGGTCTAAAACTGGGGCTGTGCCCCATTCAGAACTTGCAGCCTGTTTAGTTATTTTCCTTAGTGAACCTTTTTCCAAAAAAGATTTCTAAAAATATTCTCTAGTGACACTGAACATGCATTCAACAGCCAAATGGATGGAAGGTTACAATCTTATCTGAAACATCTTGGCGGGGAAAAAGTTTCCCAAGAGGAACGGAGAAAACTTGCTTATGTCTCATTAGCATACCTGACATTTGATCTTCAGAGCCACCTAGTGGCCAGTCCTTCAGGATAGTCTTTGGACTAAGCCAATTTCATCCAATCAATGACCACCAAACCAAACGGGGGCTAGCGTATTTTCTGCAAATGATTGCTGTCAAAGATGCATTCCAGTTTTGGTAGTAACTTTATTAGTAGGTGGAGGCGGAGAGAGAAGGGAGGAAGCAGGCTGTTTGGTTATTTATTGCTTTAGTGATGATATGAAGTGATGTCCCTTGCGAGGATTCTCCCTCTACCAGTGAAACCCATCCATGATTTCTCATTTCTAGGCTCTTCTCGTCCATGTCTTCTGTGATGGATTCTTTGGCTATGACCACTTTTTGCTACTACAAGCAAAAAAAAATTAGACTAAATCTCTGCGATGGGTGAAATAGCTTCTCTTCCCCAGCAGCTATAGTTTGACTATAAGAATGAAAAGAGGAAACAATGGGAGAGAAAGAGGAAGGTCCCAGAATTGTTTTAATTGTAGAACCATAGACATAGAAAAAAGTGAGGTGAAGGGAAGTAGGAAGAGGGAGTGGAAAGATCCTAAATTTGAGGGACACTTTCACATATAACAAAGTACGGTATAGTGGGGAAAATACTGATCTTGGAATCAGAGGAGATCTGGATTTGAAGCCCAGCTTTAATATTTACTAGTGCTGGGAATCATTGGTGCTCTCCTGTGATTCCCGATACTGGGAAAATTGAGGTCAGTGGATCTTTTGAGCTTTGGAGTTATAATATGATAGAGATTGGGGAAATCTTTGTATTATCTCATTAGTCAAAGTCTGAGTACAAAACACGGAGGTAATCAGCACATGACAATATTAAGAGCTATTCTTCAGAAGACAAGTGATACAAGAATAGATAGAGCTTTAATTATTTTAAACTTTTATTTAAATTTTGAGTTCCGAATTCTCTCCTTCCCTTCCATGCCTCCCCTAGACATTGAGAAGACAAGCAATATGCTATCAATTATACACGTGATGTAATGCAAAACATTTTCATATTAGCTATTTTACCAAAAAAAAATAATGAAAAGCAAAAAAAAGGTAAGGGGGAAAGTGTGCTTCAGTCTGCATTCAGAGTTTATCACTGCTATCTCTAGAAGTGGATAGCATTTTTCATTATGTTGTTGTTATTTAATTGTCTCAGTTGTGTCTGACTCTTCATGACCCCATTTGGGATTTTCTTGGCAGAGATACTGGAGAGGTTTGCCATTTCTTTTCCCAGCTCATTTTACAGATGGAAAAAACTGAGGCAAACAGGGTTAAGTGATTTTCCCAGGGTCACATAGCTAGTAAGTGTCCGAGTCTGGATTTAAACTCAGGTCTTCTTGACTCCAGGCCCAGTGTTTTATTTACTGGGCCAAGAATTGTCTTGGATCATTGTATTGATGTGCAATTTTTAAGAGAAGACAATAAATAATCAATAACAGCTTGAAAAATGTCTTAAATCCTTCCTAATCAAAGAAATGCAAATGAAAACCCCTCTGAGCTGGGTACCTCACACTCATTAAATAAATAAATGTGAGAAAAGTCATTATTGGGGGGGGTGCAGGAATACAGATATGATAATTCACTGTTGGTGAAACTGTGAATTGATTCAACCACTTTGGAAAATAATTTTGAGTTATTTAAATCCTTCTTATACTTCAACCCAGAGATAACACTACTTGAAATATATCTTAAGGAGGTTACTTACATTAAGAAGACTCACATAATATACATACATTACATATACATACATACATACATACATACATACACACATACATACATACATACATATATATCCCTGCTCCTAACAGCATTATTTGTGATAAGAAAAAAGATAGAAGCAAAACATGTGCCAGACAATTGGAGAATAACTGAATAAATTACCATATATGAAGATAAAGAAATATTATTGCATAATAATGAATGAGGAATATGAAGAAGTCAGGGAAAAATAGGAAGAATTATATGAAATGATTCATAGTGAAGAAAGCATACATAACAGAACAATATTTTCAACAACTACTTATTGACTAAACTCAACATGAAAAGACAATGAAACTGATCAATTACAACTGTAAATGTTAGTACCATAGTGTTAGAGTTAAAGCATACATCCTCTTTTGTTGTTGACAACTGATAAACTCGTTTTTTCAGGACATGTGCTTTGTAAGGGAAGGGAGGTATTTTTTGGGTATTTGTGAGGAAGTGTAACTTGTGTCGAAGCACAATATATCGATATATGTATTTTTAAGGAACCAGTTAAAGGATTACCACCTTGGGGAAACCTGGCTCCAATTATTATTCTAAGTCATGACGATCTGTTCTACCTCTGAATTCCTGTATGACTCATTTGACACTGAGTCTATTCTCCGTTTTAGTGTGTATGTCCTCTTTGAGAACTTTGTATATCCTTAGTGTCTGGCATGGTGTCTCGTACCATGACTGCACTTGATCGATAAATGTTTGCTGCTGCTAATACATAAGCCTTCTCTTACATACAATATATGTGTTTATTTCATTGTGTTAATGCATGTTGTAATGGAGAAGCAGCTGTAATATATTGGAAAGAGCCTACATTTGGCAACAGAAGTCCTTGGTTCAAATCCCAGCTCTTCAGCTGATTACTTTTATGACCTTAGAACCTCAGCTGGTTTCTTCACCTATAAAATGGGAGTGTGGGCTGTTAAAGATTCTTAATTTGGGGTCTGTGAACCTAAATATTTTTGATAACCTGTATTTGAATAGAATTGGTTTCCCCTGTCATCCCATGTAGTTTGTTTTAAGTATTTAAAAGCATTATTCTGAGAATGGGGCTCATAGGGCTTCACCAGATTGCCAAATGGGTCTATGATGCACACACACATAAAAAAGGCTAAGAACCCCTGGGCAAGACAATCTCTAAGCTCCCTTTAGTTATAAATTCCAGGATCCTAAGTTGCTTGTCTAGCAGCTTTCACATGGCCTAGGGCAAGGGGTGAAGTAACATTACAGAATGGGTAAGGCAGCATGTACCTGTAGTCCTTGCTACTGGGGAGGGTGAGACTGGTGGATCACTTAAGCTCAGGAGTTCCAAATTGCAGTATGGCTAAGTGGATCCTGTGTCCACACTAAATCCAGCATCAATATGGTGAGTCCTTAGGGACTTTGGGGGTAGAATGGGGTTGGGTACTAGACTGCCTAAGAAGGGGTGAACAGGATCAGATCAGAAACAGCAGATCAAGACTTCATGCCAATCAGCAGGGAGATCAGGCCCATGAGTGGGCATTCTATTTCCAGCCTGGGTGATCCAGTCCCAAATAAATAGACAGATAGATAGATAGATTGATGATAGAATGATAGAGAAATGATAGATGAATGAATAAATAAAATGATATTTATAAATGTCCCCAGAAACCTTTAAACCCACTATTCCTGCCCACTGTTCCTGCCTACCCTCTTCCATATTTTGGCTGAGGGTGGAAAGGATTAAAATTTGGTGGTATACTTCTTTAAGCAAAAGGCATCAGGGCATAGTGGATAAACATCTGGAGCTGGAGTCAGAAATATATACAGATTCAAATCTCATCTCTGATGCTTCTTAGCTATGTGACCTTGGGCATGTCACAACCTCTTTGTGCCTCAAGCAATTCTCATACTAATTTACTATATAGGTGGGCAGTGAACTGGTTTAATGTAGGAACTCTTCACTAAGGAAATCAAATGAAAGATTTTTTAAAAAAATTACGATCCCCTTTAACTTGGACCTAGAACAATTGTCTTCCTTTTACTTAAAAATGATCTTTTCTCTACCTGTGATTATTGTAGTCTATCTTACATGTGGGAAGAAGAGGGTTCCAGAACTTTTTAAACCTACTTATATGGCTGCTAGCAGATGGTTAATCACAAATAGGTGCCTCATAGCTTTTTTTGGATTTTAGCAAAATCCAGTGGATTTTTCTCAGCCCTCAGGGTTCTTCTCCTTATAGGACCTCTATTTCCTGCATCTGTAGTATTTTCAGGTTTCAGGAATACCAAACACCATCATTAGCACTACTTGGCAGCAAATTTCATAAAGTAGTTTCCTTTCCCTCAGGGCCCTGTTGTGCAGACCCCAAAGAACAATTATAAATTGAACGTGATAATTACTAACGTTACTGTTGGCCGGGGCCAAGGTCTTTTCATAGATTCCATTGTTGGGCCACTCTGCAAAATAGATTTCTGTAGATGTGCTGCTGAAGGAGACAGAATTGAATCCTTCCCGGAAACTTCAAAATCTTACTCAACTACTTGCTCTATATACGTGTATGTATTACACACACATATACATACATATGTATACACATACATATACACATACACATATAACAAGTAGTTGAACATATATATAAAACCAAAAAGTAGTTGAATATATGTATATATACATATATACATACACAGATATAGATACATATATGTGTATATACAATGTGTCTGTTGCATGTGTGTGTATATATATTTGGTTTTGGCGTATCTGAATTTTCAAAAGTGTAATATCTTATTTCAAGGAACTCAATTAGATTATTATTTTCTAATCCTCATTTAAAAGCTACTATAAGTTTTCTTAGAAGCCTGAACAAATAATTTCTCTTTCAAAATTAATTTTTCCCTTTCCTTTCTTCTTTCTTTCTTTCTTTCTTTCTTTCTTTCTTTCTTTCTTTCTTTCTTTCTTTCTTTCTGCAAATTAGGAATGAAACACCTACAGGATTAGATTAAAAATATTCAGTTAGTGATTCCAAAATGTTAATATGGGGTTGAATTTCCATTTAAACACTGAGATTTTCCATTGTTCTTGTGCCCACTACTAACTAGTGTTTCACCCCTTCTTTTTCCAGGACATATATTTTTACTTCCTATTGCTCAAATTCTGTGCTTCATGTAAACTCTGGTAAGGCCTGGAAGTCTTAAAAGACTGTCCTTGAATCTATTTTTCCCTTTAATGTTTCTGTTTCTCCTGATGGCTTGCACAGGAAGTTTTAGACTAATCAGACTGTAAAACTCTGACCCAGAGGAGCTGGCAATTTCAGCCACAGACTGAAACAGATAAAGGGAGGCTATTCAGTAGTCAGAAAGATAAGCAAATGAGTGTGAGGCCTCATTTTTAAAGTCGTTTTGAGACTTAAAAAACAACCACTTTTGTTTCCATAAACAGGGTGAAGTGTCACAGGGAGAGTGGAAAACTCTCAGTGAAGACCTGTAATTAGAAAATTTCCACACTGAGAACAAAAACAGTGACTTTGGGCCACTTCCTGACCCCACTCATCCATAGATCAGAAGGCTAAGTTTAACTTCTCATGGAGGCAGTGTAGGTGACATAGATAACAAAACACCCAGGAAATGAAATATGAGCTGGTTCTGTGTTTTCTCTAGCTTTCTTCTAAGAGGGGCTCTCCCTCATATTCAAAGTATACTTCCTTATGGTTTTGACCATTCTTAAGATATGGTAAACTGAAATAGCAATTTTTCCATAAAATTCCAATGGATTATATATACATATGTATGTAAGTATATATCTATATATCTATATATAGTCTATGTTGTATGTATATATATATACATTTATATACAATATTTAGACTATGTATATAGTCTATATTGTACTTTTAAAAGGGCTCAATAAATAAATATATATTTTAATAAATGAATAATAAACTTTTTCTATGAGCATCTTAAAGTATTGTAAGATCATTAAACAAAATCTCTAATCTTTCCTTGAGGGAGTCAGTTTCAGTGCCTGGGGGTCACACATGTTGTTCTCACAGGTTCATCTATTTAGAGCTGGAAGCGACTTTAGAGACCATCTAAACCATTTTACAGATGACTACACTGAGGCTCAGAGAGGTTGTGACTTTCCCAAAGTCATAGAGGTAGTAATTGTTAGAGGCAGGTTTTGAACCCAGATCACCTTTGCTTTAAAAAATGATCTCTGAATGGGTCTTTAATTTTTTTTTTTAGGCTATTGGGGTTAAGTGACTTGCCCAGGGTCACAGAGCTAGTACAGGTCAAGTGTTTGGTGTGAGGCCAGATTTGAACTCAGGTACTCCTGACTTCAGGGCCGGTGGTCTATCCACTCTGCCACCTTGCTGCCCCATGAATGGGTCTTTAGTACATGGCATGTTCCATCAGCTGGTGAGAAGCAAGGTTTGGAAATGCAAATATAAGCAAGAAGAAAGAAAATTCCTGTCCTTAAAGAGTTTATATTCTAACTGGGAAAGATAACACATAAAAGGGAGTTGAATCACTGGAGAGTGGGAGAAAAGGGAGTTGAAATGCTTTCTGAGAAACGGGGCTGATGGAAGAAGATAGCCAGAAGGAGGTCGAGGTGGAGAAGCCAAGCAGAGTGGAGAAAGAGGTGAGCATGGCTGCTTTACGCACTTCCGTAAATGGTGGCTTTGGGGAGAAGCTTACCTACTGACAGGGCATCTCACAGGCTGAGAAGCCTGCTGGGTGGAGATGGAGAAGTACTGAGAGTCAGTAGCAAAGAAGGGAAGAAAATCCCAAGGATTCTCTCCTTCCTGCCTTTGCCCAATGCCAAATGCTGATAGAAAGCAAAGTCCCTGTGTGCAGCACTGATGCTTTAACCTAATGACATTCCTTTGCTGACTTAATATGAAAATGAGAAGGATGAGGCTTTTGTTCACACTGCTTGGAGCATAAATAGCTGTTAATGCTCTCCCCTGACACTTGGTTACTTTGTACTTACGCTGTGTGTATTTTGTATTTATTTATCTTTGTAATTAATTAAATACTACATTTTCAAATAAAATGTACACTCCCTGAGGGCAAGAACTGCCCAGTTTTAATTTTTGTGTTCTCAACATTTAACTATGTTAAACACAATGCCTTACACATAGGGGATTTGTTAATTTGAATTATAATTTTATCTAGTCCAAACATCTCAATTTTATAGAGGAAGAATCTGAAACCCAAAGGAAGTGGTTTCCAAAAGAGCGTCTAATCACATACTGATATTGTAATGTTTTTGCCCATATTTTCATTCATACTTACATACATCGAGGCAGATGGTGACACAGCGGATAGGGTGCTGCACCTGCCTGCAGGAAGATTTGAGTACAAATCCAGCCTCAAGCACTTACTAGATGTGTGGTCCTGAGCAAATTACTTAACCTCTGTCTACCTCAGTTTCCTCAAAACATTTTACAGCTAAGGATACTTTGTAAGGAGGTCCAGTAATTGAATCCAAGACAGAAAGCTATTTTCTTCCTTTATCCCAAATTCTGATACATAGTAAAATAATGTGATTCCAGTACACTATAAAGTATTCAGACTGGTTAAAAACAAACCTATACCACATCTAAAAGAACAATCTCAGTGTAGTTTCATGTCAGAAGAGAAGGTACAGGAATACCATTATTCCAAAGATGCTGCCAGTGAGCTGAATATCTTTGAGATCTCTCTTTTGGCACTGCCTTCAAGGCCATTTCTGACCAAAACCATCTTGTCCAGTGAGATCATGAACCTTTCTTGGGAGACTTTATCCTTAGTGACTTTAAATTATTTCCACAGATCAAAGCTATCCTCTGAGGATGAAGTCTTATCACCATTGAGGATGTTTAAAAGATCCAGGCTTCAGGGGTAGCAAAGTGGTGTAGAACTGACCTTAGATTGGAAGGCGGGGGACTCTGAGTTCTAGATCTGGTTCTGCCACTGACTCGCCATCTTGGGCAAGTCGAGTTCAGGTTCTTGAGCCTCAGCTTTTCCCATTAAAAAATGAAGGATTGGACTGGTCCATCTCTATGGCTCCTTTACAGAGCTTAAAGTTCAATGTTTCTATAATTCTATGACTCTAAGTTCTGAAGGCTGTACACAGGACTCTAGCCTTAACTAGCCATGTAATCAAGGGTCAAGTGTGAAGGGAAGGCAAGGGGGCAAGCATCACCTATCTATGTAACTACAGGTCTATCTATGTATCTATGTATCTATCCATTAAGTACCTGCTATGTCTCAGGCTCTGTACTAAGTGCTTTACAAATATTACCTCATTTGATCCAACAGCTCTGGGGAAATAGGGGCCAAAAGAAAGGTGTGTCTTTGGAATAATGGTATCCCTGCACCTTCTCTTCTACATGGTACTACACTGAGATTGTTCTTTCAGATGTGGTATGGGTTTTATTCTTTAATCAGTTTGAATACTTTATAGTGTACTGAAATCTCACTATTTTACTATGAGGCAGAATCTGGGACAAGGAAAGAAAGCAGCCTTCTTAGATTTAGTGACTGGATCTCCTTACAAAGCATCCTTAGCTAAAGGGAGTTCTACAACCTAGATGGTGAATTACAATGTGAAGGGAAGAACTCTGCAACATGAGCTAGAAGATCGGAATTTGAGTCTTGGATCTGCCATTTGCTAGCTATGACCACATGATCACTCTTAGGGTGTCAGTTTCCCAATCTGTCTGGTGAGGAAATTGGATCCATTAGCTCTACTATCTTTTCTAGCAATTTGTTTTTGCTGTTGTTCAGCTATTGTCTGGTCATGTCCAACTCTTTGTGACCCCATTTGGGGTTTTCTTAGCCAAGATCCTTTAGCGCTTTGTCATTTCCTTCTCTTGCTCATTTTACAGATGAGGAAACTGAGCCAAACAGGATGAAGTGATTTGCTCAGGGTCACACAGCTCATGAATGTCTGAGGCCAGATTTGGCCTCAGGAAGAGGACTCTAGTCCTGGCGCTCTATCCACCGTACCACTTAGCTATTTTCTAGCATTAACATTTTGTGATCCTGTGTGACTTGAGCTGTCAGAATCTTTCCCTTCCTTCAAGGTGTTGCCTCTTCCATGAAGCTTTCTTTGATTCTCTTAAACATATGATCACTTCCTCTTTTAATTTCTTATATACATTTCTCATATTCTAACTTTATAGATTTGGGGGTACATAGGATTATAGAGCCAGAGACATCTAATAAAAGACCCTCACTTTACAGAGGAAGCGCAGGCATCCTGAAACAGAGACATGAGACAACGCGTGCTAAGCAAGACAAATCACTGACATTTTTTCTCAGATTCAGCTAGACAGTTCTACACCCTGAATCCAAAGAGCTCTGGAAATAGCAATGACCCCCTCTGGGCCATCAGCCCTCCTTCCAACCTGGCTCACACAGTTGTCGCTGAGGGGAGTAATCCCTGTAAAGATGAGCTAGCTCCTCCTTCCCCACCACAGCTGCCAGTGTCCATGTACCAACTGCTAATGATGGGCAGGCAGGAAGGCCCTAAACCCTCAGGAATGGCTATTCCTTC
Source organism: Phascolarctos cinereus (assembly GCF_003287225.1). Classification (NCBI taxonomy): domain Eukaryota; kingdom Metazoa; phylum Chordata; class Mammalia; order Diprotodontia; family Phascolarctidae; genus Phascolarctos; species Phascolarctos cinereus. Next base: position 145,128,860 of record NW_027556402.1, read on the forward strand.
TTCCCCAGCCCCCCAGACACCATCACAAGTTCTCCTTTCAGACCAGGCCTTGTGGCCATCATTGTGGGAAGCAGCCCCTGTGCAGGTTCCCCTCGGCAGCTGCTTCTGCAGGTGCTGAAACCCCTGTATCCTCAGCAAGCAGAGCTACCAAAGACCCCTCCCCCAAATAAAGTTCCCAATGCCAAAGTTTTTGCCACTGTCAGATCATTCAAATTCAAAAACTGATAGGATCTTATCAGTGGAAATAACATCTTAAATGATGCATTGCCATCTTGTTTTGCTATTGCACCTAAGGACTGTGGGAATTGTCCATCTGCCTTACAGGTGAAACCTCCTGAAATTGTTATCTGCCCTATTATAACTTGAATCTCTGGACAGCAGAGATTACCTTGGTTTTCCATGTATATCCTGAGTAAATAAGTGATATATCTATCTATATCTATCTATCTATCTATCTATCTATCTATCTATCTATCTATCTATCTATCTATCTATCTATATCTATCTGTATACATACTAGCATGTAATAGGAGCTTTTTCATTCATTCATTGGGAAACCCAGGTCTAGAAAGATTAGATGACTCATCTAAGGTCATATAGGTTGTCGATGATAGAGTCAGGATTTGGATGCAAGTCCTCAGACCCCAGAGCCGGTGTTCCTTGGGCTGTTCTACACCACTCCCAATGCACCCTTGAGGGAAAGGGAGCAGTGTTTTGTTTCATTGTGGCCCCAGCACACTGTGCCTGTTGCTTAATCAATCTTTTGTTGAGTTAGGGAAATCCATTATCAGTCAGCATCAAGCTTACTGGCATGGCATAACAACTAATGAAAAACATTGATAGATGACCTGTTTGGATCGAGGCTAAGGCTAGGGGAGTGAAAGAAGAATGAGAGAGGAACAGACACCTTGTCGGTGTTTTGATATCCTCTCACCCCTGAAGGGTAACAGCATGATTTCTGACCTCTCTCTCCATGCTGTTTCCTGCTCAAGCCCTTGCTGGGGGCTCCCTCAGAACCTTTGAAGCAGCCCCTTGTGGCTCACGAGGAAGCTTTCAGGGCAGCGAGGGGAAAAGATGGAGCAGATCCATCTTCCTCCATAGCTGACCTCTGATGCTGCTCTATCTTGTCATCCCACTGTAAAGATTCAGGTGGTTAGAATGCTTCCTGGTGGAGGGGACCAAAAGGTTGGTTTCTGTTTATGCAAAGTCTGCCTGGGCTTCAGAGCTACTCATCTCTCCTCACCTGCCCTTCCTGCCTCATTCTTCCTGTCCCCATCTTCCTGTCACTCTACCATTTACTGATCTGCTTCCTATCACAGCTGATTTCTCTAAGGCAGAGCAATGGAGGATTATTTCAGAAGGGTCCTTCCAGGTGGGCTCATTTAAATAATTATGAAACTCCATTTCACAAATTCCACAGTCAAGCAATAATTCCTGGGCTTTCTCAAGCCCTCTTGTCCCTCAGGGCAATATCGTTTTCATAGATTTATCCCTCTCCACTCCTATCCCCAGGCACATCTTTGAGAGTAAGGAAGCAACAGCCAAGAAGATAGGGAGTTGTTCATTGTTCAAGACCCGTTATGTGCCAGAGTGTGTAACTTAAAAAACAACACAAAACTGTAAGAATCTAGGAAGATTAAACCATAAGGTTGTCTTTACTATATTTCTTAGTGGACAGCTTAATATCTTGTTTTAAGCCATTCTAGCAGAAAAGAACCAATGGTATTGGACTCAGAGGACCTGTGTTTGAATAATCAAATTATTCCTTGTGTAACCTTGGACAAAGGGCAGCTAGGTAATGCTGTGAATAGAGTGCCAGGCCTGGAATCAGAAAGACTCATCTTTCTGAGTTCAAATCTGGCCTCAGACACCTACTAGCTATGTGACCGTGGACAGGTCACTTAACCCTGTTTGCTTCAGTTTCCTCATCTGTAAAATGAGCTGGAGAGGGAAATGGCAAACTACTCCTATCTCTTTGTCATGAAAACCCCAAATGAGGTCAGGTAGAGTTGGATATGACTGACAACAACAATACAAATAACCTCGGAGAAATTATTGATGTCCCGGGGCCTCACTTTGCTCATCTGTAAAATGTAGGAGCAGAAGATCCTTGGGATGACTTCCAACTCGAGCTCTATGACCCTGTGACTCAGCCTCTTCTCAGAAGAATCAATACTTTCCTGGTAATTTGTTCCTCCTGGTTTATTTACCTACTGGGAAGTATTTCTACTCTTTCTTGTGACTGTCAACCCCACTCTTCCTTCTCTCCCATTAACTCTTTCTCCATCTCCTGGCTTCTGGTGTTTTCACTGGCTGTCCCTCATACCTAGAATGCTCTTTTTCTTTATTTCCAGCTTCCTTCAAGGTCCAGCTAAAATTTCCCGTTCTGCAAGAAGCCTTTTCTGCTCACCCTTAATGCTAGAGTCCTCCCTGTGTAAATGATTCCCGGCTTCTCCTGTATGTAGCTTGTCCGTCTATAGTTGTCTCTCCCATTAGTTTGGGAGACTCCTTTTGAGCAGGACTATCTTTTGCTTTTCATTGTTTTCCTAGTACTTAGAAGAGTGAGTGGCATACAGTAGGTGCTTAATAAATTTTTTTTGACTGACTAACTTCAGGTACCTCCATAAGAAATGTACACATATGCCTACCATGCAGGGAACCTACCATCTCTACTTGAATATCTCCATGTGTTAATTTAATACCAAAGACATTTATTAAGAACCTACCATGCCAAATCTGCAAAGACAAAAATAAAACATTTCTTCCCCTCAAGGAGATTAGTTCTAGAGGAGTCCAGTAAGGAAAAACATATTCCTTTGAGATCTCCATAAGGTCTCCAGAAGAAATCAAATATAAATAAAAATATGGCTGAAAACATGATAATATTCGGATGTGATCATATAGTCGTAGGAACTACAATTTCACAAACAAAAGTCTATAATGTTTAAAGCAGTTAGATGGCAAAGCAGATAGAGCACTAGATCTGGAGTCAGAAAGACCTCAGTTCAAATCCAGCCTCAGACACTAGCTGAAGGCATGAAAATATTGGAATACAATCCCACATACTTTTAGGAACCATAACTCACAAATAACAAAATCTGTACCTTTAAGGCAGCTAACTTAAAGGCTAATTGCAACCTCCCCCAGTTTCCTAAAATTTGTTAAATGGAAATAATATTAGTACCTATCTCCCAGGGTTGTTGTGAGGATCAAATATGATAATATACATAAAGAGCTTTGCAAACTTTAAAGCCATACATAAATGCTAGCTATTATTATTATTATTAACTTTAGCATACTATGGGTGGGAGGCCAACAACAGCTTGTTCAAAAGTTCAAAAGTTGAACCAATCAATTATAACATGGTTAAAGACCTGATCCTGAGATAGAATACAACCAAGTACACTTTTAGAATGGTCTTCATTCCATCCTTTGTGAACAAAAAATGAAGGAAGTAGATGATGAGGAAATGCAGAAACAAAAGCCTTTTCCTGGAAGAGTGTCTCTGAAGTGATGACTAACACACTCAGCCTGAGTGCATGGAATTGGCAGACAGACGGTGCTCATCTGTGAGACAGAGAAGTGACCATGAGTGAACTCTACGAGAAACAAGGAAAGATAGTTTAATTACAGATATATTATCATTGCCAGCTTTGTACTTCACTATTTTCTGTGGTTAGGACAGCAACACTTGACAATTCGCACTCCAATGCAATCGAGTTAGAGTGAAATGTAAATTAGGGGCTGTTTGTTTGGACCTAGAGACCATGAGCTTGCTCAGAGTCAAAAAACAATGCACCACATAGAGGATTTAAGGTTTTCTTCTTATCAGGCAGAAGCAATAAGGAGATACTGCCTTACACTTATTTTGTTAATGGATACTTCCCACAGGTTCTCAGATTCAGAAGTGGCCCTATGTATGGTATGATGGAAGGATTAGGAAACTGAGATTCATAATGAAGCTTTCACACAGACTCTCCTGTGTGACATCAAAGAAGTCACCTGACCTCTTCAAAAATGAGTTTCCTCATCTGTAAAATGGAGACAGTAATAGTTGTTTTACTTATCTAGTGAGGTGGTTCAAGGGCTAGAGTGCTGGGTCTAGAGTCAGGAACACCTAAGTTCAAATCCAGTCTCAGACACATACCAGCTGTGCTACCCTGGGCAAGTCACTTAACTTTTATCTGCCTGAGTTTCTTCAACAGTAAAATGGGGATGATTAACAGCACATAACTTCTCAGAGCTTTTGTGAGGATCAAATATAAATCCTAAAGCACTATTTAAATGTTAATTTTTAAGAAAATATTGCTATTACCATTATAAGATCAGCTCAATGAGTAACTTCTGCATTTCTAACCTGGGCAAGACGGGATACCTACTCTTTAAAAATAAGTAGAGTCTCCATATGAAGTTGTTGTTCATCCTTCATTTTTGAAGAGTACCTGAAATGTGATTTAGAGCATTTTTAATAAGGTTATAGATAGTTTTGATTACTTCATCTGAAAACTTTTTTGATCATTTATCAATTGGGGAATGGCTCTTATTTTATAAATTTGACTCAGTTCTTTACATATTTGAGAAGTTAGGCCTTTATCATTTATCACAGATGATGTCTTCACCTGCAAGGTTCTGCCACTGAACTTTGACAATTGTATATGAAACTAATTATCTTAATAGCATCTCATTATTGAGGGGGCACATGAGGATAAAACTACTATGAATTCAATAACACTTTAAAAATAGTTTTACTTTATGCATGACAAGAGGACCTGCATATATTTGGAAAATAATATCTATACTTGTGAGACATTTATTTAGGCTATATTCAGAAGATGTGTTCACATACCTATCATCCAGGGTTATGCTGCATATTATGCTGGAGCCAAAGGAAGATGAAGAAATTGTATTTGATGTGCATATAGATTCCCAGACTTAGAAGAACTCTCTGGTCCCCAGTGGTCCAGGGTCCCCAAGATGGGAAAGAAAAGCATTGAAAGAATCTGAGTTGTAGGACAGAACTCAATTGAGGCAAATAAATGGAAATGATGTAAAAATTGATGAATCATGAAACCAGAAAATCAAGTGTTGTGATTTTCTCTGCGTCACACATCACTTTCTCTTTTTGGTCTTCAATTTCTTCCTCATTCTAGGCAACTTTTTAAAGAGCCCAAGTAACAGTAAAGCAGATGCCAATCTGCATGGGTAGAGGGAACTTCCTCATCTGAATTTCCCAGTGCCAATAAAATCAATAAAATAATGTATGCATACTATTTGTGAGGCATTGTACTGGGTGAGATACAAAGATAATTGGGACATAGGTCATGGAGGTGGTTACAATGAAAAGCTTAACTGGATCATTTGTGAATCTTCATTTTGTGTTGAAACAATTGTAATAGTTGATGTCTTCTATCCTCACCCCTAATGAATTTAGGATGTTGGACTAAATGAAGCTTCCTTCCATTTCTATTTGGAGGCATGATAATTAACAGCTGAGGGAGACCTCAAAGGTTACCTAGTCCAATATGTATCTGAATAAGAATCACTTCTATTTCTCCAACGGATGGTCTTTCAGCTCCTGATTGCAGACCTGTAGTGATGGGGAGCTTGCTGCCTATAGAAGCATCCTATTTCATTTTTTTCCAGCTCTAACTGAGAAAAAGTTTACGGAGGATACTGAAAAGTTGTTCCATTTAACTATTCTTGGCTCCTTTTAACTTGAAACAAATCAGGAGGAAATTATTCTTGAAGTCAATACTATTCTCCCCATTTTACAGATAAGAAAACTGTAGACTGAGAATGGCAGGTAACTTGTACATGATTAGTAACAAGAGAGATGGAATTCAAAGACATATTCCATAGCTTAATTACGAAATTTAATAGAAATAATGCATCTGTACAAAATGATACCTGTTAATAATAATGGCTAGCATTTATATAACACTTTAAAGTTTACAAGGAGCTTTATAAATATTATTTTATTTTTTTCCTCATAACACCTTGGGAGGTAGATACTATTTTTAACCCTATTTTTACAGATGAGGAAACTGAAGCAGGTAGCGATTAAGTGACTTGCCCATGGTTTTACAACTAGTAAGAGTCTTAGGCAGGATTTAAACTCAAGTCCTCCTGAATCCAGATCTAGCCTTTTATCCCCTGCACCACTTAGATGCCTATATGTTAGAAAGGTCATTAAAAATATGAAATTTTGTTAAGACACAGCAACTATCTGCATACAATTACAAAAGACTCTTCACACAAATAAAGACAAATATAAATAATTGGAGAAATATTAATTGCTCATGGGTAGACCAATCCAATGTGTAAAAAATTACAAAACTATCTAAATTAATTTACTTATTCAGTGCTGTACCAATCAAGCTACCAAAAATTTACCTTATGTAGCTAAAAAAAAAAGCAAAATTCATCAAGAGAAACAAATGGTCAAGAATACCAAAGGGATCAAATGAAAAAAAAATGTGAAAAAAGGGGGTCTATCAGTACCAGATCTCAAGCTATATTGCAAAATGGTAATCATCAGAGTCATTTGGTACTGCATAAGAGATAGATCAATGAAATAGATTGGGTACACATTATACAGAAGCAAATGAATGTAGTAACCTAATGTCTGACAAATCCAAAGATATAAGCTATTGGGGCAAGAACTCACTATTTGACAAAAACTGCTGGGAAAACTAGAAAGTAGGCTGGTAGAAATTAGGCATAGGCCAACATCTCTTACCATATACCAAGATAAGTTCAAAATGGGTACCTGATATAGATGTAATGGATGATGTCATAAGCAAATTAGGAGAGAATGGAAGAAATGACTTGTCAGATTTATAGATAGGGAAAGAGCTCATGACCAATCAAGAGATAGAGAGCTCATAGGAGATAAAATGAATAATTTTGATTACATAAAATTTTAAAATTCACACAAACAAAACCAATTCAGCTAAAATTAGAAGAAGAACAGGAAATGGTGGTGGTGGTGGGAAGGATTTACAGCAAGTTTTTCTGATAAAGGTCTCATTTCACAAAATTGTACAGAACTGAGACAAATTTATAAAAAATAAGAGCCATTCCTCAATTGATAAATAATCAAAGGATATGAACAGGTTCTTTTCATAGTAAGAAATCAAAGTTATCAATAATCATCTGAAAAATATTCTAAATCATTAATAACTAGAGAAATACAAATTAAAACAACTCTGAGGTACCACCTCGCACCTATCAGATTGCCCAATGTGACAGAAAAGGAAAATGACAAATGCTGGAGGAGATGTGGGAAAATTGGGACGCTAATACACGGTTGAGTGGTGAACTAGTCTAAGCATTCTGGAGAACATTTTGGAACTATGCCTAAAAGGCTGTAAAACTGTACATACCCTTTGATGTCAGCAATACTGCCACTAGATCTATACTCCCAAGGAGATCAAATAAAAAGGAAAAAGACCCATATGTGCAAAAATATTTATGGCATCTCTTTTTGTGGTGGAAAAATATTGGAAACTGAGGGGATGCTCATGACTAAGGAATGTCTGAACAAGTTATGGTGTATGCGTGTGATGGAATACCATTGTGCTGAAAGAAATGATGAAGAGTTTCAGAAAAACCTGGGAAGTCTTATATGAGCGTATGCTATGTGGAGTGAACAGAGCCAGGAGAACAGTGTACGCAATAATCAGCTGTAAAAGATTTAGTAACTTTGATCAATACAATCATCCATTACCACTTCAAAGGACCCATAATGAAAAAATGCCATCCACCACCATTTAGAAAAATGATGGATTCAGAGTGTAGGTTGAAGCATGTTTTTCTCTTTATTTTTCTTGCTTTTCTCCTCCAGAACATGGCTAATGCAGAAATGTTATATATGATGTTATATGTATAACAGGTATCATGTTTCTTGCCTTCTCAATGTGTGAAGAACAGAGTAGAGGGAGGAAGATATTTGGAACTGAAAATAAAAATGAGTAAAATATGAAGTTTAAAGTAATCAGATTGACCCTATATCACACATACCAATCCCATTACTTTAGAATATATCTGACCACAGTATTTGTGTATATATATTACTAGCAGAAAGGAATTTTAAAATGATATATAGCTATATTTTCAGTGGCAAGCCTTTTAAAATTGTGTTTTATTTTTTCAATGAACAAAAATCAATTTTCTCTCCTTCCCACCCCCTCAGTTGAAACAAAAACCAAAACCATTGTAACAAATATGCAAAGTCAAAATGAATTCCTGCATTAGCCAAATCCAACCAATATGTCTTATTCTGTACTCTGAGTCCATTACCTCTCTTTCAAGAGGTGGGTAGCAGGTTTCATCATTAGTCCTCTGGAGTCATGGTTGGTCATTGTGTTAATCAAGGTTCCTAAGTCTTTCATAGTTGTTTGTTTTTTTAGTGTTCAAATTGTTTTTGTTCTGTTGGTTTTCCTCTGCTTCAGTTCACGCATACCTTCCCAGGTTTCACTAAAACTGTTTAGTTTTGAGTCTTTAAATTGTTTACTATATTATAGGATCATAGATTTAGGGCTTAAATGAACTTTAGAAACCATCGAATTCAACCCCTTTATTTGACATTCAGCCCTGAGTTGCTGAAATCCAGAATCACTCAGACAATTGTATGACGACCCTGGAGTTTCAGAAATCTTGGATGACCTTCCCAAGATCATACAGACTTTGGATGATTTTTGAGAAGAGAAATTCCTGGAAAAAAAAATGTTGATAGGCTCCAAGGACAGCTCAGTTTATTTTGTGATTCCAGTGTTTGAAGAAGAAACTTTTGCAAAAGTTTTAGAGAAGTCAGGGAAGCAACAACAATACACAAGCAAATGAATATGAGCTGCAAAGTGAAAGAAATAAAGACAAATGGGAGGCAGTAGTGGACTAGAACTGAGATCTTGCTGAATAGCAGTTGGCTTTGGTGACAGTTGGTCAAAAGAATTCCAGTAAAAAACTCCTTTATGTCCCCTGCATGAAGTGACTTTAGTTGTGATCACAGCCATACTTGGCTACCTTCCATTATACACTGAACACATGTTCTAACCTCCACGAAGCATCCTTGGAAATGTATTTTCATATAGGAACAGTCTTTGAGGGTCTTGATGGGCAGGATTACATTTAAGTAATTATGAACACTTAATGGTAACTGTAAATAGATATATACCAGGATAGTTCAACTAGATAGTTGAAGTTTTTGAGAGCTAGACTGAGAATGAAAGGCTCAAGGGTTTAACACCCATGAATAAATACAGTATATTTAGGTAGCTAATGATACTAAAAGTTGATTACAGACAAGTACCAAAAAATGTTTGAGTGCCATAGAAGATTGGAAAGATGGTTGTAGATCTGGGCTACCTCTAGGCTAGGCTCTGGAGCAGTTAAAAAAAACTACCTGAAAAGCTTTTTTGGTCTTGTTCACTTAATTGTGCTCAATCCTTGAAGCCTGTCCAATAGACTTTGCCAAGGGAATGACACATTTCCCTCTTGTTCATTGTGTCTGGGTTGATATGAATTGGTCAACAATCTTTTAGTCTGACTAACAAGGTTTGGCTCACAGCTCCACCTAAGTATGTTAGGAGTAGGGCATAAGGCAAATAAGTCAGCATTTTTAAAAAAAATATTTATTTATGTATTTTTAACATTCATTTTAATTCTGAGTTCTGATTTCTATCCCTCCCAACCCTCCCCTACCATTGTGAAGGCAAGAAATGTGATATCAATTATTCATGTGAAATCATGCAAAATATATTTCCATATCAGCTATGTTGCAAAAAAAGTAAGAAAAAATAAAGTGAAAAAAATTATGCTTCAATCTGCATTTGGACTTCATTAGTTCTTTCTCTGGAAGTAGATAGCTCTTTTCATCATAAATTTTTCAGAATTGTCTTGGATCTTTGTATTGATCAGAATAGCTTAGTCATTCTAACATGTCAAAAAAAAAGAAAGGAAAGAAAAGTATATAAGCAATTCTTATTGCAGCTGATCATTGTACAATATTGCTTTTACTGTGTACAATGTTCTCCTGGTTTTGCTCACTTCACTTTGCATCAGTTCACATAAGTCTTCCCATGTTTTTCTGAAAGCATCCTGCTCATCATTTTCTTATAGGACAATAGAATTCCATTACAATCATATACTGTTTTTGATCAGTCATTCCCCAACTGATGGGCCTCCCCTCAATTTCCAGTTCTTGGCCAGCACAAAAGGAGTTGCTACATTTTTGTTCACATAGGTGCCTTTTTATTTCATCTATTTGGGATATAAACCTGCTAGTGGTGTTGCAGGGTCAAAGCGTATACACAGTTTTACAGCTCTTTGAACATAGTTTCAAAATATACTCCAGAATGACTGGATTAATTCACAACTCCACCAACAGTGCATTAGTGTGCCCAAGCTTCCACATTCCCCTCCCCCAACATTTTTTATTTTCCTTTTCTGTTATGTTAGCCAATCTGATAGGTGTGAGGTGATACCTCAGAGCTTTTTAAATTTGCATTTCTCTAATCAGTAGTGATTTAGAGCATTTTTTTCATAGGACCATAGACAGCTTTGAATTCTTCATCAGAAAAATAGCTGTTCATATCCTTTGAAAGCCATTTATCAATTGGAGATTGACTCATATTCTTATAAATTTGACTTAGTTGAGGCCTTTATCAGAGAAACTTGCTGTAAAAATTTTCCCCAGTTTTCTGCTTTCTTTTCAATCTTGGCTACATTGATTTTGTTTGTGCAAAACCTTTTAATTTAATGTAATCAACATTATTTATTTTTCATCCTTTGATCCTTTCTGTGTCTTGTTTGGCCACAAATCTTTCCTTTATCCATAGATCTGATTGGTAAAATTTTCCATGCTTCCCTAATTTGCTTATGATATCACCCTTTACGTCTAAATCATGTGCCAATTTTGGTATATTTATTTTGGTATATAATGTGAGATGTTGGTCTATATCTGGTTTCTGCTTAACTACTTTCCAGTTTTCCCCAGCAATTTTTGTCAAATGGTGAGTTCTCCTCAAAGCCTGGATCTTTGTGTTCATGAAACACTAGATTACTATGGTTACTTACTAATGCGTATTGTGTACCTAATCTATTCCACTGATCCACCATTATATTTAATATATAAGAAGTCAGGATTGATGCTTGTTAGCAGCCTTTATAGGAATTAGTTTGGGAAAGATCTATTCACAGTCTCCCCATTTTCCTATTCTCATGAATCATCAAGTTAATTCCTTTGAGAGTAATAATGAAGGACCTTCAGAACTGATAAGGTCTTATGCTTTTTAGCTACTAAAATCCTAGTATTTAATAAATAGTATTGAGAGATGGTATAATGGCTGCATGTGCAAGACCAGTCTGGGAATCTACTGGAAACAGTTGGTCTCATGATACATCTGCTGCTCTTATCTGCTTCAGAGATCTTATGACAAGAGGAATTCCTGCTTTCTTTGGTCAGAGTTGGACTAGCCCTGGAAATCCAGGAATGTGTAAAAATGAAGATCAGTTGTGTGTGTGTGGGGAGGAGGGAGTAACCAAACTTCTGAAAATAAAAATCCTTAAATTAAGAATACCCCATGTTTACAGATTAGACATTTATCAGTTCAAAATTTCACAGCTACAGGGAATGAAATGGTGGGGTGGAAATACTCAGGATGGTTTTTTTTTGTGACATTGAATACGGAAAATATTTTAATGATAAGGGCTATTTCCTTATTGGCCAGCCTCCAACATGTGTCAGAATGAGGCACAAAATTACACTCATTCTTGTTCCCAAAATGTGTTTCTGACATTCCGAGTTTGTTCTTGGACTCAGTCTTCAGACAGCTCACAAAGACAAATCACTGTCACTGCTTGTTTTGTGTGATCATTTATGTTCCCACTCTCCCACTACTAGACAGCCCTCAATGAAAATTAGAGGGGAGGATGAGGGCAAGAAAGGTATGTAGAAAAACTTGTCTTGCCTCCATTCTACCTTTCGTCTTTATTTCTTCTGAAGATTGAGCTTTCTTCTATCCTGCCCCCATTCTGACTTCCTTGCTCTTTTCTTTTCCTTTGGTTTCTACTTTATGAGTAGGACCTACTGGAGATGTGGACAAGATGGAATGTAAATGTGTTACCCTCTATACTTGTATTATAGTTGTATGTCTATTGCCCTGGTAAGAGTGGAAGCTTCCTGACTGCAGGGATCTCATATCATTCTTTTTTGTGTCCCTTTCTGATGTTTAGTCCAGTGCTCAATAAATATTTGATGACTATTAAACATTTAAGGAAATGGTCATATTGTCCCTTTAAAAGACAGATGGAGACACCCCCAGAGTGAGGATTCAGTTACAAATGTCTGACACTGCAATGTGGAGGTACTATTTTCTTTTGATATCGATCCATCAATTAAGCAATCAGCAAGCATTTATTAGGTAACTACCATGTTCCAGGAATGTGTATGTTAGTCATTAGGGATGCAAAAAAAAAAAAGTGGGAGGGGAGGGAGAAAAGAAAAGAGTCCCTAAACTCAAGGAGCTCAGAATTCTTTCTGGGGAAGAAATATGTACATATAAGTATGCCCAAAATAAACACATACTCATTTAGCACAGTGTTACCAGAAACTGTGTCTTTATGCATTCTATCATAGAATCGTAAAATATGTTATCACAATAGTTTGGCTCAAAACCTTTAGAGTGTTGAAACTGGTATTCCCTCTTTTAGTCCACCTAGTATTTTAAAGAAGAAAACCACCCTTCATAGGATGATCATCATTTTTAGACCTTTTCCAAGTTGCCGTTGTCAGAGAGACACACACACTGACATAACTTCCTTATGCACACTGCAAGGGGAAAAGATTAAATATATCTTAGTGCCTTGTGTACTAAAAAAATGAAAAGCATAAGGTTTTTGTTGTTGTTGTTATTGTTGTTTGTGGGTTTTTTTTAACTTCTCTTAAAGTGATGGGCTAGGAGTTAAGGACTCAGATATATGTAACCTGAGGAAAATGCTATAAATTGAACCCAAGTAGGATTTCTTTACATCGACTCTCAGAGCAGCTGAAACAAGCATTTTACTTGGACAAGGTAGGAAAAATTTAGCCATTATTATAAAGAGAATTTTTTAAAAACAGAGTTTAAATTGCTTTAGAAAAAAATCAAATGACTGATGTCAAGTGAAGTGAGTAGAACCAGGAGAATATTATATACAGTAACAGCAACATTGTGCGATGATCAGCTATGATTGACTTAGTTCCTCTCAGGAATGCAATGGTCTAAGACAATTCCAGAAGACTCATGATGGAAAATGCTATCCACATCCAGAGAAAGAACTATGGAATCTGAATGCAGATTGAAGCATACTATTTTCATTTTTTTTTTTTGTTTTTGTGATTTTCCCCTTTTGTTCTGCTTCTTCTTTCACAACATGACTAATGTAGAAATATGTTTTACATGATTACACATGTATAACCTATATCAGATTGCTTGCTGTCTTGGGGAGGAGGGAGGGAGGGAGGGAAAGAGGGAGAAAAATTTGGAACTCAAAATCTTATAAAAAAATCAATATTGAAAACTATCTTTGTATGTAATTGGAAAAAATAAAACACTATTCTCAAAAAAATGCACTTGAAATTTAACTGAAGTCATTTATTGAAGACCTGCTACATGCAAAAAATTCTTGTGTGATAACAAAAGATAAAAAAATAGTTAACTGAAATAATATAATTTAAGAGAATATTCCTACTAACATGAATTATATATGGGTAGTTTATATATATATATATATGTATGTATTTGTATATATGTTCACCTTAAAACTATTTTTTAAATGTTTTATTGATGCTTTTTTGGCTTCCTACTCTCCATCTCCTTCCTTTTGGCTTCCTTCAAGTCTCAACTAAAATCCCACCTTCTGCAAGAGCCTTTCTTAACCCCTTATTTTTTGTGCTTTCCTTCTTCAATTGACTCTCTATATAATTTGTTTATACTTAATTGTTTACATATTGTCTCCCTGATTAGATTGTGAGCTCCTTCAGGGTAGGGACTATTTTTGCCTTTCTTTGTATCCCCAGTACTGAGCATAGAACTTGGCTCTTGATAGTAGATACTTAATAAATGCTTGTTAACTTGTTGACTTCAGTCATTTCAACCCATTCTCCTTCCTGCCTCCCACCTCTGGACCCTTCCTTTTGACAAGGGAAAACAATTAAACAAAAAACATCTGATACAGTGACTGACTGTGACAATATTTTTTTACTATTGTTATTATTAAAAATATTCTGTGCTAATACTCCTCTGCCTCCAGAACTTTCTTTGGTTTTTTAATTACTCAGAGTTTGATTTCTTTTAGTGATGTTTTCACTTCTATTGTTGAAGCCATCATTCATATTATTCCCTTGGTTCTTTTTATTTCACTAGAGGGCATAGAAATCTTCCTCATATTCATCATTTCTTACTCTGCAGTGGTATCTAATCAATGCCAAAATAAATTCCAACAGAAACTCACACACACACACACACACACACACACATACATACACAAAACTTAATGTAAATGTCAGTGGATTTTGACTTAGAAGAATTTCCATTCATCCATTCATCTGTCTGCCAATATAATAGACAGTTGAGATTATGTCCACTCAAAGTGGGAAGGTCCATAATGTTTACATAATTTGGTGGGATATCCTGTATTGGAAAAAAGCTCCATGTTTTAATCAAAATTATAATCAGAAGATTTGGGTTTTAGCCCAAACCCTGCCACTACTTCATGACTTTGGGTCCTTCATTTGGTTGAGGAACATTTTTCTCATCTCTAAAGTGAGTCTGTTGGACTAGAATCCCATGTGATTCAGGTCAAGGAGCTCTGCATGTGAAGTTAGAGAATCTGGGTTTAAATCTTACCTTGGCTATTTGCTCTATGGGTCTCACTTTCCTCATCTGTAAAATAAGGGAGTTGGATTAAATGTTCTTTGAGAGCTTTTCTAGCTCTAAATATATGATGTCTAATCTCCTTTCCACGTCTACAATCTACTAATCAATTCAGATCTTTTTTTCCAGGTTAGTCTTGGGCTGTAGTATTCAAACCATTGTCTCTGCTATTCACTTTTACAGAGCCTGTTACCCATCATCAGGCTATCATCTTTCATTTCCAATTATGGGAAACTACAAGTGCTAAATTAAAAGCATTGTTCCCTCAACACAATTCATGCACATTTAGAACTGTAATTAAAAAAAAAAACCCAGCCGGAAGCAACAACGGGGCAGAAGGAGCTGAGAGCTCAAGCATAGCCTGCTTCTTCATTGAAGTCAAGATCAACGTACAAGAAAAAATGTCACAGAGCAGCTGCTCCATGGGACTGTGGGGTATTTGAATCTGTATTATTGAGGAGAGACACTGATCTTGGTAAAGACAATTTTAAAACCCCGAATAAAATTAAAGAAGAAAGGTGAAAGCAACATTGGAGAGAAAAATCCATCTAAGCGTAACTAGGGGGAATGTAGGCTTGGGAAGGGATAAGGATTACACTAAGCTGTGTTTAATGTACCTGGGCCACAAGAACAATTTAGAGAATTAAATGAGCGAGAACAAATCTCTGAAGTTAGAACCTACCATGTCAATGGAAGTTTACAAACCCAATTCCACTGAAATGAATTTCAAGGGACTGATTGTCACTTGTACTTGCAGTTAGGAACATGCTACCGAAGACTCAATTGTATGCTGTCTTCTGTTACTCTCCCATGATTTTATATGTGTTAATCTCATTCTTCTTTCTATCTTCAGACAGATTGTGAACTCTCTGCAGGTGGGGACCTGGAAGACATAGATTTTTCAAACATGAAGTTACTGTCAGAGAATCCTGGATCATTGAACTGCCTCATTTTACAAATGAGAAAACTCAGGTGTGGAGAGATTAAATGATTTGCCCCAGGTTGTGTAGCTGAGCAGTGGCATGCTGGGAAAATAACTCAGGCCTCTGAATCATGATTCAATTCTCTTTTCCACCAGGACACATTATGTCTTGTATTTCTCCTTCTCCTCAAATAATCTCTCATGCATAGAACTATCTTGTTTGCCATCCTGCCCTCCTTCCCAAATGTAAGCTCTTTGAGGGTGGGAGTTGTCTTCTTTTTCACTCCCTCCTTTCCTCCTTTCTTCCCTCCTTCCTCCTTCCCTCCCTCCTTCCTTCCTTCCCTCCCTTTTTCCTTTCTTCTTTCCTTCCTTCCCTTTTTAGTTCCTTCCCTCCCTCCTTCTTTCCTTCCTTCCTTTCTTCCTCCCTCCCTCCTTTCCATTCCCCTCTCCTTCCATTTCTTCTTTCCTTCCTTCCACCTTCCCTCCTTCCTTTCTTCCTTTCCCTCTTTTCCTCCCCAATCTTATCCAAACTTCTTATTTGACAAATGAGGAAATTTAGATGTTAGGTGACTTGCCCAAGGTTTCACAACAGCATTATAGCCAAAGCTAAAACCCCAATCTGACTCCTATTCCTGACTTCTGACATAGGCATATGCTAAGGTTGCCAATTTTAAAACACTGGCCCCTAATTTCAATCCCCTTACTGACTAACCCCGTTGCGTGGATGCTTCTTTCATTACAGATCATTATGGATCAAAGTTTTAAGGCCAAGGTTTTTCCTGTGTCCTTCACTTACTTTTCTTGTTCCTGCCTTGTCTCTATAAAACTTATCTTGGAAACCAGGCACTATTTTCCAAATCACTGTAAGGTGTGTGTAATGGAGTCTGTAATAGGATTGTGTTGATAGTGCAATTAAATGAAGGTGGAATTGAGACTCACAGTGTTTTCTCTCTCAGGGACTACCTTAATCAAGAACTATGGAAGTTGGCTTACAGTCAGATCACTCGATATAACTTTTCTCTTTTTACGTAACCTTTATCATCATATATGGGGTCTCCATTCCCCCCTCCCTTTCCCTCTTTCATTTTCTCTTTCCCTCTTGGTCATCTTCACTTAAACATGTACTTCATTCTGAGGAAATCCCTTCAGATTTCAGGGGAAAGAGGTCAGAAGAAAATAAAAAAGCAAGCTGTGGAGATAACCCTGGGGGATTTAGGACCCCTTTGTTATAACAATCCTTTTATGTGTGAAATATTTATTGGGCCCCTTCCTAGTCCCTATTTGAAGGCAAATCCCAATGGGTGCCCCACAAGCCACTCAGAAGGACAGAAGAGGGAATGTTTACAGTTGAGATGGTGCTTGATCTCAGAATGGCAGGAAATGATTTAGCAAAGCTCAGATAAACCATTTTATCATAGAAAGCATATGTGCCAAACCCAATTTAAAATAAACACATCAGAGTCCTTTAAATGCTTTTGGCACCAAAGACTCCACCATGTCGTCTCCAGAGGGTAGAGTGCTGAGGTGGGGGGTGGGGAGGAGTTACTTAGAAGAATATTTCTTCAGCTTGGGGCTGAGTTTACCTGAGACTTCATGCTGCCGAGAAGTGATGGAAAGTCTGCAGATTTTTCCAGGGTTCTTTTATTGGGGCCAACTCCTAGATTTTCCTATCAACAGAGAAGGGGGAAGGGGACTAGAATGTAACTATTCCCCAACAAATCTCTCCTACTGTTTGCACTCTATCACTAATCCCAGCATTATCAACAGATCTTATCCTAGTAGGAAAGGAGGGGTGAGAGGGCTGAGGCAGGAGGGGATAAAGGACCCTATCACCCTTTTGCCTGGCCATAGCACCCTCTTTATTAAGAACTAGTTAGTTCTTATGCGTCCTTTCTTCTTGCCAATATCCTTGCGTAATCCCTTATCTTACACCTGGACTATTGTTAAGAGCCTACTAATTAGTGTTCTGGTCTCCATTCTCTCCTCATTCACATCCATTCCACACAATAACCACAGCAGTTATCTTCCTAAAACGTAACTTATCATAGGATCATAGATTTAGAATTGTAAGGGAAGTCACAGGTCATTGAATCAAATCCCCTCATTTTCAGATGAAGAAACTGCTGCTCAAAAAGCTAAATGACTTTTTAATGATGCCAGGAGTTTACCTAAGTAGAAAATGGCAGGGGGAGGAGTTGAACCTACATCTTCTGATGCCAAAGCCAATGTTCATGCTGGCTTCTAAAACTTTAATCATGTTATGCCTTCAAATACGACGTTTAAAAACTAGAAGTATCAATTAAAGGTAATACTTGGAATATGACCTAGTAGAAAGAATACATCAGTAAAAAGGTCAGTCCTAGGTCTCCTATCTAATTTCACCCAATTCTATTCTGTTCTACCCCCATGATGAATCAATTGATATCAAGTCCCCAACTACCATATTGTTTGCCTACTTGGGTTTTCTTCTTTTGTCTTTGTGTATATATGGAAGGGGGCATCGGAGAAGTGAAGAACTCAAAACTAATGTTTCCTATTGGTAAGAGGAAAAGTACAATCATTTGCAAGCCACAACTATAATCAAGGGAGCCCCTGTTAATCTGTAGTGACAAAAGTTTATGACTAATTGTCTCCACCATTACTGATTGTCAGAGGGAACTTGGGGATTGAACTATCCCTTAGGTATACACACACCTATTTCCTACTTGTTGATGTGACCTGCCCTCCAGCACATGACTGCTCCTTTGTTCTTTTTTGTCCCAGATGTGGATGGGGGCTTTTGATGCTGGTACAGATTACCTGAAGCCAATGACCAAGCAAAATGCACCAAATATAATCTGTATGTGAGAATGTCTAAGTAAATGATGAAAGAATTAAGTTGTTGGACAGAAAGTTTGGGCTTTTTTGTATGAAGTAAAGTATCACCTGTATTTTAAATCTAAAATCAGAAGAAAAGGTTGATGATTGGAGGAAAGTTTACTTTTTCTCTAATCAATAAATAGGATGAACTGGAAAACAATTTGGGAATTATGCAAAGGAAGCAACTAACATGGCCATATACTTTCAGCCAGAGATCTTGCTGCTAGGCATATACCTCACAGAGGTCAATGACAAAAAAAAAAAAAGAAAAAAAGAAAAGAAAAGAAAAAAAAAGAAAAAAGAAAAAAGAAAAAGAAAAAAGGGGGAAAAAAGGCTCTTTATATCTTCCAATATTTATAGCAGAACTTCTCGTAGTAGCAAAGAATTGGAAACGAAGGAGATGTCTACCAAATGGGGTACATTTTCACATCTCTTCCTATCTCAGTAGTGACTCTATTACTGAGGGCATAAAGTTTAAACTCTTTCTCCTGGAAAATGTCACTTCAACCTATGTCATCCTATGATGTCTGATGAAATAAGATCAAATAAAGCAATATTTATAAAGCACCTAGTACAGTGTTTGGTTCATAGTAGGAGCTTAATAAATACTTGTTTCTTTCTCCTTCCCCTACTCTTTCTTATCTTCCATCCAGAATTGATCTTTTCCATTCTCTGAATTCCTATAGCAAGGCACTATATCTATGCTATACATATAGTACTAATTATATGCTGTCTTAAGTCAGCTAGGTAACACAATGGACATGGTGCTGGGCCTGTAGTCAGGGAGATCTGAGTTCAAAATCAACCTTACCTCAGAGAGTTGTTGTAAGGAACAAATAAGAAAATATTTGTAAAATGCCTGGCACATAGTAGACACTATTTAAATGCTAGCTATTATTATTGTTGTTGCTATTATATTTGCTGTGCTTTAGAGTTGACGAGATGCTTTATGTGTATTATTTCACTTCATTTCTACTCCAATCTTGCCAGGCAGATGGATGCCAAGAGGCTGAACTCCTTAAGGGTGAGGATTGTTCTGTTCTTTTTTGTATCCCCAGTACCTAGTCCAGTGAATGAGTGTTCATTGATTGATTGACCTGATTATTGTCTAAATTTACAGAGGAAGAAACTGAGGCAAGGAGCAATTTTTCTGACTTGCCCAAGGTCGTACAGCTAAAAAGTAGCAGCTAAGATTTAAAACCAGATCTTTTTGACACCAAATCCAGTGATTTTTTAGAGTATGAGCTCCTTGAGAACAGAGACTATCTTGATTTTTCTGTTTCTATCCTCAGTGCTTTATCATAATGCTTTGTCCATTCTAAGGGCTTAACAAATGCTTTTAAATTCCTTTTTTCCTTCCTTCCATCCATCTATCCTTCCTTCCTTCCTTCTTTTCTTCCTTCTCTTCTTCCTCCCTCCCTCTCTCCTTCCTTTCTTCCCATTAAACCATACCTGCCAACTGTTTTATCTTATTTGTGGAATTGTCTTATCTTTCCTACCCAGAGTTTATACTTTTCATATTCCTCATTATAAGAGCATAATACTTTGTACATAGTAAGCTCTCAAAAATAAATTGTTGAATAAGTAAATGAATAAAGGTGTTAGGACAAAGGTTTCCTTCTAGGCTACACCTCTTTGGATGAGTCAAAAAAGGGAAGATTTCTTCTTGGGAATTTGGGTCTCTTTCTCTTTTAGTTGTTCAAATGCGGTTTCTTCCACTTGTGGTCTAGGAATAATAATGAGATCTGAAATAATCTTTCATGGGAACTGCATTTTGCCTTCATTTAGGATGTTACTCATAGCATCCCAGAAATACGGTTTTTAGGGCTTATCCACAGGCACAAACCTCTTCCATCCCCTGCTCCTTCATTTGTCCAATTACGATGTTCATTTTTTGAACTCCTATATTCCTTTTCTTCCCATCTACTTCTTCTATTTTCTCCTCCTTGTTTCTATAGGTCTAGAGAGACTGTTTCTTGATAATCTACTACTCACTTTGTTGATCTCTTTGTTGAAAGTTTACTACTCACTTATGACAATAAATAAATGGTCATTATTTTGCCCCTGGTACCCGACTCTTGATATTCACAAATTAATTCCATTTTGTATATTATCTTTGATTCTGTAAACTAAATTTGAGCTTAAAATGCATTAGGTGGAAGTGATTTGAGAACACCGAAGTTCAGGAGAGAAGCCAAGATTGAGGGTAGTGGATATGAGAGTGGAATGCAGGAGTTGAGAGCAAGAAATGTGTAGAAGTAGACAAAGGAAAAGAGAAAATAGAAACAACTCTAAAAAATACCCTTCTTTTCCTCCAGCCCTAATATTCAAATGAGTAAATAGTTCTCCAGAGGTGTGATTACATTCTATGTAGACACTAGTTTGAAAACCCACTGAGGAAATAAATCACTACTCTCTCTACTCTCTTTCTCTCTCTCTCTCTCTCCCCATTTGTGTGTGTGTATCTATATATATATATGGAGAGAGTGAGAGAGTGAGAGTGAGAGTGAGAGAGAGAGAGAGAGAGAGAGAGAGAGAGAGAGAGAGAGAGAGAGAGCAAGCCTTGTTGATATCGGTCTTTGTGGTGGTGATGTGAAAACATAGTAAAGGATTGAATACTGACTTTTAAAAAACAACTTCATTGATTCACAAAATACAATGAGAAACTGAATATCTAAGGCACCTTGGAACCCTGTTTGGGGGATGGAGTAGCATAGTGAGAAAGGGCTGAAAATTTATCTTTTCAGGGAGTAGGGTTGGGGTGCTGGTCAAGATGGTAGGCAGTTGCTGGGGAGATAATATGATGGTAATAGTAGCATCTTCGGTTTGGATTGTAAACAGTGTGGTGAAATCAGCTGGAGACAAGCCGCAGCTGAAGGAAAAAACATTTCTCTATGAATTAAAAATCTTGGTGTGTCTTGGGATCTGGCAAGTAGCCAGACCAAGGTCCTCCAAAGGGAAATTGGTATTTTAGCCATCCATTAGTTCCCAGAGAATGATGATCAGCTCAGAATATAAGCTCAGCAAGGAAGGATGTAAAGATAAGGGCTTAAAGAATCAGGTTACGCTGAGGCACACCCCATGTATTGTGAATATGAATCAAATGCAGAACTTGTTCATTATCAGCTAGAATTACATTACAGGAAAGGTTATATGTTACATATTTTTTCCGTGAGCTAGGATTTTTTTTTTTCATTTTGGCTGGACCTATGATTTCATCAGAGCAGGAAGCTCCTGGTGGGGAATTTCCTCTCTCAATACAAATCAGCACCTTCTCTGCATTTAAGAGTCTTAGAGAGTTGCCTAGGGACCCTGAGAGGGTCAGTGGGTTGGAACTTGAACTGAGGTCTTCCTCACTTGAAGGCTCTCTACGTGCCACCACGCTGCTTCTGAACTATAATAAGACTCAAGGAAAAAAATGTCAATATTCATCTGGAGAGGACGTGTGCATTCGTGGAATACTTTGTTGTTGTTGTTCAGTCATGTCCAACTCTTCATGACCCCATTTGGTGTTTTCTTGGCAAAGATGCTAGAGTAGTTTGCCATTTCCTTCTCCAGCTCATTTTACCAATAAGGAAATTGAGGCAAACTGAGTTAAATGAATTGCTTAGGGTTACACAGCTAGTGTCAGAGACTGGATTTGAACTCAGGTCTTCCTGACTTTAGGCCAGGAGCTCTATTCACTGTGCCACCTAGCTGCCTACAATCTCTCAAAAATTAAAGTTGAAGAGCATCCACAGAGCAATGGAGAGGGGGCAGAGTGGGTGTATTTGGTCTGGAAGACTTTATAAACAATGCAGGAGAAGCAGTGTAAAGCACGCCATTAAAAAAATGAATGCCTGAAAAAGAAATGCACCATTCCCATTGCGATGAGAGGCAAACCTTGAGCAGCTCAAATGCTCCACTGGTATCCTTGTGATGTCAAGGAAACTCAAAGACCCTCACAGCATGTTGGGTGAACCATTTGAGGTGAATTTATGGGAGGACACAAAGTAGGTTGTTCAAGATATGCAGATGTGAGAGATGTGTACTGTTAGTAGGATTATTTGCAGTGATGAGATAATAATAACTCACATTTGTACCATGCTTTATGGTCTACAAGGTACTTTAGGTGCATTATTTCCATTGATCTTCACAAGGTGAGATACGTATTATAATTATAGTTCCCATTTTATAGATGAGGTTGAAAGATTTGCCCACAATCACAAATCTGAAGCAGGACTAGAACTCAGATCTTCCTGGCTGCAAGCCCAGCACTCTATCTACTATACTACATTACCTTTCCAGGTCCATTGGAGTATAGTAGTATGGCAGAGATAGAATTGATGGGTTTCATATGGATAGTATATAGGAGATAAAGAAGAGGAAAGAGTCAAAGTTAATACAGTTTATGAACATCAGTGGATGGGAGGATAGTGGTACTCTTAGCAGAAATAGGGAAGTCAGAAGGATGAATATATTTTGGAGAAAACAAGAGTGGGTCAAGCCACTTGATTTCCGTGGGCCTAAGTTTTCTGATCTGTAAAATGATGAGAATGGATGACAAGATAAAGTCCTTTTCAGATCTAAGATAATCTGACTCCAATTCTGTTCTTTGTTGTATCAGAGGGAAGAACTAGGGTGGAAGCAGATTTCAACTCAATGCAAGGAAGATCTTTCTAAACAGCAGTGGAATGCAGTCAACAAAATGCTGAGGTCTCCACTTCTAGCCATCTCCCTGGGTGTCTAGGTAGGATATTACATAGAAAGGATTCTTGAAGTAGGAAGGATATTGGACTAGATGACCTCTAAAGTCAATTCCAATTCTTAGAACCTAAGAGTGCATGAATATTGGGCCAGATAAACCATTTGTTTGGGTCCATGTAACATTTTTTTAAGTTTTCTGCCCTCTCCAGTAGATAAAGGGTTATTTGGTGATTTTCTCTCCTCTATACTAACCACACCTCTATGTCCCATTTCTGGAAACCACTAACCTCATGTCTGATCCTGGTATTTTGAACTGGAAAAGACTTTCAAAATCATGCATTCCAACCCCTTTACTTTAAGATGAGAAAACTGAGACCCAAAGAAATTCAGTGACTTTTCTACATCAAACAGGTAGTACATGGCATAGCTGGCCTTTGAACCCAGGTTTTCTGACCCCCCCAATGCAGTACTTTTTACACTAGACTGGCTTATCCATAAGATCCTAGGATCTAGACTAGAAAGGGACCTTAGAATCCCTCCGATCCCAGTCAAATCATACGAGGACACAGAAGCCTGGAGTAGGTAAGTAACTTGGCTCAGGTCATGAAGTTCACAAGAAATGGAGCTGCCATTTAAACCCGGGCCCTATGATTCCAAAACCAATGCCCTTTCCGCCACATTGTATTCTCTCTCCTCCTGGCCTTTTTGTAGCTATGTCTAAGGCAGTTGGTTGGGTGTTACCTTTTTTTTCCCACCAGATTAAAAATTTCTACTCCTGGTAAACAATACAAATGACACAACTTTTCACAATGGACAAACTGGCAAGCAAGTCACATGCCCATGGTATGGATACCACAGGCTGACTGATGTAAAGCAATGGTGATAAAGGCTCCTGGCCATCAGGAGAGGCCGGATGTCATTATGTGAATTAAGCTGATGTACAGGTGACTGCCCTTCTAGCAGGAAAAAAAAGTCAAGGGTCAGGAAACATGTGGGTTCTGTGGAGGACAGAGAAAGTGGTGGACGAAGAGCACTCTTCCTGACTTTCCATGCAGCCAAGAGGAAGGGTAAGGGCAAAATCAGCTGACTTTCCCCTCATTTGTGCATCAGCAGCAAGTGGTAACCTCCTGCTCCTTATCTCCGGGGCCTGAACACAAAAGACCATGTGGTCATCCGGCTGAGCTGGGGTGGCCTCAAACAGGGATAAGTGAAAAGAAATTTAATTTTCCAGGCTAGAGCCTCCTACTCTTACTCATTCATTCTTGATAACCAGTGAATATTGTATCAACACACATTCCCATTTGACAGTGGGTAATATGGGACATGTCGGCCAGCACACGCTTTAATAATTAGGCCGCTTCTGCTCTGCAAAAAATAAAAATAAAAAATGGCACCCAAACAAAATACTTTTACAGGTTTTATCTGAATAAAAAAAATTTCTTTTTGTTATAAAATTTCATATAAGTTTTATTAATACTTAATTTTTGCATCACCTTCATTTCCAAATATATTTATCTCTCTCCTCTCCCTAGTAGTACATGTATTTTATTGCAGAGAATAGAAAAAGAAAAGAGAAAAAAATATATATATATACATATATATATAATATAATGATAATATTATATGTATTAATTAGAAAAAACCCTTCATCAAAACAAACTGGCACATCAACTGAGTATGCCATTGTGCACGACATTGCTCACTCATAGTCCCCTCACTCTATTCCTAGTAAACAATACAAATAACATGACTTTTGTTGTGTCAAAGAAGAGAGGCAGGTGCATTTTCTTAACTCTTCTATAAGTCATTGTATTTACATATCATACTATTTAGTTTTGCTTTTGTTCTTTCCATTTATATTGTGGTAGTCATTGTGTGTATTGTTTCCCTGGTTCTGCTTATTTCATTTTGCATCAGTTTTTATAGGTCTTTTCATGATTCTCTGTATTCATCATGTCATCTTTTCTGACACTATGATAATATTTCATTCCATTCATGTATCATCATTTTGCCTCCCCATTCCCCTGTCAACAGACATGTACTTTGCTTCCTACTCTTTCATTACTGCAAAAAGTACTCACATAAATATTTTGGTGAATATTAGGTCTCTTTATCCTTAACTTCCTTGAGGTAAACATGCCCACTAGTGGCATATCAGGGTCAAATAATATTGTCAAATAATAGTCACTTTCTTAGTGTAATTCTAAATTATGGAAAAGATTATTGTCAAAGGATGTGATAACCAGTACTGTAACAGTAAAACCAACATATTATTTTCATTCCCTGGGTCTTGGTGTTCAGTTTATGCATTTTTGGAACCTTTGTTTTCCCTCATTCTACCTTGCAGTTCCTGCCTTTATGTCAGAGTAAGAGCAGAGGAAATGAGGCGTAAAATGATTCAACTTTGCTATTTGCTTATCACTCTGATAAAGAGTTTGATGAAACAGGTTGGAGTTTCAGGGTAAGATGAGGTCTATATCTATATATCTATATCTATCTCTATTTCTACATAGACACATATATGTATCTATATCTATAGATACAGATCTATATCTAGATGTAACCACATACATAACTATTTATATGTATCAATAGATATAGATCAGAACAGGTAGGTGGTAGAGTGAATAGAGCACTGAGCCTGGAGTCAGAAGAATCTGAGTTCAAATCTGGTCTCAGACACTTACTTGTCTTACTAGCTAGTGTGACCCTGGGTAACCTCGCCTACCAAGTGGGGAATAGTGAGGGTCAAAAGAGATAATATATTTCAGGTTCTTTGGAAACTTAAAGTATTGTAGCCACATTAGCTAACACAGTTTAGAAGAGATGGATAAGAAGTTCATAGAACTGGGTGACATAGTGGATTAGAGCACTGATCTTGGAGCTAGGAGACTAGTCCAAACTTGGATTGGAGCCATGCTTCAGACCCTTGATTGCTAGATGACCCTGGGCAAATGACTGACCTTCTCTGACCCTCAGTTTCCCCATTTGCAAAATGAGGAGGATGGACTCAATGACCCATAAAATTCCTTCTGGTTCTAAATACTTGGTCATTGAGGTCATTGAGTCCAACCCCCTCATTTTAGAAATGGGGAAACTGAGGGACAAAAATATTAAGTAATTGTCCACGGTCACAGGGGCACATTGCAGAACACAGAATGGAACTCAAGTCTCTTCCTGACTGCTCTTTCCACTGTATTATGCTACTTGTCCTTTTCCTTGCACAAGAAAGCAGATACTTTGCTTTGCCTTTCAAGACCAAATTCAAGACCTTCGTCCTCCATGCAGCCTTCCCTGATTGCACTAGCCCTTGGTGATTGGTGATTGCTCCCACTTCTGAACTTCCACAGCATTTGTTTTTGTATCAAGCATTCTCCTCAGCACCTATGGCATAGTAGCAGATGTTTCCACAGTGCTGCTCTAAGACCTGAAAAGCATTGATTATACATGTTTGTAACACAGGTTTGGTTTGGTTTTCTCAATGGAGGTGGGAGGGAAAGAAGGTGGATCTTCATTTGTTCTTAAGGTTTAAAAAGCAATTCCTTCACAATAATCCTGTGGGGTAAGTGATGCAAGGGTTATTCTCCCCATTTTACAGATGAAGAAACTGAGTCTCTGAGGGGCTGTGATTTGTCTGATGACACATCGAGGCCAGGGAAGCAGAATACTTGCTATAAGGATGCCTTAAGTTGCTCACCACCCACGCCTTCTTTTGTTGTTTGTTTTGTTTTGTTTCGTTTTGTTTTGCAATCATGTTTTGATTCCAAGTATTTCTGCACCAAAACATGGTGTTTGGTCAGATGCTGGCCTTGAACTCCTGCTTTGCTTCCTTTCACTGTTCAGGTGGTTAAGGTTGGCACACACGCTGTAACAGATGTTGCAGAGGGCAAGGTGGCAGGGTATTCTATTTCCTCAAGTCTGGGAAGAGGAAATAATTTATGCAAAATAGATACCACCTGCAGGAGGATACAAGATGTCAAATAAAACCAGTTGGCCTGGTTAAAAGCGAAAGTGCCGCCATATATGTGTGTGAGTGTGTGTGTGTGTATGTGCGCCCAAGGCATGCTTTATTCTAGTCATGTATATTGGCTTGCTTAAGATTGCTTTGAATATCTGAAAAGACAATATTTACTCTGTTTGAAAAGTAAGAAAAAAAATGTCAAAATGAGTTTTAGTAGTGATAGACAAATGGGTGAAAAAAACCCACCTCATTTTGCTTCCACCTCATGCCTCAGGACCCCTTCCTTCTACAATAGTAACTCTACCTCATAGTGTATCTTCAAGTTTACGAAACCACTTCCATATAAGAATTCTGTGATGTTAATGCAAATAGTATCATTCCACCATTTTCTTCTTCTTCAATGCTCCAAAAGATTTGCAACTTCATGGGTGTGTGGACTCTGTCAATGGATAGATTACAGCTGTTCTACATTTTAGCAGAGATGGCATGATTGTGACCGAAAGACAGCGTTTGTCTTGGTGGCTGCCATTCTGCTCATATGCCTCTCTGAATTGGGCTGGGCCTGGCCTTAGATGATGGTCTGTGACCAGGTTCATTCATATACAAGATGTTTAGGTGCAGTTTAGAGTGGAGCACTCTGAGGTCCTCCCCAATCTGAGAAATGCTGTTTCTGCAATCCCAAGATCTGCCAAATCTTATCATATGGATTAGACTTGGAGACCCCAGAATCACCCCCATGCCATGGTGAGCCATCAGAATGGAATTTAATGGACAACCTATTTTTGAAATGAGGAAACTGAGACTCAGAAAAGATTAACAGCTCATCTAAAGCTGCATGGTGTCCAGAGAATTAGCAAAGGCACAGACCAGTGGGGTAAGTCACCACTTGTACTTAGGAATAGCCTACAGGCAACCATGTACTGGTAATTGCTGGTAAATGTTTAACAACCAGCCCTCCAAAAATGCATGACACATTTTTAAGCTTAATATGAATCATGTGCTTTTTATCCATTTAAACAATCAACAAAATGATAACTCAAGGTTTGGTTTATAGAATTACCAATTTCTGAGGTGTAACTGTTCACACTGAAAATGTAACAATTGGCTCTCCAAGCTAAAAGCCAGTGTAAGCTAGGTCCAGTACACCTTTGCCTACAAGTTACAGAACTCTGAACATACAAAGTCAGCCTCCCAATCGTGATTATGCCAATAGACTGTAGTCACTTACTGCTGATTCTCAGAGCCCAGCCTGACCTCTGTCTTAACTTGTTGACTTGTTAAGGTCTCTGATGTTAAAAGTAATGAGTGGACTCACCTTTCAACCTCTAAGTATTTATTAGGGATTTGAAAAGAAACAGAAAAGATAGATACGTGGATAGATAGACATTAATAATAATAATAATGATAGCTAACATTTATATAGTTTACTATGTGCCTGACACTGTGTTAACTGCTTTGTGCATATTATCTCCTCTGATCCTCACAATAACCTTAGGAGGGAGGTGCTATTATTATTCTCATTTTACAGCTAAGGAAACTGAGGCAAACAGGTGCAGTGGCTTGCCAAAGGGCATACAGCTAGTAAGTATCTGTGGCTGGATTTGAACTCAGGACTTCCTGAATCCAGGCCCAGATCTTTAGCTGCTGGGCCACCATGTGATAAGTCTATACATATGTAATCATGCATATTTACAAATATAAATGCATGTGCTCACAATAAAACAACAAATGTACTGCTTTAGGGGAAGATTGGTGTTTAAAAAAAAGATAGGTTTTTGTGTCTAGAAGCAGTTTCCCAAATACAACCTAGGTTTCTCTCTTCTGAGCCTCAGTTTCCTCACTTATAAAATGAGGGAGTTTTACCAAACTACCAAAAATTATTTTATAGAGCGAGAAAAAATAAAATTAATCTGAGAGAACAAAAAGTCAAGAATATCAAAGTAATTAATGAAAAACATGTGAAAGAAGCCGTTCCAGATCTCGAACTGTAGTATAAAACAGTTATCATCAAATCAACCTGGTACTGGCTAAGAAATAGAGGGATGGATCAGTGGAATAGATTAGGTACACTATACACAGCAGTGAATGACCACGGTAATCTAGTGTTTGATAAACACAAAGGTCCAGGCTTTTGGGGCAAGAACTCAGCATTTGACAAAAATTTCTGAAAACTGGAAAGTAGTTTGACAGTTTTGACATGACAGAAACTAGGTATAGACCAACATTCACACCATATACTAAGATAAAGTCAAAATGGGTATATGATTTAGATTAAAAGGTAACGCCATAAGTATGGAAAGTTTCACCTGTCAAATCTATGGATAAGTGAAGAATTTATGAACAAACAAGAGATAGAGAATATTATGGGATGCATAATGAATACTTTTGATTACATTAAATTATAAAGGGTTTGCACTAACAAAACCAATGAAACCAAGATTAGAAGGAAAGCAGAAAACTGGGAAAAAATTATAGCAAGTTTCTCTCTCTAATAAAGGCCTCATTTCTCAAATACAGAGAGAGCTGAGTCAGATTTATAAAAATATGAGTCATTCCCCAATTGATAAATGGTCAAAGGATATGAATAAGCAATTTTCAGAAGAAGAAATCAAAGCTATCTGTAGCCATATGAAAAATGCTCTAAATCACTATTTATTAGAGAAATGCAAATGAAAACAGCTCTGAGGTATCACCTCACACCTATCAGACTGGATAATATGACAGAAAAGAGAAAAAACAAATGTGGGGAAGGGGTGGAAAAATTGGGACACTAATGCATTGTTGGTGGAATTTGAACTACTCCAACCATTCTGGAGAACATTTTGGAACTATGTTCAAAGGGCTATCAATAAAGCTGTGCATACCCTTTGACCCAGCAATACCACTACTAGGTCTGTATCCCAAAGAAATCAAAGAAAAATAAAAATGACCAATATGCACAAAAATATTTATGACAGGTCTTTTTGTATTGGTAAAGAACTGGAAATTGAGAGGATGCCCATCAATTTGGGAATGGCTGAACAAGTTGTGGTATATGACTGTGATAATGGCACAGTACTATTGTGCTATAAGAAATAACAAGCAGGATGTTATCGAAAAACCTGGAAAGACTTACACGAATTAATGAAGAGTGAAGAGAGTAGAGTCAGGAGAATATTATACACAGGAATAGCAATATTGTACAATGATCAACTGTGAATTGATCAATTCTCAACAATGCAAAGATCCAAGACAATTCTGAAGGAGTCATGATGAAAAAACGCCATCTGCCTCCAGAAAAAGAACTCATGGAGTCTCAATGCAGATTGAAACATATCATTTTTCACTTTCTTTATTTTTTGTGAGTTTTTTTATGGTCTGTGTTTTCTTTCACCACATGACTAACATGGAAATATGTTTTGTATGGTTACACATTCATAATTTATATCGAATTGCTTGCCTTCTCAAGAAGAGGGGAGGGGAAGAAGGGAGGAAGCGAATTTGAAGCTCAAAAAGTTTTTAAAAACAAATGTTAAAAATTATTTTTACATGTAATTATAAAAAATTTTTTAATAAAATAAAATGAGGGGGTTTCACTAGATAATCTTGAAGGTCTCTTCCAGTTCTATGGTCCTTTGATCCTATTCAACTCTGTGTCTAGCACATTTTTGTGTACATATCAGATATATGCCTTGATAAACTAACTCAGTGGGCCTTGTTACACAATTGCATATCATAGAGTGAACTCAGTATAGTATTCTTTATTCTCTTTCTATGTAGCATGGAAATAAATAATAAAAATACTATATTTGTATAGTATTTCACTGTTTGCATCCCTTTAAAAACATTACCTTGTTTCTGTCCTTCCTAACCTTGTCCCCTCCGTCTTTTTCCACTTTACTCCCCACCAAGTATTTTTTGGTCCAGTGACACTGGCCTTCTGGTTGTTTTACGAACGAGACACTCCATCTCTCAGCTCCAAGCATTTTCCCCTGGCTGTCCCCCATGCCTGGAACATTCTCTCTCCTCAATTCTGCCAGCTAAGTTCCCTGGCTTCCTTTAAGTCTCAATTAAAATCCCATCTTTTACAAGAATACTTTTCCAACCCTTCTTAATTTTAGTGCCTGCCTTCTGTTCACGATTTCCTATTTATCCGGTACATAGCTTGTTTGTATACATTTGTCTCCTCCTCTAGATTGTGAGGTCCCTTAGGGTACTCTGCAGTACTGAGCACTGTGCCTGGCATGTGCTTCATAAATATTCATTGCTTAGTTGATTGACTACACACAGCAAGTAAACTGGAGAGAGAAGACTGTGGTCCAGTCCTGTGTTCTTTTTTAGTAGGTTTGGGGATGAGTACATTCTGGGATCTTCTAGGGAGAGGAGATTCCTGAGGCATTGTTCTGATGTGCATTAAATCTGTATGTGAGCTCTCTTTTACTGTAGGTTGTTCTGACTGCAGAGCAGGAGCATTGTACTGACTATAGAAGAGTTCCTGATTTAACAGCTTCCCTGTTGGGGTGAGTACTATTTCTTGGATTAGATAAACTTTCTGAAATTCCATTCTATTTCCATTCTCTACTTTCTCTAACCTCCTCCTCCCTACCTCTTCCCCCCCCAAAAAAAACACCAATTATATTCCTTACTCAGAGTCCAGCATAAAAATGATGGATCTATTGCCTCACTAAATGAAGAGTAAACAGTGGGTGACATAGAGGAAAGGTGATTCTTCAGACTAAGAAAAACTGTTGATAGGCTATTTACTCCCTAGAATCTTTGATTTCAATGAAAGACTTCTAAAAATGCTTGATGAATTTACCCGACAATTTGTCTAGCTATCTCTCTCTATTATTTGTCTGTTAGTCGATGTAATTATCTGTCTGACATCTTTCTATGTCTGTCTATGTATCTATCTGTTTATCATCTGTTTATGCCTATCTTTCTATCTTTATGATAATCTCTATGTCTTGTTGTTGTTTATTCTTTGTGACCTCATCTGCAGTTTTCTTAGCAAAGATACTAGAGGGGTTTGCCATTTCATTCTCCGGCTTATTTTATTTCATTTTTTTCATTTTTTCAAAACATTTTTAAGTTTTGAGTTCCAAATTCTATCCCTCTGTCCCTCCCCTTACCCCTTCCTGAGACAGCAAGCAATCAGGTATGGATTATATATGTAAAATTATGCAAAGCATATCCATATGAGTCATTTTATATAAGAAGATGCAAATAAAAGGAAAAAACTGGAAGAAAGTGAAAAAATAGTCTACTTTTGTCTGTATTCAAACAATATCAGTTTTTTCTCTGGAGGTGGATAGTATGCTTCAACATTAGTCCAATTAGTCCAATCAAACAATGTTGTTGTTACTGTGTAAAACATTCTCTTGGTTCTGTTCCCTATGCATCAGTTCATTTAAGTCTTTCCAGATTTTTCTGAAATTGTCCTGCTTGTCATTTCTTATAGCACAATAATATCTCATTACAAACACAAACCACAGCTTGTTTAGCCATTCCCCAATCGACTGGCATCCCTTCAATTTCCAATTCTTAGCCATCACAAAAAGAGCTGTCTCCAGCTTATTTTTCAGATGAGGAAATTGAGTTAAGTGACTTGCCCAGGGTCACACAGCTAGTAAGTATCTGAGGCCAGATTTGAACTCAGGAAGATGAGTTGCAGGCCCAGGTCTCTATCTGTTGTGCCACCTAGCTGCCTATCTCTATGTCTAACTCTCTTTTTCTTATTTATAATAAAGGATACATTATAAATTTACTATTGAACATCAATGAAACTGCTTAATAACTATATGTAAGTTGACAAATATCACAATTTTTCAAATACTATCTTTAAGTCTTAATCAAGATTCTTAGTTTGTCTACTGCTTCTCATTAACTTTTCCTATATATTCCTCTCGTATGCATAGTCTGTTCTTCTGATCCTGTTTTTTCTCTTTTTATTGTTTCATAAGTCCTTCCATATTTCTTTACAATGTTAATATCTGTTACACTAAATGTCATTACAGTATTCCATTTCACTCATGAACCACTATTAATTTAATCATTCCCGTATGCTTGTATATTGAGTCTGCTTCCACATTTTTGAAAATACAAAGAATGCCATTGTGAAAATGTTTAAGAGATAGCTTGTTGATATTGTTTTTGACAATACTTTCATTGTATATTCCCAATAATAAAATTCTTCTGTCAAAGGGTCTGATTATTTCTATAACTTTTATTGGGTACTGCTAGAAGTTTGTAATTTCACCCACAATGACTAAGTCTGCCTATTTCCCCATCACTTTGTCAGTACTGAATTTCATTACTTTTCATTTATTTTTGTGAACTTGGTGAGTGAGAGATGGTGCTTTTTAAAAGTGATTGTTTATGTTAAATTCTATTTCAATTCAATAAACATTTATCAAGCACCTCCTATGTACCAGGCAATGTGCTAAGCACTGGGGATAAAAAAAGAGGCAAAAGACAGTCCTTGCCCTCAAGGAGCTTATAATCTGATAGGGTAGAGGGTCAACATGCAAGCAAATATATACACAGTAAGCTATGTTCAGGATAAATAGGAAAAAATTAATAGAAAGAAGGTATTGGAATTAAGAGGGGCTGGGAAAGGCTTCCTGTAGGAGGTAAGATCTTAGCTGAGACTTAAAGGAAGCCAGGAATGTCAGTATTCAGAGTGGAGGAGGGAGAGCATTCCAGGCAGGGAGGAAAAGTCAGAAAAAAAATGCCTGGAGCCAAGAGATGGAGTGTCTTGTTTGTGGAATAGTTAGGAGGCCAGCTTCCCTGTGTTGAAGAGTACCTATTGGGGAGTAAGGTATAAGAAGACTAGAAAGAGAGGAGGGGGCTAGGTTATGAAGGGCTTTGAATGTCAAAGAGAGCATTTTGTATCTGCTCCTGGAGGCAATAGGAAGCCACTAGAGTTTATTGAGTGGAGGTTGGGACTGGGGGTTGAGGGTTGGGTTGTGTATGACATGATTGGACTTGCATTCACTTCCATGACCTCATGGCATCAATTGGATTGAAATGGGGAGAGACTTGAGGCAGGCAGACCTACCAGCAGGCTCTTCAGTAACCAAGGCATGAGGTGATGAGAGTCTGCAGAGTGCTGGCAATGTTAGAGGAGAGAAGGAGAAGTATTTGAGAAATGTTGCAGAGATGAAATTGACAATGGCTTGGATATAAGAGGTAAGAGATAGTGAGGAATCCAGGATGACTCCTAGGTTGGAAGCCTGAGGGCCGGGAGGATGGTATTGCCCTCAACAATAACAGAGAAGGTAGAAGGAAGGGAGGACTTAGGGGGAAAGATGAGTTCTGCTTTAGATATATTGATTTTACTACTGGACATTCAGTTTGAAATGTCTGAAAGGCAGTTGGAGATGTGAGATTGGAGGTCAACAGAGTGATAGGGACTGGAAAGGTAGATTTAAGAATCATCAGCATAAAGATGGTAATTAAATCCATGGGAGTTGATGAGATCATCAAGTGAAGTAGTAGAGAGGGAGAAGAGAAGAGGATACAGGACAGAACCCTGAGGGGACACCTACTCTTTAGGAAATTTAACTATGTAAATTTTTAATAGTTCCTAATATATTTTAAATGTCAAATTTTTATTTGTTATCCTACCATAAATATTGTCCCACTTACTTATTTTTCTTTTAATGATATTGTTTTTATTGCGCATTATTTTTAATTTGAATGTCAAGTACATCTATCTTGTCCCATTTGTGGAACAGGAAAAAAAAGTCATCTTCCCTTCACAGTTTAGATAGACACATTATTCCATTTTCTTCCATCTTTTTACACTTCCTTTTTAATATTTAAGACTGACAGGTGTTTTTTAAACCAAATTGTTATCTGTCCTTAGTCAGCTTATTCTATAGAAAACTTCTTAAACTTTAGAACATTTTAATGACACTTGAAATTCTATGGGATTTATTTTCTGTTTTAGTATAAGAGTTTTTGAAAGGTAGATTGTGTTTCTTTATGTTCCTTTAAAAGGAGTCAAGTCCTATACCTCATAAATGAGCAAGGTACATAAAGTTGTCTGACAATAATAATAGCTAGCATTTATATAGCACTGTAAGATTTGTAACACATTTGATTAATATTTTCTTGTTATATATCTTCACAACAATTCTGGGAAGAAGGTGCTAGTATTATCTCCATTTTACAGATGAAGAAACAGAAGCAGACAGAAGGGAAGTGACTTACTTAGGGTCACACAGCTCTTAAGTGTCTGATGCTGGGTTTGAACTCAGGACTTTCTGACATCAGGTCCTGTACTCTATCTCTTGTGCTATCTATCTGCCTTGTAAGCTTTTAGTCATATGGGCTGAAATAAGTGATTATATACAGATAACACATTAATTTGTCATTAGCAGGACTGAATGAAGTTGACTGACACCAATCACTTAGATTCACAATCATGGGGCTCAAGGAAGTAGAGCAGGTTGCTTGGTACATTGCATGGCATGAGGCTTCAAGGTACAGATGTGCTTTGAAAAGTCTTCCCCTTCATTCACATCCTCAAGAATGTTGGGTTGCCCATGATGGTTCACATAGATTCAAGAATCCTCCATCTCTTCAAGATGGAAACAAACCATGAGCTATCTTAGATGGTTAGACGGTCATTGTCTGAAGGCAGAGACTGGACTATTTGTTGTTTGGAGAGTCCTTCCAGGTGTATGACTGTATTCTTAAAGAGATGTTTGGCATTCCACTCATAGCATTGTAGAGGTTTTATAACTGAAAGGCTTCTCGAAGATCATCTCCACTCATTTTATTTTAGATTTAAGGAGACTAAAGGCCACAGAAATTAAATGACTTACCCAAGGTCATATCAGTCAATCAATGAATAAACATTAATTAGGTGCCTAAATGCAGGTGATACAAAGAAAGATAAAGGATTGTCCCTGCTTTCAAGAATATCACGGTCTAGTGAGGAAGACAACATGTCAAAACTATGGACAAACAAGGTATATTCAGTAAAAATGGAAAATAATCACTGGAGGAAAGGCACTGGAATTACAGGAGATCAAAAAAGACTTCTTGTGGAAGGTGAGGTTTTAGCTGGGACTTCAAGGAAGCTGGGGAGGCCGGGAGGTGAAGATGGGAAGGGAGAGCTTTTCAGGAATGAGAGACAACCAGAGAAGATGCTTGGAATCAGGAGATGTCACGTCTTGGTTGTGGAGCATTGAGGAGATTGGGGTCTCTGTAGCCCAGAGTATGTGGGGAGGAGGGGGCAAGGATGCTGTAAGGTATAAGGAGATAAGAAAGGCAGGAAGGGGTCAGGTTATGAAGGGCTTTGAACACCAAATAGAAGATTTGATGTTTGATCCTGGAGATGATTGGAAGTCACTGCGCTTATTGAGTAGGGAGGTGACATGGTCAGACTGTGCTTTAGGAAGATCACTTGGGAAACTGAGTGGAGGCTAGACTGGAGCTGGAAAAAACAATGATCAGCAAGCTATTGCAATAACCTTAGTGATGGAGGGAATAGTGATGAAGGTCTGCACCAGGGCTGTGAAAGTGTCAGAGGAGTAAGGGTGTGTGTGTGAGAGAGAGATGTTTAGTCATTTTCAGTCGGAACCAACTCTTCATGGCCCCATTTGGAGTTTTCTTGGCAAAGATACTGGAGTGGTTTGCCATTTCCTTCTCCAGCTCATTTTACAGATGAGGAAACTGAGGCACACGTGGTTAAGTGACTTGCCCAGGGTCTTATTGCTTTACAATTATTATCTCATTTGATCCTCACAACAATCCATTGAGAAGTTATGTCTGTTTTACAGATGAGGAAAGTGATGCTCAGAGAGTCTAAATGGTTTGTCATGAAGATTGTGACAGAGGTAGAAATGTGAACCCAGGCTTCCCGACTCCAAGTACAGTGCTCTATCCGCTATATCATGCTGCTTCTCCTTTCAATTTAGTGAAGTAGAGCAGCTAGGTGGAAAGAGTGTTGGGCTTAGAGTTGAATCTTGTCTTTGACACTTACTGTCTGTGTTACCCTGGGCAAATCATTTAACCTCTCTTGGCCTCAGTTTCCTCATCTGTAAAGTGGAGATAATAACAGTATCTACCTCACATGGTTGTTGTGAAGATATAATGAGCTATGATTTGTAAAGCACTCTACAAATCTTAAAAGGGGGAAGGGAGGTGATACAGGGGGTAGAGCTCTAGACTTAGAACCAAAAAGACTCATCTTCCTGAGTTCAAATCTAGCCCCAGACACTTAGCAGCTGTGCACCCCTGGACAAATCACTTAACCCTGTTTGACTCAGTTTTTTCGTCTGTAAAATGAATTGGAGAAGGAAATGGCAAACCACTCTAGTATCTATCTTCACCAAGAAAATCCCAAACGGGATCATGGAGAGTCAGACATGACTGAAAAATGACAACAAATCTTGAAACTCTATATAAATTAAGAAAATATTATGTTAGTTAATGAGGTAATACTAAGAAAGCTTTTAAGTTTTCTGCCATGTACAAAACACTCTGCTCATACCAGGGAAGTTAGAAAGATGCACAAGACCTCTCAAGTAGAGGAGATAAGGCATGTACCTACATAAACACAACACAATGTAGATTGTGATAAGTGTGATAGGAGAGGTAAAAACAAAGTGCTGAGTGAGAACCTGGAGGATGAGGAAGAGATAACATTTGCCTTGGGAATCAATGAAGGCTTCATGGAGGAAGCAGGTCAATAACTTTGTTTTGCTGGTTATGCTGGTGTCAGCTTGAATCGGTTTATAAGAGCCAATTGTTAAATATTCAATCTGTACACATACACCTCAGAAATTGGCAATTGCTATAAATCAAGGCTTGATTTGTTGCTTTGTTCATTGCTTAGACTTAAGGATATGATGGAGAAAATATTAAAAATGCAGATTAAACTTAAAAGTGTGTCATGAGTACTTTTTTTTTCTTTGAGATCTAGTTGTTAAATGTTTAACAGCACACCTGATAATAAATCCTGAAGGGTCAGTCACTGGTAAGCCTATGCCCAGCACAGAGATTATGTAACGGACTGAGGGGTGTTTAATGGTATCATAGATTTGGGGATGTAAGGTACCTAAAGGCCATCTCTTGTCCAAAGGGGTTCAATGACTTGCCCAATGACACCCAGAAAGAAAGTAGCTAAGTCAGGATTTGAGGCCAGATTCTCTGACTTTGAATCCAGTGCTTTTTCTCATTTTGACTGGTGGAGATGAAGGAGTAGAGAAGGCATACCAAGTGGATAGTATGGTGGAAGCAAAGCCACAAAGGTGGGAAAATGCATGTGGAAAAGTGGAGAGTGGGTTTAAGTAATGGTGGATGTCTGGCTTTTCTGGAGGGGGAATCATGGGAGATAAGGCTAGAGAAATATCACAAAAGTTCAGAGTCTGAGAGAGACTGAGTGCAATCCCCAGCATTACACATCTTATGAGGGCAGAGCTGAATCTTAAGCCGCCTTCTTCTTCTTCTTCTTCTTCTTCTTCTTCTTCTTCTTCTTCTTCTTCTTCTTCTTCTTCTTCTTCTTCTTCTTTTTGGTGAGGCGATCAGGGTTGAGTGACTTGCCTAGGGTCACACAGCTAGTAAGTGCCAAGGCTGGATTTGAACTCAGGTCCTCCTGACTCCAAAGCCAGAACTCTATTCACTGAACCACCTAGCTGCCCCAAAACAATGTCTTCTAACTTCAAATACAGTCTCTTTCTACCTTTCTGTGTTGATTGGGGACATACTATGGAGGATCTTGAATG
The DNA here is from genome assembly GCF_003287225.1 of Phascolarctos cinereus. Lineage (NCBI taxonomy): Eukaryota > Metazoa > Chordata > Mammalia > Diprotodontia > Phascolarctidae > Phascolarctos > Phascolarctos cinereus. The sequence goes on from NW_027556402.1 coordinate 145,167,923, forward strand.
TCATGCTTCTTCTGCAGGCCATGATGAGCCAGTGAAGAATTCTGAGCTGGAGCATAACATGAACAGAGCTGTGTTATTATTTTTTTAAGGAAGATCCTCTGGCAGCAATGTGTAGGATACATTGGACTGGAGAGGAAGAGACCACTTTAAAAGCTACTGCAATTTTCCAGACAGCATAGATGGCTAACTTTTAACCACAAAGTCATGGAGGACATCTGCCATACTCTTCCACAAAATCTCCTTGGTGATGCCATCATAGATAATTCTGGACTGGAGAGATCACAAGCCTGGCACAAAGGATGACCTCATGCTCTCTTTTCCTGTGATTAAGAGTAGCAGGCCATGGAAAGAGCTTGGCTCTCATCTTAAGAGTAGAATAAATAATATGCCAGACTAACTGGATGGTCTAGATGACAGCAAGAAAAAGAAGGTTTGGCTACTAAACTGTGGAACAGAAAATTCTAAGCATCCATCCAAAAGAAGACCAACATCTTGGCTGAGCACTTTAATGTGAGAATGAAGACCAAGAGCAGAAGGGAAGAAGGGGTGGGTTGAATAATATACAGAATGGGAGCAAGAAAAGACTGCCAGGACCCAAAGATTAATTCAAGAGCATTTTCTTGGGAGATGGGTAAACTGGGACCTTTACCCACGGAGGGATAAATTGAACAAAGTGAAAAAATGTGAGCTGTGTCTTCGTCTTGTTTAAACAACAGAACACAACAGTGAATGAAAGTCACATATGTGAAAAATACTATTTTTCGGTTTTTTTCTTGAGCTTGCTTTCTCTGCAGCTGGCACTTCTGTTTACTTTAAGAGATTGGACTCATAAAATGCCTCATTTGTGGCCTATGCCAGGCTGACCAGCTTTTGGATGAATGTCAACTCTGACCGGACGTTTTATTCTTCCTTTCATTTGTTATTTCCTAAAGCTAGGCACATCTTGTTGAGTTGTTTTGTTTAGGTTTATTGCATACGAAGGCAGCAATGTTCTAGAAATAAACGTTTAGACATGCTTCTTTGATCCAAGAAAGACTTTTATTTATCCTTCAAGGGGAGGGGTTATTCATTGATGTTTTGGAAACTCTGGAAAGCAGCTGATATGCAAAGAAAATAGAGCTTTTCTGCTATCACTGTGCAGCTCTCGAATATCAGGGAAGCAAAAGTAGCCGGAAACATGATCGTTAAACTGTTAGGAGCGTGAATGCCACAGAAAACATGCAAGTAATTGGATAAATGTGTTAATCATTTTCTTGCAAGCAACTAGTGAGTTGTAATTTGTAATTACTTTTTGAACAAAGATCTATTTTATGTGAATGTGTTAGTTTGGAACTTTTAAAAACTTTTATAAACTTTGTAGAGGCAAGGTGGCAGAGTGGATAGGGAGCCTGTTTTAGAGTCAGAAAAAACCTAGGTTCAATTGATCTATCAATAAACATTTATTAAGCATCTCCAATGTGCCAGGCACTGTGCTAAGTGCTGGAGATTCAAAAGGAGTCAATAGACAGTCCCTGCCCTCAAGAAGTTTATAATCTAATGGGAGAGACGACATATGAACAAATATATACAGAGCAAGCTATGTACAGGATAAAAAGGAAATAATTAACAGAGGAAAAGGGGTAAAATTAAAAGGGTTGGGAAGGGTTTCCTCCCTCTGACCTATACTGGCTGTTTGACCATGGATCCTTAATCTTTCAGCGCCAAAGGAAATTATCAAAAATCGTAAATTATAGATGAGTTGTTGAGGGAATTTCCAAACTGAGAATTCCTTTCAATGATGAAATCATAGATCTGGACCACTCCTCCCTTCCCCCCAAACAACAACAACAACAAACCATGCCCAACCACTAAACACACACACACACAAACACACACTCTTATAGGGAAAGACTACTGTATATGCCTTTATTATAAAACAATAATATCTGCAAGCCTACATGAAAATAATTTGAGAAATAATCTTATTCATCTTGAATATCCCAAAGCTCTTCCCCAAAGCTGCATTACCTCGTGACCAGACTATTTGAATAGTTTCCTATTTGGTCTCCTAGAATTGAACCGCTCTCTCTCCAATTTGCCTTCTACACAGCTGCCAAGTTGATATTCTAAAGCCTAGATCTAACCATGTTCTTCTTCTGCTTAAGAAACATCAGTGGCTCCCTATTACCTCTAAGTTAAGAAGTGATCTCTACTCTTTGGCATTTAAGGCCCTTCATAATTGGGCTTCTGTTTATCTTTCCAGGCTGAAAACTTGTAATTTCCTTTTTCTCTTCTATGCTCCATCCAAACCAGCCTACTCGCCTTCCCTTGTGCATTATATTCCGTCTTCTGCCTCCATACCTTTGCATAGACTGTATCCAATTTCTAGAATACTCTTCCTCCTCACCATCACCTTTAGAACCCTTGTCTCCCTTCAAATCTCACATCAATTACATATCCCATAAAAAGTTATTCCTAATCTTTCCATTTGTTAATGTTATCCTTGACTTGGAAATTCCTTGGTATTTATTATATGATCCTTTGCATTTATTGTACATTAATTTGTATTTATTGAATATCCCTTTGTGTTTATTTTGTCTTTACTTATCTGTACACATAAAGGGAACAGGGGGCCCTACATTGATGAAATCACAAGATTATTAGTAGATTATGGCATCTTTGTTTTTGAAGAAACAAAAAAAAAATTACGTTCTTTCCTTCTCACCTCTGCTACCCTTTCCCACCATTTGCAAAAAGAAAAAAAGAAAAGAAAAATGGATCCTCTGTAACAAATATGCATAGTCAACCAAAACAAATTTCTACATTGGCCATCTCCAAAAAATATACATCTCAGTCTGCACCCTCGATCCATCCCCTCTCTGTAAGGAGGTAGAAAGCATGTTTCATTATGGGTCCTATAGATTATAGGATCTTAATGATAGTTTTCTCCCATGAGAATGTAAACTCCTTGGGGTCAAGGACTGTTTTGTTTTAGTCTTTTTATCCTCAGTACCTAGTACCACGCCTGGCACATGATAAGTGCCTAATAAATACTTGTTGAATTGAATTAAATTGAATTGACCTTGGATTCTTAAATATCATGTTAGTGGAGGGCTTGAATCTGGGCTCGTTGATGGACTGTGTGGTGAACGTCTAAAGACCAGCCTTGCTAGTTTGTGTACGTACTCAGCACCAGAAGGATTTTCATTCATTTATTCGTTTGTTTGTTTTTGCAGACGCAACTCATGAAATCATCCACTCGTGTGTGGAGGGAGCACCAACCCCAAGGATATCATAGATCCTTGAAACTGAAATGTAAGCATCTTGAATATCGCTTGCTTTAGTAATCAGAGGACCTGGGTCAGAATTCTAATTCTACTACTTACCGTCAGTGGGACCACTTCTCTTCTCTATGTCTCTATTTCCTCACCTGCAAAATGAGGTTTTTGGAGTAGAATCATAAGTTTCCAAAGTGGGCGACACCATCCCCTGAGGGGGAGTGCTCGAACAATCCAGTGGGGCAGTAGTACCCTCAGGTGCAATTAGGGGGCACTGAATAAAAATAAAAGGGCAGTGGAAGCATAAGGAAAGAAGAGAAGAAAGGTTTGAAAAATCATTTATATGTTTCATCTGTTGTGTAACAGTTAAAATTGTAGGATTATATTATTTTAAAAAAAAACACACAAAATGCAAATTATAACCAATCAGTGGTCAAGCCCACCAACAGGTCTTAACAAGCAAGTGTTGGCAGGCAAGCACATTGCAAGCATTGTCAGGAAGTTCAGCATGCGTCAGCAAGAATATGTGCAGGTAATGACTTGTTTACGATATGGTACTTACTATACAGTTACATGATGCAATACTGCATCATCAAGATTTCAATGCAGAAAACCTCCCCCTCCCCACAAATTTGCAATAAATTATTAAATTTAAGATGTGTCATTTTTTAACAATATATTTTATGTTTTTTTCTGAAATGATGTAAATTTCAAAAAAAACAAAACAAAACAAAACTGTTAAAGGGTTAAAGAAAGTAGATTTCCAGGGGGGCGCTGAGTAATTTTTTTTAAAGGGGATGGTAAGCCAAATAAGTTTGGGAACCTCTGGATTAGACAATCTTTAAGGTTCTTTCTGAGTTTAAATCTTTTGACATGATTAGGTGACTTTGTAATTTCTATATTTCTTTTTTCACTCTTATCATTGAAAACAGTACTTCAATAGCTGCAGAGCTCATTCACCACTTTCTTTCATTTTTTTGTTGGTGTTGTGTGCCCTTATAGAGGCATCTTGGGGTTGTGGAGAGAGAATCAGGAAGACCTGTGGTCAAATCCTGCCTTTGATGCTAGCTGTGTGACTCTAAGTAAGTCTCTCCACCTGTATGTGTCTTAGGTATTTCTCTAGGATGGGGCAATGAGGGGTCCTGGAGAGTAAGTAAGCCTCTGTGGTGAGAGGACATATTCAGAGTCCCACCTCTGCCATTTGTTACTTGGATGACCTTGGGCAAATCACTTAGCTTCCTGAGCCTCAGTGTCCTTATCTGTAAAATAAGGGAATTGGACCCAATGGCCTGTGAGGTCCCTCCCAGCTCTAAATTTGTGATCTTAAGTCAGAGGTGTCAACATAAGGACCAGATTAAAATGTAATTGGGGAAAGATTTACACGAACTGATGCAAAGTGAAGTGAGCAGAACCAGGAGAACATTGTACACAGTAACAATACTATACAATGATCAACTCTGAATGATTTAGCTACTATCAGCAATATAGTGACCCGAAACAATTCCAAAGGACTCATGATAAAAAATGCTATTCACCTCCAGAGAAAGAACTGATGGAGTCTGAATGCAGATCAAAGTCTACTATTTTTCACTTTTTTTAAATGTTTTTTTTTATCTGTTTCTTCTTTCACAACATGATTAATGTGGAAATATGTTTTACATGATTGCACATATACAAGGTATTGCAAATTACTTACCCTCTTAGGGAAGGAGGAAGGAAATTTGGAACTCAAATCTTTTTAAATGAATGTTAAAAATTGTCTTTATATGTAATTGGGGAAAATAAAGTGCCATAAAAATGTAATTAGGAAATATTTAACAAACTATAAAAATGCAATAGAACATAATGTTAATGTGTGGTTTTGCTAAGTCAATATGTGACAGTAGGGATCCTTAGGTACAGTTTAGTGGTCTCTGTTTCTATCTGAGTTTGACGTCACTGGACTAAGTCATAACTGTACTGTGTTCTGGGTTGATATAGGGAATTCCTCACAAAATCACAGATCCTTTGAGTATTTGACAACCATACATCTGTACATTTCTGTCATCTATGTTACTTTTTGGAGAGATAATTGTGACATCACAGAGAAGAAAAGCTTTCATAAAAATAACATCAAAAGAATCGATAGCAATAGAGGTAGAAACCACTAATTATTAAGAGTTTACGTTTCCCCAGAAAACAAATGTTAAAAATCACACAGAACAGTGTCATCCAGATAAAAAGAAAAAAAATGATTTGCTATACAAATCTTGGTCTGGATAATCCCTGGCGGCCAAGAGCAGTAGCAGTAGATGAAGGGAGTGGGGTTGGGGGTGGAAGAAGAGCAGAATATTATGATGATTTAGCTCTTTGCATGCCTTAGTGTAATCTGGTTCTGTCTAAATCCACAATGTTTTCTCCCATAGAGGATGGCCCCAGGAGGCTTAGACAAGTCTAAGATTATTCTGCTCTTAAGGATTTCAGGGAATCTTGAGGGAGTTGGGAGGGTAAGAATGGGGAGGGAGAATCATTCATTGCACAATTGAGGCCAGAGATCCAGTTTGATCCAGGGATTCTTGGAGCCTTCCTCAAGTTCACCCTCTCAGGTTCAGATATATTCTTCTCCTTTTTGGTCAGCTACCACAGAGCAAGCAAACTTCTAGGAAAATACATTGGTCCCAGCCTTTCAACAGAACTTGAAGGTGGTATCAACAGGAAAGAAAGTGATGGCATCAATTTTATTTTCTTCCCATTAGAAAAAGGTAGGGAGCTTTCCTCATGCCTAGGTGGTGCAGTAAATAGATTGTTGGACTTGGAGTCAGGAAGACTTAAGTTTAAATCCTTCCTCAAACACTTACTAGCTATATAACCCTGGGCAAGTTACATCACTTCTCTCAGCCTCAGTTTCCTCATCTGTAAAATGGGAATGATAATAGCATCTACCTCACAGGGATGTTGTGAAGATCAAATGAGATAACAGACATATGTACATGTATATGTACACACACACACATATGTAACTATACAAAGCTTGGTCTGGATTACCCCTGGTATATCTTGTGTTTACATATGTATACGTATGTGTATATCTATATATCTATATCTATATCTATATCTATATCCACTTTACAAGTATTAAAACATTATATAAATGCTAGGTATTATTATTTAAAAGTTTTTTTTCCTTGCCCATAGTTTCAAATAGTTGTGTTGCTCCATCATTGGGAACACATTAACAAGCCAATTAACCATACTGGCTCAATAGAAGTAAAAAGTTATTTATTTGAATATTAGATTATGAATTATTTGGTGATCAAATCAATCAAGAAAGAACGCGTATCTATTGTATATCAGTGAAGTAATTACAGAGGTCAGAGCAACCTTAGAGATAGTTATAGGATTGAGACTGGATCTGCGATTTTATTGAGATAAAGAACTTTCCAATGAGGAAACTTCCTCTATAAATTCAGGTTGGCATCTTCATGCAACTTGTAGTCTTAAAAGATTTTCATAGAGCCCTGAGAGGTCACATGAATGACTTGCTTATGGTCACATGACTAGCACATGTCATAAGTGGGACTTGAACTCAGGTCTTCCTTGGTTCACTATGCTGCATTGCTTCTTCAAAGATATTTATAAGTTTGTTAAAATGACTTTCTTTGAAGGTACTTAGAGGAAGGCAAGCAAAATTTTCCCTTTAAGTATGAATAATAACTTTCTTGCAACGTATATTTCTTTACCTCCTTCTATACCCATACCCTTCATTGGAGCTGCCTAGATCATTTTTGGATTATTTAGATTTGCTTCACAACTTAAGCATTTTTTGATGTTGTGTCTTTCCTTTCATAAAATATTTGAATAATGTATGTAGCAGTTTTCTTTTGATCAAAACGGATATTGTAAGACTTTAATTGAGCCTTAATCTCATCAATGAGAGTATTCCCTCCAATGATGTAGGTCAACCCATCTATACCTGCCCATCTTTTGCAACTCTCATCTCTGTTCTTCACTATATTCACAAGGGGGTCCATGAAACAATCTTCCTTGCATTCCTGTGGCACTCCATAGATGCAATTAATTGTTCTTTGTCTTTACTGACTCACCTTTCTTTCATTGAATACAACTTTTGCACCACTTCTTCTGTGTAATTCTTCATCTGCAATGTGTTGTCTTCTGATCAAGCTCAGTACAACCTTTTCATTGCCCTTTAGATAATCTTCCACCTCAGGTCTTCAGAGAATATATAGTGTTCCATGACTCATGGACTTAAAATCCCCAGATCATTATTGATGTTGCAAATATGGGCCTTGGTTTCAGAGAAAAGCTTGAGACCATTAAAAAAAAAAACTGTATCATTCTCTAAATAAAGCACAACTTTTCTTATCTCCTCCTGTTTGCCTTTTAGGCCCACCACATTGTTCACTTGCAGTGTCTGTCCCAGATTTGATATATGGACTCTGATGGGTAAGCTCTATAGTTTGTCCATACAATTGCATATCATCATTTTGACCATAGGGATTTTTCATCTGCTTTGTTTTTCCTGTCTGTGTGGTTAGGCCAGACTCTTTTAAATTAATCTGGGATCTCATTTAGGAAATTCTACAATAGCTTGTGGTTTGCTACAATTAGCATAATATCTTCCACAAATAGTAGTATTTGGAAGATCTTACCATCTATAGGGATATTCTTCTTCCATTTGTACTCTATGTTGGATCCCCTCCAGGACAGAGATGAATATATTTGCTGGTGATATGTCCCCTTGTTTTATGCTTAGATTGATAATAGTAATCAGGGCCCTTGAACAAAATTATCTTTGTAGTTGCATCATTCCAGTAATTGTGTATGATTTTTGACATGTGCTTGGGAGACATCTTGTTGGAGGAGATCCTTTAAGATGGCAGTTTGCTCTACCAAAACAAGTGCTTTTTATATGGTCAATAGACAATAAACACTGTGGCCTCTTGTGTTTCCCTCTGAACCAATTTTATGATTGTAAATATGTGGCAACCGGCATATAGTAGGCACTTAATAAATCCTTGTTGATTATCACTAGTAGAAGCCTGCCTATTCCTTTCTAATACCCTTATTATAATGGTAGATCATTCTCAAAAATTTTTTTTTGCATAGATAGGAAAGTAAGCAAATAGATTGGTAAATATTGATGCTCTCTTGATCTCTATTTCCATAGGCAAAATCAAGGTCTAAGTGTTTTTCCTTTTATTTGGAATTTTCCTGCCTTTCTTCTACCTTAAAAATTGATCCGTCCATGCCCTCAAAACTATTTCTTGGATTTCTTCTGAGGGGGGTGTTTAGCATTTTTCTCACTCCCTTTTACTTCAGTGCCATTTCCATTTCTTCCAGCACACATGTAGGGCCATAATACCAGGGCTGAAATGTGATTGCTTCATTGTTCTTAATGATGGAAATAGTTCAACAGAATCTTTATGGACCTGTTCCATATTGCGTCCATTTGTTGTTGTTTAAGTGTGATGCTTAAATGCTCTTGAGGTGGCTTTGTTTAGTTGGGTCTCTAGCCAAGCTTTCTTTAAAGGTGCTTTCCTCCCCTCCCCCTTTCTCTTTTATGAGGTGACGCTTCTCACAATTTTCCATTATCCTTTTCCATAAAATTTTACAGACAATAGGACATTCTAAACTAGAGTTGATCTTGGCTGCCATATTTTTCTGCTTGTCAAGGAGATCGAGTATTTCCTGGCTGAAGCGGTTTTTAGTTTCTTTTAGTCTCCTCTTTATGACAATTGATCTACAGCAGTTAGACTTCTGTATGAAATTGTTCTAAGCAGTGTCAGTGTTCATATAGATTACCTTATTTGCATTTTTAACGGTTTATTTACATTTTACTAGCAGTGACTTCCCAATAACGCCCACCAGAGATGTCTCCTTATAACAGTTAATCAAAACCAACTTATAGAGCACCTGTTTTGAGCAGCACATGCAACCTTCTGTATCTGTACTCCACCACCTCTCTACCAGAGGAGGGTAGCACTAGTCTGTATTTTAAAAGATGGAAAGTCTATTTTGTAATTGTTAGACTTAACAGAATTTGTAATCATAATAGGATAATAAGGAAAACACTAAAAACTAGGTTGGCTTTTTAGTAACATTTGTCTTTAAAATTAAGAAGTAATACTACTTTAACTATAAAATACTGACTATTAGTAGGGGGAAATACATTGGGATATAGAAGGAGGGCATGATGTGAAAAATGTGAAAGATAGAGAGTAAGCTTGTGTGTTCCCAAGTAGCAGTTTAGCTGTAAATATAGCTGGGATGTGCAACCAAAGAAACATCTGGCAAAACACATATTCCTCTAGAACAGAGAATAAACAAAATATCAGAATAAAGGCAAAGGAAATAAACACCAACCTTCAAGATGAAAATATAGAATAAGAAAAATTCTAACAGTTGAAAATCAGCAAATCACTGGAGAAAGAAGTAGGTTAAAATAATTTGACTGGTCAAGAGAAAAGAAGGCACTTTGGGGATGGGTGATGGAAAGAAAACTTCAGCTGGGTTACTGAAAATCCTATCTCAAGTATTTAATTTTTAAAAATGACTAAGAAATGAGGACTAGTAAAATAGACTAATTGGAATTAGGAAAATGCTTTATGTCAGTGAACCTGGAGAACTTTGATGGCATCTGATTTTTAAGTCAGCAAATATAAGTCTTTAGATTCTGGCTGTGCACATGTCACTTTCCATAATAGAATGTAACTTCCTGGAGGGCAGGGACTGTTTCATTTTTGTCTTTGTATCTCAAGTGTCCAAGTACAGGGTTTACTGTAAACTAGGCATGTGATAAATACTTGTTGATTGAATCCAAAAAAAGGATGATGAAAACAGAACTAAAAATGAGGGAGAGTAATCAGGGTCCAATATACTCTAAGGATTATGTTGTGGTTCAGTCATTTCCGTTATGTTCTACTCTTCCTGACCCCATATGGGGTTTTCTTGGCAAAGATTCTGTAGTGGTTTGCCATTTCCTTCTCCAGCTCATTTTACAGTTGAGGAAACACAGGCAAACAGTGTTAAGTGACTTGCCCAAGGACACACAGTAAGTGTCTGAGGCCAGATTTGAACTCAGGTCTTCCTGACTTCAGTCTTAGCACTCTATCCACTGCATCATTTAGAAAGGGCCCTTTCAATCTGATTTGTAACTGAAATCTCTTATATGTGTTGTCTTCCCCATTAGAATCGGAGTGAGCTCCTTGAAAGCAGGGATTGACTTACTTTTTTATTGGTATCCCCAATGGTTAGACCAGTGCCTTGTACATGCTAAGTGTGTAATCAATGCTTTTTCCAAACATTCAATTCTTCTTCAATATTAAAGTTATTGTCTGAGTTGCTCTCTTGGAGCTGCCTACTTTATATCAGTCAATGGAAGATTTTCCAAGTTAATCTAAATACTTTGTATTTATTTATATTATATATATATATATATTTAACATATTATATATAAATATTTATTTCTTATGGTGAAATAACATTCCATTACATTTATATACCACAATTTGCTCACCCATTCTCCTAATGATGGGCACCCACTTTGTTTCTATTTTTTTTTTTTGAACAGCAAAAAGTGTTGCTATTGGACTTTCATCTCCTTGGGTTAACAAGCCAGTAGTGGAGTCACTGGGACAAAGGGTGCATACAGTCTACTAACTTTTCTAGCATACTTCCAAATTGTTTTCCAGAATGTTGGACCAGCTGACAATTCCAACATTTACTGCTTTCATCTGTTCTTTTCTGAACTGATAGGTGTAGGTTGACCCTTAGCATTGCTTTAATTTGAATTTCCCTTCTGACTAGGGATTTGGAAGATCGTTCTATGTACTGATAGCTTGTATTTCTTCTTTTGAAAATTGCCTGTTCTCTGTACCTAAGATCAAAGAAAGAGGAAAAGGACCCATATGTACAAAAAATATTGTAGCAACTCTTGATGTAGTAGCAAAGAACTAGAAACTAAAGGGATGCCCATCTAGTAAACAAATTATGTATGTGAATGTAATAGACTATCGTTGTGCCATAAAAAATGACAAAATGGGCAATTTCAGAGGCATCTTCGAAGACCTCTATGAACTGATGCAGAATGAAGTGAACAGAACCAAGGGAACAATCCATACAATGACAGCAATGTTTTAAAGAAAAATAACTTCAAAAGATTTGAGAACTCTTAGGTCCAGAGGACTAAACATGAAATAAACTACCTACCTTCCAAGAGAGAGGTGATACACTTAAAATGCAGAATGAGACATACATTTTTGGGTATGACCAATGTGAGAATACATTTTGCTGAACTCTGCGTATTTGTTGTAATCATTTTTTCTTTCATTAGAAGGAGAAATAATAAATGGTTATAATAATAATTTATTTTTTAAAATTGCCTGTTCCTATCCTTTTGTCTACTAACCTATTAGGAAATACCTCTTATTACAGTATATTTTCATTGGTTCTCTATGTATTTTATATATCAGACCTTTAAGAATTTCTGCAAAGATTTTCCCTAGTCAATAGCATCTCTTCTTATTCTAGCTGCATTGATTTATTATGCAAAAAGTTCTCAATTTTACATAATCAAAATGGTCTGTCAGTCTTTTATGATCATCTCTATTTTCTGTTTGTTTAATAATTCATTCCCTAAACAGAGTTGTAGAAAGTACTTCCTTCCATTCTAAAATTTTTTGTAGTTTATATGAAATATATATATGATTTACATAAAATTTCTATTTTAATCACTCATCCTCCATTTGGATTCAATGCCTTTCTGCTCCAATAAGCCCTCTCTCACATAACAAAAGGTGGGACTGCATTTGCAATAGCGAGGAGGAATGGAGGCATTGCAGAAATGAACCATCATCATGATCAATAAACACGTTTGAGCGAGTGTCACGAGGGCACCGTGTTAAGCATTTAAACTATTTGTGCTGTTGTATCAATCCATAAAAATCTACCTGTCATCTAAATCTATCTAAATAAGGACAGGAAAGTAGAAAAAACACAATTTGGCAAGATAACATCTATTTATTTTTCAGACTTTTTCAAAGTTGGTGAAAACTGGACATTTTTAATTGATGTGGGACAGTGAGCGTGGCAGAACAACTTCAATTTGAGCCCTGGCATTTCTGGCCTTGTTGTCATTGGAGTTGTTATTCCTTCTCTAGTTTTCAAAATGTCTATTTTCATAAGGCTGAAGTTTCTGGTGTATATGCAGAGGAGCTAGTCTCTTTGGCTGGACAAAGAAGGTGGAGGGCAGCAGCCTGGTGTGAGCATCTGGGGCCCTGGCCTGGAAATTGGTAGACCTATTTCTACTCCTGGTTTTGACATAACTTGCTATGTGACCTTGGGCAAATCATTGAGCTAATCTCTCTCAGCCTCACTTTATTCATCCCTAAAATGGAAGAATTGTTAGCCTAGGCAAGTGTTCCCCAGGTAGTGAACTTTAGGCCCCTGGGGACTAAGAAATTATTTCAAGAAGTCCATGTGTCCCTATATAATCATAACAGACCCTCAGCAGAAGGAATGCAGAATACTCCTAATTTGTATGTACTATTCATTTTCAAATGTCATCACTGATCTAAACCACCCCAAAATTTTCTTTAAGTTCTGAAACTCTATCAGTCTCTGATTGGCATGCAGTGGAGAGGGAGAAAATAACAGCTAGGACCAGGATATGCGAATTGTTTAGGAGATAGGGAAGGCATCTCCCAGGGCCATGTTCTACCTACTTCTTCTAGTCACAAACTCTACCCAGTTCTTCCTTCATCTGACTCACCAGCCATCAGTTTTAGTCTGGTAAATTTTATTTAAGGGGTGTGTGTGTGTGTGTGTGTGTGTGTGTGTGTGTGTGTGTGTGTGTGTGTGTATTGGGGGGTGGAGCAAGATAATAGAGAATTTATTCTTTAAGGAAAGCTTTTTGAAAATAAAAATGATTCATTCATTTTTAGAAGGAGGTGCCTCAGGCATCTGGCCAGCCAAATGGAGGGTTGAATAAATATCAGGAAACGTCAGGTTAAGATGACCTCTTCCCCAATACTTCACCTCTTATCCTACAATGCTACTGTCTGGTTAATTCAGGAAAAGATGGGATGAAGAGTCTTTGGGGGGAGTGGAGGATCTAAATTATGAAGTTAATTGCAATTCTTTTTTTTTTTGATGAGCAATCGGGGTTAAGTGACTTGTCCAGAGTCACACATCTAGTAAGTGTCAAGTGTCTGAAGGTCAGATTTGAACTCAGGTCCTCCTAACTCCAAGGCCGGAGCTGTATCCACTGCACCACCTAGCTGCCCCACAATTCTTTAAATTGGTAGGATGCGTATTGGTCTACTTATGGTATGATGAAGTTTCTTTTTGTACACTTCCCCAATATCTTCTAGGCATTCTCAGGGATGAAAAAAACCCTACATCTTCCAAGGAGGCAAGAAACATAAGAATTTGCCAGATTCTGCAACTGATCTCAGCATAAGCTTAGTGTGACTCCTGAGATATGAAGAAAACTGGTGAGAAGTCAAAGAGAGCAAAATGGGAACTGGAACAAAAAGAAATGTGTTCAGAGACACTTCTCTGCCCCTCCCACCTAAATCACTCTTCTGCCCCAGAAAGGTAGGGAAGATCCTAGGTCCACAGAGTGAATCAAATTACGATTTCCAAATTTTGGTTCAGCCACAAAGTGGAGACCTAGTAGGTGAGATTGATTCAGAGAGGAGTCAGAATTTCTTCTCAGCTTACAAGAGGCCCAGAACCCTGAATCACCCAAACACTGGAGATGCTAGGAAAATATTTTGGACATAGTTGGCTCTATACTCTAGGCTTCTGACTATGCCTAGCGGGAAGGTAGTGGCATCATAGAAACAGGCACTTCTGAGGACTCAGTTGCCTTCACCTAAGGCAGCATCCCCCTGCTCATCACTCTAGGGTGAGGGCTCTTATAGAACGGGAGCTTGATCTGAGCAGCAGCCACAATCTTAGTCCTGGTTTTGGGCTAGGTAAGCTTCCTCCCCTCCCTAGCCCCAGCCCCAGAGGTGCCCCTTTGGAAGACTTATCCTCTTCCTATATGAGTTTGGAAGCCTTCCCTTATTGCATTTAAGTCTTCCTCTTGGAATGAATTTGCTCTCCCAGTTTAGGCAGACTAATCCCTCTCCAGATTCCTCTTGGCTTCCCTAACCTCATAGGAACAGTAGTTACCACTCACACAGGGAAGATAGCCAAGGGGATCTGGGTGCTAATTCACAACTTGTGGAAACCTCTGAGACCATCTCACCCTCTGCCTATCACCTCAGTGTCTCCAAGTGGGAGAGGCAGCCAAAGGAATCCCAAGGGACTCCAGATCCAATGCCTTATACATTAAGAAAAAAATAATGAAAACATTTAAAACCTGAAGGAATTTTAGATTGGCTAGTCCAACATCCCCATTTAAACCAAGAGGAGAAAGGCTTTGCTAGGGGTCAGGCAGGTAATAACAGATTCTCCAACTCTTAAATCAGGGCTTTTTCTCCTATGCCACTTCTTCATCTGTTGGTTAGTGCAACGGGGACCCCTTTTGGAGGCCAAAGCAAGGATCAGAGACTGGGGAATGTACTCTGTATTGAACCTATCCCAAAGCACAGAGTTATCTGGGACACATCTCCACTAGGTCCAGTGAAATCTCAGCCTGGGCTAGGTAAAGAGTAGCAAGGCGTGGACAGGGGCGGGACGGGGCGGGTCTGGCGAACAGAAAAGGACGTCTCCGCCCCGAGTGCTCACAAGAGTAGCTGGTGGAGGGGCTGACCCAGCGCAGATTCCCTGGCAGGCCCCCAGGAACGCAAAGCTGGCTCAGGCCGATCCATTTCCTCTTCTGTACTCCTTCTATCACTTGTACCCCTTCGCGAGCTCAGAGTCCTTCCCTGATCCAGAGCAAGCTCTCTAGGCAGCCAAGGAATCTTCACTCCGGTAAGTGATCAGTGCTTTCTCCTGGCGCCAGTGAGGGGCACCAGCCCGGGCACTGAAGCCGGAGGCATCTGCACCCGGCGCCTTCGCCCTCCCTCCCATCCTGACTGGCAGCTCCTGGTACTGGAGGCGGGGGAGTGGCTCCCATCGCGCCAGTAACTGGGAAAGAAAGCCCCCAGGACAGGAGCCGGAGCTGAAGCATCTGGAAGCTGGAGCCTGCGTCCTGCGAAAGCTGAAGGATGGAAAGCGGCCCGATGCTTCTTGTCTTCTTGTGGCTCATTGGCAAGAGCCTGCTGGTCTCAGGTAAGGAGCCGTGGGCACGCGGGGGCCAGTCTTGAGGGAAAAGCCTGGGGCCAGGCCAGCGTCTGGGGGCCGAGAAGGCGAGGGAAAACCCAAGTCAAAGCCAATCTTGCTTTTGCTGTCGCAGAACCAGGGAGCTAAGGTTTCATCCAGTCAAAGCCGGGTGAACCCACAGGTTATACTGGCGGCCGGAGTGGATTAAGAGGTGGCAGGGGAACGCGCAGCCGGCAAACAAGCCCAGAGCAGGAAGGGGCCTTCGAGCTCACCATCCAACGATAACACCTGCCATTTATTTAGCGCTTCAAAGTTTCAAAACACTATACGTACATTTTCCTCCTTTGAGTCTCACAACAACCCTGTGAGGTAAATGCTACAGGTAACATTACGTCCGTTTTACAAACAAGGAAACGGAGGCTCAGAGAGATTACGTGACTTGGCCACTATAACACTGCTAGTGAGTGTCAGAACAGGAATTCGAACCCAGGTCTTCCCGACTCCAAGTGCAAAACTCATAGATGCCATGCTCTTTCCAATCTACTCCAACCAAGCCCGGTAGTTGACAAATAAGGAAACTAAGGCCCAGAAAAGGGAAATCATTTGCCCTGGGACGCACAGCTACTAAGTAGCGGATCTGGGGATGCTTATCTGACTCCCAGTCCACTGCTGAAGTCTGGTACTTAGAGACGCCTAAAACAAGGCGAGGGAGGTAGGGAGTGGGATGGATGGATAGGTATGTCTCGAGACTCAGGTTCTGGACTGCAGGCATAGCCATAATGTGCAATCGGGCGAAACCTTCCAAAAGAGCCAGTGCGGCCTCTGGGCCTTGGAAAGCGGGACAGAAATCAAGTTGAAGAGTCCCTGCCTCCCAACCCCACCCCCTCACGCCCCGGGACGTTTGGGGAAGGAGGATCTTTTCTCGTGGCCCCTGTGGGGTCTTTGCTGCAGGAGGGAGCTCTGGTCCTCTTCTGGAGGCGCGGGGAGGCTGCGGGAGAATCTTGGGTAACCTCCTTGGACCCGGGCATCTTCAGCTGCCCTCTCCTTCTACGGGACTTTGCACTTGCAAAGCACTTATCGCTTTGTCAAAGCGCCCCCTCTCTGAGACTTAAATCCCTTTGTTTGAAGTGTAAGCCCGAAAATCGGCCCCACAGGAATAGGCACCTTCCACGCCAGTTGCCCTTTCTTGGCTCTGAAACCGCATTTTCCGCGAGATTAAGATTACATAGAAACTCTATGCATTAACCTCCTTTGGGGGCTGTCACAGACACACACGCTGGGAAGGTTGTTTCCCTGCAGCCACACTTTATCGATTTCTAGAAAATAAAAAGGTTCTTCAGTGTTTACATTGAGGCAAAGGGATCCAGACAGCTGAAGCAATTATCTGGATAATTCCTGCTACTGGGGAGTTGGGAAGCGGGGAGAATTTCTTTTGTCTTTCAAAGAAAAGACTCCTCTCCCTCAATTATCCAGATTATCTGTCTACATTGATTGCATTTACCTTGTAATTATTGGGCTCTCCAAGCCTGAGAACTAGGTCAAATGGCTGTCTGCTGCTAAGGCACCCTCCCCCCACCAATCCCGCCAGCCCCTTATATTTAGCGTCCAGGTCTAGGGTCCAGAAAATGTGTGGAGTATTTGGATTCCAGAAAGAAGTGACTTTCTTTTAAACCCAGAGAAAAGAACTTAGCTTTTCACGAAGGGGCCCTCCTCAGCGATGGGAGCAGCCTTGCCCTCCAAACAGTAGAGAGGGAGCTCTTGGGATTGATTCCGTTAGTGGCAATGATTCATAATTGCTGCCTTCAAGTTCTTCACACAGAAGCACTGTTGTCTTTCCTTCTGAGTTCGAGCAGGGAAGGGTAGCAAAAGGATTAATTAATTAACATTGGTTATAAGCTTTGAAAATAGAAGCAGCTTTTTGAGTAATGGTATAATCATTTCTTATTCTACAATTTATGTCTTGAAAATGTAAATCTGTAACCAACCACCCCTCAAATGCCTGCTGACTGTAACAGAAACAAGAATTTACACTAATTAAATTATGTTAATAAGTTAAATTTGTATACTGTATTGGTCCTTAATGAAGTTGTTTAATGAAAAAGCTAACCTAGACTCAACTGCCATTTTTTCTTGGATGAATTACTTTTGAGTTGTATTTGTCTTTTTTCCCCCCCAACACTGCTTAGGTGATTTCTGTGTGGGCAATAGTTTGCACGAATAACTTTAATCAACTTAGTTTATCTTTGGTCTTTTTATTTATTTTTTTTTTTGGTGTCCCTTTCCCCCACTTTCACCACATTACTCCAAAGTGTGCACCTATAGAATGGATTGTTTTTCATATCAAACTACTTATTTCCAAACACCAACTTGTGTTTCTCAATCTAATGGAATTTTTAAAAAAAAAAGTTTTATGGATTTTTTTCCCCATTATTGTCTCTTCCCAATATCTTTATACTACCGAAGCCTCCATAGGAAATAACTAGGTAAAACAAAGGGGTACATCCACAGTGTAACACTCCACACCTCTCTGGGAGGATCCAGTTTAGTGTTTTTTTAATCAACTTTAGGGATGCTGTATTAACCTTAATTTATGTTTTTCTACTGTCCTTAGGAAAAGCAAACTTCTAAATAATTTTTAAGGTTTTACGTTGTCTTTGGAAAGCATTATTTCGTTACACATTTGGTGCAGAGGCAATTATTCCTTTCTTAATGAAAACTTTTGTAATACCAAGCTGATAATGGATGTTAAGATCATTGCCAAGTCAAAACCAAAACCACATGCATTCTGGGACCTATTGACAAAGTTTAAGTTCCTATTTTTTAACTACACTATTGTTCTAGGGAAAGGTGGTGGAGAGTTGAGGCTTTAGCCAAAGATCCAGGCAAGAATATACCTTGCCTCCAGAGGGAAAAGGAGGAGCACGGGGAGATTTTAGGAGAATGGGTTTTTTTGCCACAATTTTTCACATTGACTATGCCTTTGGATCGGATGGGATGGGATAAGATATAGAATAAATACCTATCCTTTCTCCTTCACTTTTCTTGTGCTGCCATATGGTTATGTCAATAAGTATCCATTTTTTTCAAGTGATTCATTTTGGGGGGATCATCTCAATGGGCAGACACAATATTGATCATTTCCAGTAAATTTATGCTCTGTTACACTGGTTAAGACAGTAGTGTTTTGGTACTCAGTCATTGCTTGTCAGATGAATTTCCATATTGTGCAGATGAATTTCCAGATTGTACATAAGTGCATCTTAAAATGGAGGTAGGATTTGATTCTTCTTCTGCAGAATGGGGTATAGTGGACACACTTTCCCATGGAGTTGTCCTGGTTTCCAACTATGGGCAACCTTTTCTTATCATCAGTTTGTGAGCAGAGCCGTGAGTCATTGGCTCTGTGTTCATCAGCTGGAATTCTTGCCTGTATCTCTAGGGAGCTACTCTGTACATTATTTGATGTTGTGCTGAGTTTCCCCCTGAACCCTTCTTTCCCCCCCCTTCCACTTCCTCCTCAAGGACAGCTACCTTGAGCAATTTTTTCAACCTAGTTAAGAAAGGAAATATTTTTTTTTAAATGGCATAAAGGCTCACAGATTCTCCAGGTTGTATAAAGGAACTCTGCTCATACAGCACAAAATACATTCTGAGCAAGATTCATTAATCAGCAGTTTATGCAAATGTGTGTATCCTACATTGTATAAGAAATGTAGTCCAGGACTTTCCCAGGGGAGTGAGCTCATCAAATGAAGGTTCATTTTATTTCAATGTCACATATCCTTTTGTAAGACCTTGAAGTTGGCAAGGCAGGAAAACAGGAACTCCACCCTCGCTCCATGAATCCCTGAGCTGCTCTCCTAGTTTATGACCATCTGCCCATTCTTCCTGTTATGACAAAGCTTGTGAACTTTTACTAGAAATGGTGAAAAGTAACTTTTCAGTTCTGACATAATAAATTACTAAAGGGCTAGTCAGTCCAAAAGCAAGAAGTTTGCTTTGTTTTGGGGATCTTTTTCCTGTTGGGATTGCTCTGACTACGTTCATCTCTCTCTAGGTTTGCCTACTGTTTCACCTGATCCCCCAGTTCTCAGTCCACAAAAAGACATACTTACTGTAACGGCAAATTCGAGTCTTCAAATTACTTGCAGGTAAGGAGTTCATTAAAAAAAATCCTTTGGATTTCATGATTATATTGCTGCTAATTTGTTTGTAAATGTGGTACTGAGAGACCTTCCTAGGTAGAGTCATGGTAGGTAAAAATTGACCTAGACTCTCTGTACACTGACTCTATTTGCCATGAACAGCCTAAGATGTGGATCTGTTTAGTTAGACACTTTAGGGCTAGATCTCCGAATGCTCAGATGGAGATGGAGAAGTCTAGGATGAAACTCTTGGGCTAAGTGACCCTATAAATGGTTCCTGAAATATTGTGAGTTTTCCTAAACACCTAGAAGCTCATATTCCTCTCTCCCTCTCAAAGAACTTCACACCTTGATAAAATTGATTGTGGAAGTGAAAATTTAGCATTTGTATATTAGTATTCTTGTGCAAACACTCTGCATAGATAAAGGACTGACTTCGACTATTTTAGAATTCCTATCCCTGCTTTCTACTGTGTGTAGCCACACTGTTGATTTGGCTAATTGGGTAAACAAACTTCTCCACAGGCAGAAGAGGCACACAAGGCCACTCTTCATCAGAAAAGATGGAAGAGCTCTGGTGTTTATCTCTGAAAATCCCCCAGCATATATCAGTACAAGTATACTTTTTAGGGAAGCAGAAAATGGTGGAAGAATTTTGTATGATTTCAAGAGGGCTAGAAATCTACAAAAAGACTGATTAAGCTCTTGTTGAAATGGCTCTCATTTCACTGAACAGCAAGGAATTGCTAGATCTAAAGGAGCCATATGGGTAAATCCAACCTTAAATCATTTGAACCAGATGCATTCCTACAGTAAAGCCTCTAGGACACCTATATCCTTATTAAGTATAAGTCTCGGTCAGGCAGTGTTCTCCATACTTTAATACTCCCACTGGAGCCCATGGAAGTCCATCTTCCCTCCAGTGATAAAGATCTATGAGAGACAGTCTGTGGTTCAACAATCTTCCTCTAGCCCTCCCTTCCTGGATAGACCAGGACACACCTTTTTCCAGTACCTATTTAGGAAAAGGATACCTGAAAACCTCACCTATTAAACTCTATGTAGAAGGCCAGATTTATTTGGGCAACATAGTTGTATGGGGAAGGGGGGAGGGATAGAGGATAGGGACTGGATTTATGATTTCATTGGTGTAGGGAGCTTTCAGTGAAGAATTTCCTTTATTAGTAAAGGTTAACACTTCTCTGCAACTTACAGTTTCAGCCCTAAGAGATTAAATGATTTGCTCAGAATCACACAGTCACTGTGCGTCAGAGGCAAGACTTGAAGCCAGGTCTTCCTGGCTCTGAAGTCACTATGCCTTGATGCCTTCATGTAAATCTAATTTTAATCCAAATATAAACTTGTACCTTTATTAGAACAGACAGATACAAGGGACATGCCAACTTCCTCTTTGAATCTTGCACAGGCAGTCAACTCACTTTGTTGAGTGAGTGAATGAATGAATGAATGAATGAATGAATGAATGAAACCAGAGTTGTCTAAGGGAACTTCTGAATCCAGTTCCTATGGCATTCCTTTGGGTGAGAATTTGACCTGTTGCTTTGGGAAGAAGGCCTTGAAGTAATGATGAATTTATGGCCCATACAACATTCAGGCACAAATCCTTTGTCTCCATATAGCTTACAGCTTTGTGGTATGGGAATTCCATAGTCTAACCTAGAACCATTTATTTTCTCAGAGGCCAGAGAGACTTGGACTGGCAATGGCCCAACAATCAGGGCAGTTCTGATAATCGAGTAAGGGTGACTGATTGCTGGGACGGTCCCTTTTGTAAGACACTCACAATTACAAAAGTGATAGGAAATGATACTGGAGCCTACAAGTGCCTGTACCGGGACAACTGTGTGAGCGCAAGCATTTATGTCTATGTTCAAGGTGAGTGGTTCTAATTGACTTCCCACGTGATTTCCCAGTCTCAGAACAAAAGAGGAACAAAAGACATTGAAGCAGGACAAAAGGCTTCCTCTAAATGCTATCTGCAGACCAGAAGCTACAAAATTCCACCCATGCAAAGTTGTTCAGAGACTGCAGGTCTCGTTCATTTGTTTCAGAGTCTGGTCTGCTGTGCTCTTTTCCTTAACTACGTTGGTTCTTCTCTCTGAGGCAGTGGGCAATCCATGTTTATGATGCTCCACAATGACATTCCCACCTTCCCTGAAAGCATTCAGCTGTGCATCCCAATTGAAATCATGCATAGGAAGATTTTGGGGTGAAGTTGAGGGAGAAAGTATAACTGTTGAAGTATGAGCACTCTGAAACAGGAGCACTCTGTGTGTGTGTGTGTGTTTCACTTGTATTTTATGAGAAAAATTTTAATGATCCTATTTTTTGCTTGTAGAGCAATGGTCCTTTGGCTTAAAGGTATATTCAATGGTACCACACCATATGGAATTTAGTATCTATAATATCAGAGATAATGAATGAATTAACAGATCTTGCTTTCTAGGATTTATTACTTGAAATGGGGTTTTAGATTTACAGCTGAATGGGACCTCAGGTGTTATCTTATCTAACGCCTTCATTTTACAGATGAGGCTCAGAGAGGAGTGTCTTACTTAAGGTTATATACCAGTAACAAATAGAAGGGTTGAACCCAAGCCCTTTAACTCCAAATCCAATGCTTTTTCCAATGTACCATGCCTCCATGAACTATCTGGGTCAAGGATTTCTGTTATTGAGACCCAGGGTGGCACTGAAAGTCCTGTTGCATGTGTGCACGTGCACACACACACACACACACACAGAGCATCTAAGTGTATTGTAATCCCCTGCTGATTTTAGTTATGCCACAAAGACCTCATCAGCAAACTGATTTAAATTAAATTTGAGGCGCAGTGACTAGTGTTTTGCTTGGGTATGCTGAGATTTCAGTGTTCCCTGAAGATGACTGGGTAAGATTTCCCCTTTCAAAGAAGCATTTCATTTGCAGAGAAAGACTCCAATCAGCTCTTCAAATCTTAAATGCATGTTCCATTTGCATTTCAATTGCACAACGTTCTCCTTTCTTTGAAGTAATGGGAACGACCTCAAAATAACGTATACCACCGTTGGATTGCACAAGACTTAAGAATGTTCATTACATTTGCCAGGTGTAGACATAACTCATGTATAGAATGCTTCTGCTAAGACCTCTAAGGCTCTCTGTACCATAGCCCCCTCTCCCTGCATATCTCCCCAGCCCTCCTTTCTTTTTCTCCTGAGTTAAAAGGCCATTCTCCAATTTACTGTACCAGGCAAACTTCAGGATGGGGATGCTTCAGTTCTTTGTGAATCTCTGGCTTCTTTTGATCTGGCAGGCTGAAGAGATCAGTCTATCTCTGGAGACTACAAGGATTTCCTGCTCTTAGCCTGGCTGGAAATGTTACAAGGGGAACATCTCCTATAATATTTTGATATTTCCTTCTCTCAAGTCAGGAAGTACAGAGACATGTGACAATTCATTTCACAAAGTAACAGTAAATATTTTGTTTGGGGAGGATGGGTGGTTGTTTGGGTCCTTTTTGTTTATTTCCTTTTGGGGGGAGACAATGAAATAGAAGCCACTTGCCAGAGAATCTTTTAATGGCATCCAAGAGTTAATTCAACTTCCAAGGGCATGTCCTTTAAGGGTAAGGAAGTCACGCCATATTTTCATTGCATGCAGATGGAAGGTAGGATGTCATACCAAGAAGGTCAGTGCACTGTGTATTTGGAACTTTCCATGTCTTTTGCAGAGTACTTCAAATGTCCTGTCCTGTCCAAGGTTATGAATGAGCCACAATGTTCTAGAAGTTGAGCTGTCCAAACCCGGGGTCATGAGGATTTACAGTGGAAAAAGGGTTGTCAGTATGTTCCCCTTGGACAGCTCTCCAATCTCTTGTTCTGGGCCTCACTTGTCTCCCCAACTTTGCTTCCTTAGTCTTCTGACCCAATTCCCTTATGCAGTGGGTAGAGTTAGGAAGTGGGGCCCTGGCCCCATCAGGTCTTGCTATGACACGTGTCTGGTCAAGTGGCAAATGTCAGACCTCCTGCTTTTCTGTCCTCTGCAGCTGCAGAGGAAATAGAGACTCTCCTATCTGAGGGGATGGGAGTAGGGCTGGGGAAGAGATAGTTGTCTTTCCTCTCATCCATGTTTTAACTGTTTCTTCATCAGCCTGGCTTGGAATCCATAATGCATCAGGTTTGGGAGGCCAACTCATTCATCAGCTTGCCACTGAAATCTGCTGGCTTTGTTTGTCCTCTAGTCTAAACTATCCCTGTCCGAAGGGATAAGGGTGCTTTCCCACCCATTTTGTGCATTTTATGCAACGTTGAATGACCATAAAAATCCTTCTCTTCTTTGCTAAAGTTTTGATGGATTTTCTTCCCTTTTCTATTGTGTATACTCCACGTTCTTTGGTCACAGCACTACTCACATGAGTGGAAATTTTTCTGGGCGCCTTTCATCTGTGGTATAGAAGCTGCCTTGAGTTTGGATGGAATGCTTCAGCCCTAATTATTAATTTAACATGAAGCAGGCAGTTAGCCTTCATAATCTTAAAATTATGCAGCTTTAGGACATCCTCCTGTATTAACTCCTTAAACTTTAATTTGAGATTTATTTCCTCATATATTTTAGGTCCATTGATTTGATATTTGCAAAAGGATTCATTACTGTTGTTTCCACATAGTGAGGTGAAGAAAGCTAGCTCAAAAGTTTCCTTTTCGTAGAGTTAAAAACATGGTGTAGAAAATCCTGTAGACACTGATTCACTCTTTTATTGCAAAGCCATATAGTGATCAGTTGGAAGGGAAGGGAAGGGGAAGGGAAGGGAAGGGAAGGGACGGGAAAGGGAGAGAAAAAAAGGAAGGGAAAAGGAAAGGTGAAGATTGCTTCTATGACTGGTAGCAGTGTGACACAGCTCTGGAGTCAGCGTCTCTTCTCCCCATGTCACTTAACTTTTCTGGGCTTCATGTTTCCTCGTCTGTGAAAGGAAGGAATTGAACTGGATGCCCTCTGATGTCCTTTTCAGCTCTGGGTCAGTGGTCCTCTGCTCTTCCAGGGGTTGTGCTCTCCTATCCCAGAGGCTGAGATGCTTGTTTTGATAAACACTGTCACCTTTATTCTTTATCCTTCCCTTCACCTCCAAACCTCACTCTGCCCCTATAAAAGATACTTTCCAGTAACCTTTGGGAACAAGCCTCTACACTGAAATCAAAGCTGAGGATTAAGCAACATATGGATGCATTTGGACAATATGAACTCTCCTAAACAACATAGCTGGTTTTTAAGACCTGAATGGTGGATGTAGTTATCCTGTATGTTGGTAATCAGAGGAAGGCATGGTAATTAGCCCAATGTCCTAGATAACCCCTTTAATTTAGATAATCAATCAACACATTTATTAAGTTCCTGAGCTGGGTGCTAGGCATATGAACATATAAAGGAAATTATTCTTACTCTTAAGGAGCTTACATTCTAAGGGTTAAGGAACTATATGTTAATTTATCAGTTTATAAAGAATAAATACAAAATAAATACAGGGTAATTTTGTGAGGAGGGGATAAGCAATTCTGATTTCAAATTTTAGGCAAGATATTCAAAGTGAAAGTTAGTTGCCAAGTTTTTTCTGTCTTCATTGTGCAATTCAGAACAAGTTGAGGGGGGTGGATGGGGAGAGAACAGGCAAGGCTTCATGTAGAAGGTGAAATAAAATGAAATTCAATGCCTTCATTGCCAGAATTCATGGAAGGAAGACTAGCCTTACTCTGGTGCCGTAGACGCTCTTGAAAACGTAAACCCAGATAGCCGTGATGCTGATTTCAGCAACTTCCAAATAGGGAGAGGAATATTTGTCAGCTGGGGGAAAAAACTATTAAGAAGTGATAAGAGGAATGGCAATGAAAGTGGAGTATTTTATTTCATAGTATCGTGCCAAACTAATTCTATCATGATGTGCTCCAAGTGACACTCACTAATTCACTTATGGAATGAAATATTCCTTTAGATTACAGATCTCCATTTATTTCATCTGTAAGTGATCAACATGGTGTTGTATACATCACAGAAAACAAAAACAAAACCGTTGTAATCCCATGCGTCAGTTCCATCTCAAACCTCAATGTGTCACTATACGCGGTAAGTCCAATTCTTCTTTTGTCTATGGTTGTTTATATGGTTTGTTAAGACTCTCACTGTTTATAAAAGGCACAGATATTTCATATAGAGTGTTTCAAGCTCACACGGGACATGTCTAGTAAGAGATTTAAAAGCCAATTTTGGAAGGATTAGGATAGACAATTTATGGTTTTAAAAATAGGAGACAAAATAAGAGGGGATTAAGTAAAATGCATTCAGGCTAAATTTGTACAGTTTTCTCTTTGAGATGCCAATTGACCATTAATGTTTCCCCAGAAGTATCCAGAAAAGAGGTTTGTTCCTGATGGTGAAAAAATTTTCTGGGATAGCAAGAAAGGCTTCACTCTTCCCAGCTACATGATAAGTTATGCAGGCATGGTCTTTGTGAGGCAAAAATCAATGATGAAAGCTACCAGTCTCTTATGTACATCGTCGTGGTTGTTGGTAAGATGACAATTACTTTTCTTATTATTCCCACCTAATAATGATCACCAGATCATAGATTCAGAACTGGAGGAACCCTTATAGGTCATCTAATCCAATCTTTTCATTTTACACATGGGAAAACTAAAACCCAGAGAGGTCAAATCATTTGCTCAAGGTCACACAGCCCAAAAGCCTGTAATACAGGGGAATATTGGGTCCTATAGCACTAGTTTTCCACAGGCTAGCCTATGAGCCTGATTCCATCTCTCAAGTTCCTAGGAGGACTTAGAACCTGGAGAAATCCTTCAGGGACAAAGCATCCCAAGAAATTTAAAAAGCAAGTGTGTTACTGCATCATTGGGAAAAAAACATATACTCAAGTTTCAGATTTTTTTTCTTTTGCTTTCTGTTTTTCCAATTTACTTCCTACAGGGTACAGGATTTATGAGTTTGCTCTGAATCCCCCTCACAGTGTGGAACTGGCTGTTGGAGAAAAGCTTGTTCTGAATTGCACAGCAAGGACAGAACTCAATGTGGGGATTCACTTTCATTGGGAATATCCTTCTTTGAAGGTAATACTCACAAAGCAAACCAGACCTCCAGATACCTTGATAAGAATCCTTGCGAGGGACTCACTCTGGTGAGATGTGACAGCTTCTGGCCAGATCAGCTCTCAGAATCTCTTTAAGTTTTAAAGGGACCACAGAGCATAAAGCATCCAATGTTGGGGAGGAAGAGGGTGAAGCGAAGTGTGCAGAAATCATCTTTTCCCCTCTGTTAAAATGAATATTGTTTTTTTTCTTCCTGGAAAAATTATTTCCCCCCATTTCTATCTTGTATAATATTTGTTGTCTGTCCAAGTCGTGGCTGCCTTTGCTACTCTCAGGAGTTCTGAGGTGGTCAGGGTGACATCGAATCGTGTTGGACTCTGCCCTTCTTGGCTGTGTCTCTCTGGCAGTTCATCTTCATCTTGCACTCATGGCTAGAGCTTTTGTCCTATTTCTAATTCACCTGCTGTCGTCTAGTCTTTCTTGCTCCAGTTGTTGTCTCTGTAATCTTAAGGGTTCACGAGTTACTGTTATCAACGTTAAACAGTATTTTACCACAGGGCAAGATGCCTTTCAGTAAGACAAAATATGTTGTCACTCGAATGGCTAGATGCTGACTGGGTAATATATTATTCTGGGGTTGGGTGTTGAATTAAATCCAGGCATATGCCACAGTCAACTCGATCAAGAGAATTGTTAAATTTTCAGCACAAGGATTTGCAACTTGGAAATTGGCAAATGCTACAAATTGAAGGGTTTGATTTATTGTTTTGTTGATTTCTAGACTTTAAAAAGTGATGTAGAAAATCTTAATAATGTAGAATAAACTTAAAAGTGTGCCGAGTGTACATTATGTTAGGAGGAGGAGCTGGTTGTTTAATATTTACCAGCATGTCCCTGAGTAAACCTCTCTTTCTCCAGCCTGAAATACGGGATCTGAAAGCTCCATTCGGAAATGAGCGTAAGGAATTTTTAAGCACCTTGACTATAGAGCATGTAACCCGGAGTGATCAGGGCTGGTACATCTGTGAAGCATCCAGTGGGCTGATGACCAAGAAAAACAGCACATATGTCACTGTCCATGGTAAGACATCCATCCTCTTGAACTGATTGAATGTTTTCCAAAAAAAGCCTGTGGCTTTTGTTGGCCCTTGCCCTTACTGGCAAGTCATTATATGCTTTCAAGACAGTTCCAATCATATTAGTGCTGTCTAAGTCAGTGATCTCATAGAACATTGTGTTACATGCTCTCGACTTGTGTTTATAGATTCTTTGCCTTGCTACAATCTTGTGATGACTAGTTCCTGGAAACTAGAATTTAAATAAACTTAGATTGGCTAAAAAGCCTTGGCTCTGGGTTACCTGGTATAGTACCATGATGCACACTCTCTAGGCCTGCCTTTCCCTTCTGACAGGGCAGCTCAGACTGCCACATACTTGGTTTTTCATGCAATTAAAAAAATGAAACCAAAACAACCCACTCCAACGAAGTGACATTTAAATTTCTTGCTGCGTTGTGAATGTTGAGGGTTTTCAATGGTTTCCACAATTGCTTTCTTGCAGAAAAGCCTTTTGTTGCCTTTCATAGTGGAATGGAATCTTTGGTGGAAGCCAAGTTGGGTGAACGGGTCAGAATCCCTGTGAAGTACGTGGGCTATCCACCACCCGAAATAAAGTGGTAAATATTAGAAATCAACACCAAGTATTATTTTCTATAAAGGCAACCTGTTATCACATACTAAAGATGGTTGGGTTTGTTTGGTTTATTTTTGTCCTTGCAGGTACAAAAATGGAAAAGCCATCGAAAGCAATCATACAATTAAAGTTGGCCATGCTCTGACAATTACAGAAGCAAGTGAAAAGGATGCAGGAAATTACACTGTTCTCCTCACAAACCCCATCACAAAGGCGAGACAGAGCCATGTGGTCTCCCTGGTGGTGAATGGTGAGCCCGAGAGCTTTCATCTCACTCTTCTTACTTGAAAGTTACTGTAAAGAACATCTACATCTCCTTTGGAGTCAGATGCCTTATTCCTTCTGCCATCCTTTCCATAGGTTGTTTCTCAGTAGGCACTAGATAATGCTTATTGACTGACTTCTCTCAAGCACCGATCTACATCTAGGAAAGATTAAACGTGTTGAATTGAAGGCTGATCTGGGATAGTATGGAGTGAGTGTAATGAGGGGGGGAATATATATTGATTATATTCAAATCAGTTTCTAGGTCAGAATAAATGAATGATCATTTGTGACTGTAATACTCTGCAAATACTCAGAACAGCATTTGGCAACATGGTGAGAAGGAGCTTAGGAGCAATTTAGCCTAAGATCATAAGACATATACATGGCATACAGATGTGTGACAGTGGGGATTGGGGGAGGGTCAGATTCTCCTTTTGGATTTATTGAAAACCTTTTGCTGATCTTATCAGCCATCCTAGCAATGATTCTTTGTTTCAGAAGGTTTCACAAGTTGGCATAACCACATCAAGTTCAGTGTAAACCATTCATTTGTCAGGAGTCACTTTGAGTTTATAGAAGAGAGAGAAGCTTGAATTTTATTTGAGTATGTGCCATTTTCTGTCTCCATTCCCCTGGCATTATAAATCTGAATGGTGGTTCCTTCTCGCAACAATCTGATCCACTCTACCCATCCTTCCTGTTGCCCCCAGTCTGTCTGTTATCTTGTGGTTCTGCTGGAGAAACCAACTTCTGGGAGTTTTCTAAGCTAATGTATCCCCCTCTAACCTTAGGGTCCTTAGGTTATACCAGTAGGTCAGATGACAGTGTCATAAGTGTGAAGAATATAGAGGCGGGGCAGATGGGAAGACCTGCAGGGCATCCACGGCAGGGCAGATAGGAAGGCATCTCACCAGGATGATGGGAAGATGGACAGTGAATAAAGTTATACTATCAGTAGTATGCAGGAAATAACTAAATGTATGCCCAGGTTATAAATTTGTTGAAGAGGGGCAATTTAAAGAGTTTGAAATTCTGGATTGGTAGTAACAGGCGAAGTGTTTCTCACTAGGATCTCTATCTGAAGAAAGGCTTCAGGCATGTGGAAGTAGATAAGGAGGAGGGTGGCACATTATGTTGATGAGATGCTTTTTATTTTCCAGTTTTTCACATCCCTTATCTCATTTGATCCTTCCCAAAACCTTGTGAAGTAGGTAGGTCAAGGATCCTTATCATGTCCACTTTACAAATAAGCAAATTTTGACACCATGGTTTAAGTAGCTTTCCTGAATTTGTATGGCTAGTTGTGAGCTCAAGTTGCCTATGTCCTAGTCCAGGTGTGGAGATAGTTTTATATTTGCAGATAAATAAATATATAAAATACATGCATGCCTACACATGTGTACATGTATAGTGTACATATATATGAATTTGGGCAAATCAATTCATTCTTGATTCCCAATTTCCTTATTTGTTCAGTGTCTCAAAAGTTTTAGTGCAGCTTTAAGTTTTAATAACTTCAGAAATATAAGGACTACGTATTTACAAAAAAAAAAAAAACCAAACCCGAACCCAACACTTTAAAGGCCATTTGTTTAAATTTTAAAATATTGTTGTGTTTCTCATTAAAATTCAAAATAACCATTATCTTGTACTGTAAGTTAACCTAGGTCAGAAGTGTCAGGCGCAGCCCTCAACACTCCTAAGTATAGCCCAAACTAGATTAAAATATACTTGGGAAATATTTAACAGAATAAATAAAAATACAGAGACTATAGGTAATATGTGGTTTTCTAAGTCAGTATGTGGCCACAGGGATATTTATGTATGGTTTAGTGGTCTCCATTTCTATTTGAGTTCAACTTAAACTAAAAATTAACATAAAAAATTCATTAGTCAAAATTCACAAAACCAAATAAGTATGTAAGTTTATAGCATTTATACTTCTGAAATGAAGCTTAAAACAACACTGACACTTGAGGTGCATGCACACACACGGAGAGACGTATGTATGTATGTGAAGGGTATTAAGGACTGTTAAGGGGTCCCCTGAACTTGTCTTTTTGAGTTGTGTTTCTGGAAAATATGGCAACTCATAAAGACAAGTTTGGGGACCCCTTAACAGTCCTTAACAAGGGTAAAATCAACCATTTTTTTTAAAAAAAATGGAGTAGTCATTAGCTGCTCAAAACCTTTCCTTGCCTTCCTAAGGGCTGATGAGCTGCCCATGACCTGAGTTTTCCTCCTCTCTAGTTCCACCCCAAATTGGTGAAAAATCTCTCATTGCCCCTGTGGATTCCTACCACTATGGCTCAATGCAAACCCTGACATGCACCGTGTATGCTGTTCCTCCACCACTCGATATCCATTGGTATTGGCAGTTAGAAGAAGCATGCACTTATAACCCCGGGTAAGTACAACCCAGCCACTTGATTGTCCTTTGGCTTGGTGGTTTCCTCTGCTAAAATTGCCCCCTCACAGAAGCTGACAAGTTTGCACTGAGATCTGTTTTGCTTAGTCACTGAGCCTAGGTTCCCTCCACCTTTCCTTACTTTATTAATTGCCTTTGTTTTCTGTAGTCCTCTTCGGGGTCAGCTGGCCCTCTGCCTCTCTGGGAAAATTAAAACCTATCCATCTCTCTTTTCAGGCCATTCTAGTTGCATAGTGGCCAGAGACCCTTACCTCTTCACCAAACACAGGATATTTTCTATTTATGCTCATTGTTAATCTCTGTGTTTCTCCATGCGCCAATAAGTTGCTGAATATGATGCTTCTTCTTATCTGTGAGAAAGCCCATCTCCAAGAGGAAGTGTGCTGATTGATGTTAGGGAATGATGGAAAGAGCTCCAGCCCTCAATGCCTGAAGCTTTGCTTATCAGGCTCCAACACAAGGCCAGACATCCTTAGGAAAAAAAAAAAACACATCTCAGCAACCTCTACCACCACCCTAAGTCTTCCACTTCCTGTTGTTGTTTTTAAAATGACTACCGCTAGCTTCTTCCTCAGCTGCTTGATCATTTCCTACACGAGGGCCACTGTCCTCAAGAAATTCCTATAAGGAGCCCGGTGGTTTTCAGTCTCCCTGTCTTCCTTTGAACTAAATTAACTTGAATTGTCCAGTCTCTCCAATTTATGAATGAAGTTTTGTGCCCAAAATAGCTGCTTCCCTCCAGCATCCTGAATGGATCAACCAAATTGCTAGAACACTTTCCTCCAGTTCTGGAAGTCTGATTTCTATTTGGCACAAAGGTCTTGGAATATGATGAGATCCATTTAAAATGCTTCTAGGAACATGCCAACCAAACTGTGGTTCTTTTTCCTGTCCATTGATCATGGCCCGATCTAAATTTTGTCTCTCGCAGGCAAGCTGGCTTAGTGACAAACCCCTACACCTGCAAGGAGTGGAAAAACATGGAGGATCTAAATGGGGGAAATCCCATTGAAATAACCAAGAATCAATTTGTCATGATTGATGAAAAAAACAAAGTAAGTTGAAAATGCTTGGATTTAAGTATCTGTAAATTTACAATGTCTTTTTTCATTGAACTCAATTCACACACATTTATTGAACACTTACCATGTGCAAGGCATTCTGCTAGACACTGGAAATTCAAAGACAAAAACAAAACTTGTTGCTGATCTGAGGAATTTTGCATTCTACTAGATGAAAGTTGCAGCAGTGATGTGTAGGAATTTTGGAGATTAATAATCAAATATGTTGGAAGATTATTCCTATTTTAAACATGGTCTTATTTTAAAGCATCTATATCTATATGTTTACATTTCTACAATTTTTTAATATAGTAGAGATAGAGATAAGTGTGGGATAGTTGACAGTGTACTAGGCTTGTAATCTAGAAAATACATTCAAATCCTATCCCTGACATTTACTAGCTGTGTGACCATGGGCAAGTCATTTCATTTCCATGTGTTTTAGTTTACTTCCTAGGACTTACATATTAACTTATAGACAGGTTGCAATCTCCATTGGAGAAGAGAGTTCTAATATTATCCCTACCTGAATGAAATAATAGATACTTTGAGTGTATTTTTTATCATGATCTAATCCAGAATAAATTGGGATCCTCTATGATTCCCAGCATACATATATGCACACACACACACACACACACACACACACACATATATTTGTGTATACATATATTTGGATAGATTGTATAGCAGTCACAGTACTGAGGAATTTACAAATGTGCACAAATCTGCCTTTAAATCTGAATATGCACGTATTTCAGTCACTTCTGACTCTTCATGACCTCATTTGGGGTCTTCTTGGCAAAGATATTAGAGTGGTTTGCTATTTCCTTCTCAAGTTCATTTTACAGATGAAAAAACTGAAGCAAACACTGTGACTTGCCCAAGATCACACAGCTAGTAAGTGTTTGAGGCCAGATTTGAACTCAGGAAGATGAGTCTTCCTGGCTCCACCCCTTTGGCAAACATAGGATATGAAATTGTTTGGTTCTTCCGCAGACTGTAAGCACCATTGTGATTCAAGCAGCAAATGTGTCGTCCCTGTACAAATGTGAAGCTGTTAACAAAATAGGACACAGTGAGAGGATTATCCCCTTCCATGTGACAAGTAAGCAAATAGCATATGTGTGTGTGTGTGTGTGTGTGTGTATGTATGTGTGTGTTGGAGGGGGAAGAGGGATCTCCACCCATCTGCATGTAGATGCTAAGTTGTGTTACTCTTTTGATCACTTCTCAATCATAGATGCTCCATTGCAGGAATACTTAGTCATTTTTTTCAGAGAAGATGAGGCTTATCTTATTGTCACCTAGAAAGTAAACTATTCAACTCAGTCCATAAATAGCAAGTGTAGAATTCATGCATGTTCATTGATGGAGATAGTATGGTTACATGCATCTTATTGTGATATGATGAACAAATTTTTAGAAATCTGTTTCCAAAAGGTTTGTATTTCATAGCAAAAGTAGAGATATGGTGACTCTCTGGTTAATCAAAACTGGGTAATTTTGGCCCCACATCTACTTAGGGATGTGGGACTTGAATTATCCCATCTGTCTTCTGTATTTCAAGGATCTCTGATTTCATCATTGTGACCCCTCTGCTCACTGGTGTAGACCACACCTCATAGCATGGTCTTTGTGAGTTGCTGTGGTTTATCACCCTGAGGCCGAGGGGGAATGCTCTGAATTTAACCAGGCTGCTCTTCAGAGGCCAACACAGGGCTTATCACTGGTCCTTTCCATCTTGTAGAACCTGCTACCACTTGTACTCCATGGAAGAACCTTTGAGAACCCCAGATCACCTCCATGTCACAACGAGGTAGCAGGGGTTGATTCCCTTGCCAAAATAAGCTGAATGATGACCAAATCTAATGACAGGCTTTTTAATTTCAGGGGGTCTCGAAATTAATTTTCAACCTGGCAATCAGCCCACTGAGCAAGAAAATGTGTCTTTGTGGTGCACTGCAGAAAAATCCACATTTGAGAACCTTACATGGTATAAAATCAGCCCAAGGGCTTCTCAGGACCACCTAGGAGAGCTACCCATGCCTGTCTGCAAGAGCTTGGATGCCCTTCTGAAAATGAATGCCACAATGGTCTCCAACAGCACAAGTGACATCGTGACCCTAGAGCTGCGGAATATATCATTGCAAGACCAGGGGGACTATGTCTGCTTGGCTCAGGACAAGAAGACTAAGAAAAGACACTGTGTGGTCAGACATCTTACTGTGCAAGGTATGGATGCAGCTTTTGGCAGCAACATCCTGCTCAAAAAGGGCCTAATCACATGCAGTGCTTTGCTAAATGCCTAGATACTGCCATCTGGACCCATTCCTTACCATCTTGAAGCTCCCCAAAGGAGACCATTGCACATTTATCTGATGGGATTTTCAAGGGTCTTGTCTCATTCCATGTGTGCCATCTTCCAGCTTGGTGATATTAGCTAATGCCAATGACATATTAAAGATAAGACGGGAAGATCTCTTCCTCCATCCTGGGGTAGGAGGCTCATATAACATTAATAATTGTCAGTGTTGACTTAGTCTAGAACAGGGGAATTGCTTCCTAGGGCATGGGAAGAATGATGCTGCTCCGTTTATGACCTGTAATTTCCTTGGAAGCGTGGCCCAAAGTGGTTTGGAAAGAATGGAATGACCATTCTGGGTGTACTAAGGAATTAGTATACATCCCTTGCAGGAGATTAGAGACCATGTACTAGGGAATCTTGGCCTGAGTCAGCACTGGCCACACACAGTATTGTGAAGTAGGTGAAATTTGCCTATATAACCTCATCTCCTTCCTCCCTCACCTTTTTTTTTTCTTCAGTGTCCCCCTTTACCCAAATACCCATTGTTCTCATGTATCCCTGACCTCTGTTCCTAGCAAACAAGTTCTGAGGAACTCATTCACATTAAGGTGTTAATTAGTATCTTAGGTGTTACCTTTGGGTGGGGGAAGCATTTGCATTCTCTCTCCCCCAGAGAATTGTCAGAAAGGGATAGCATAACACAAAATAATGACTCCCTAAAGGTAGAATTTGGGGAAAAGAGGCTTTCCTATAGGGACCCCAGTCAAAACATAAGCCATGCCAACCTGGTCTGGATAAAGAGGACTACTGAAGGGCTGGAGGTATGGAGGAGAGTCTTATCTTTTCTGTGGTTATGGATATACAGGGAGGAGTTACAACTTCCCAAGGACTCAAAGACATCTTTTTCTGACTTAATTTCTCCTAGAATTAGACAGAAAAGGCTAGTCCAACTGATTATATCCAATATAGTACATGACCAAGGCGACCTCATTTTTCTGAGCTTTGGAGTGATGTTGCCTCCAACCCCAAACTGCCTTATGTTTCATTGTTTTAGGCCAGATACTTCTGCACACTTAGGCAAGACAAGGCTGCAGTAACCAGAGGACCAGACTGTTTCAATGAGAAAATCCTCTGGTTAAAAAGACTGAGAAGACGTTGTAGTTGTTCAGTTGTGTTTGACTCTTTGTAACCCCATCTCTATGTCCATGGGGTTTTCTTGGCACAGATGCTGGAGCAGCCTGCCATTTCCTTCTCCAGTGGATTAAGGTAAACGGAGGTTAAGTGACATGCCCAGGCAGTAAGCACCTGAGGTTGGATTTGAACTCAAGTCTTCCTGATTCCAGGTCCAGCTCTATCCACTGAGCCACCTAGTTGCCTGGGAAGATTATTGTTGTACAGATTTGTCTTTCGAATTTTGATGTACACTTAAGCAGAGACCAGCAGGTTCCTGTTTTTTTCTCACACAGACATTTCCCCAGTACTTGAGTCTTTTCATTAAGTGCAGATGGAAACCCCAAAGGAGGCATGTGTATGCCTGGCAAGATTTGGAAACTGTCCTCTCGTGTGTTGCTCTCCACTGGAGACTCTGAGACTTTACTGTGACATCTACAACTTCATTGATCACAGAATGAGGACCTGTATGCCATAAAGAGTGGGCTTTTATGTCATTAAAGCATGTGCATTTATAAGTAGTAATATTTAAAAGTACTTCTGATTGTTACATATCATATTGTGGCCTATGCAGCTTCCAACTTACTTAGCCCTAGCTCTGCTGGCACATCTTCCTTCTGTAAATGTGCTGCCCCCTTGTCGGATTTCATTTTATAGGGGAAAAAAGTACTGTAGATTTCCAAGAGCACCCAAAGGAGAAAATTTTTTTTTTTTGCTTTTTAGGCAATTGGAGTTAAGTGACTTGCCTAGGGTCACACAGTAGTTAAGTGTCAAGTGCTTGGTCTGAGGCCGGATTTGAACTCAGGTCCTCCTGACTTCAGGGCCGGTGCTCTATCCACTGTGCCACCAAGCTGCTCCCCAAAGGAGAAATTTCCTAAGGACAGGTGTGTAGTTAGAGACATTCATGAGTGAAATTGGACACATGTGATGAGGCTGTTGTTTGGACTCTATCGTTCCGTACCGTTTCCAAGACGTTCCTGATAACACAGGTATTATTTGTCAGGCTTTGTTTAGTGAAAACTCAACATTCAGGGGACAGTTGCCATGTGATTGTGGTGATGCAAAGCCTCACATATAGTAGGTGTTTAATTAATGCTTGTTGGATTAAGTATTCACAAAGAATCACCAAGTAGCCGAAAGCAAAAAAATGTATATGATATAAATATGTGTATATACATGGCAAACATATATATACCTGCACAATTTTTTCTATACTAACAGGGCGTGTGGCACCCATGATAGCAGGAAACTTGGAGAACCAGACAACAAACATTGGTGAAACCATTGAAGTTTCTTGCTCAGCCTCTGGAATTCCTCCTCCACAGATTACATGGTTTAAAGATAATGAAACACTTGTTGAGGACTCAGGTGAGTAGTGACTTGTTGCTCTACTTTTCTTGATGATCTTTTCCTGGTGAGGTTATCAAAAACCTCATCATTTTGTGATTTATTTCTTTTTTCTTACATGATTCATTTGAAGGCAAACGTCAATCCTAGTTTGTATTGGATGGGCTTATTTCGTAGACTAGGAGTCAAATTCTTTGTAATGATCATTGACGCTAGTCAAATTTGAACTTAAAAAACAGGAACTAATATTTGTATTTTTGTTCTTTGAGGGAAGAGGGTAGAAATCAAGCACCAAACATTGACCTAAAATAAGAATGACCATTTCACTGCATCCCCTCAGGAATTGTATTAAAAGATGGAAACCGAAACCTAACTATTCGCCGGGTGAGGAAAGAAGATGGAGGTCTCTATACCTGCCATGCCTGTAATGTCCTTGGATGCGCAAAAGCTGAGACCGTTATCATGGTAGAAGGTCAGTGGGAAGTTGCTGCTATGCTGAGGAGTTTTTCCTTCCATTCCTTCTAGAATTAGCTGCTGTCTTACAATGTTTTCTAAGCCTTCCTATTCTCACTGGGGAAACAATGTTAGCTGGACCAACTGAAGATTTCCCTTCCCATGCTGGTATCTCCTTTCATCTGTTGTATTAATGGTAGATGTATATTTACTTTGGGAGGAGAAAGAAGTTCACCATCTTATGAGGATATCCATAAAGATGACACTTTGTATCCATGCAGCTCAGAGAGAACAGGCTTTTTATGATTTCCATTGGGTTAAATCTTATTAAAAGTGAATTATAGAGGTGATAGACCAGAGATGCCAAATGAAACCCATACTTTCAGACACAGCCAGCTTGTACATTTGCTTTGCTTGACTTTTTGTATGTTACAAGGGAGTGTTTTATTTATTTTGGGTGGGAGGAGTTATGAGAGAAAGTAGGAAAAATAGTGATAGTGACATAGAAAAGAGAAGAAAAGAAAGAAAAAAGGTTTATGAAAGAGCTAAAAAAATACAGAGAGCAGAAGGAAGTTCAAAAGGGGACACTGACAAAAAGAAGCAGTGTTGGCATGCCAATGTTATGTATATACTTAAGAAAACTATTTGTAAGAGAGATACACAATTTTTTGGGGATCTTTGTATATGGAAATATTAATGTTTGTGGATTTTTGTCATGTTCATAATTTTAAATGATTCTGGTATATGTATAAGATAAGAAGGACAACTTTCTGGGATTTCAGATTAAGAAGCTCACTAATGCATCTTTTCATAATCCACCCAAGGAACAAATAATTATTATTAAATAGATAAAAAGTATTACACAAATATTAATAAAAATATGAAGAATTGTTCTGCAATGGCCTGGAGACCACAGAAGTGATGGATAAATTAACTGATTTTGTTGGACTTGCCTTCATGTGTAGTTAACGACATGGTTCTGGTTCTATAGTTTTTGGATGAATAGCAGAACTGCTTCATTAGTGGGAGTTTCCACACTGAAAATTCCCTACCCTGAAGAAACCTCAGGCTTGGACCAAAAAACCCAACCTGAAATGAAAAATGAGGGCATCCATTAGTCTCCCAATGATACTTTACTTTCTCATATAGATAGTAAAATATTTCAGTTAACATAAACCATACTCCAAGGTATACATTAGCCATCTTGCCATTATCTATGTTTATTTTGCTAACTATTACTTGTTTATCTTTCAGCTACCTCCATGCTGCCCTCTGCCATTTTCATAACTTATGCCCCAGTTTGTTTACAGTCTGTACTTAGCTTGATAATAAAAGTAGTAATTGCCTTCTTATCGCCTCTTTCCTATTTACTCTTAGATTAAAAGTTTCAACTAGCTCTTAAATTTTCCATCTCCTTAAGGTTTTTCATGTTACAGAGTAGTGGTCTCTAAATTGCCTACATGGGACATCCACGTCAGTAAATTATTTTTGAGCAGGAACTCTTAATACACATGTATTAACTTATTTATAAATTTTATATATATATATATGCACTACTATACTAAAAATTATGTAAGAAAACCTTCCACTGGAAAAATAGACATTCAAAATTGATGAAATGTAGATGACATATTTTATCCTAAAATTAATAGGGAGTTACTGGGGTTTATAAAATAGAAGAGTGTTGCGGTCAGATCAGTGCTTTAGCAAGGAAAGAAGGAAGGAGGAAAGGAAGGGAGGGAGGAAACAAGCATTTATTTAGCTCCTACTATGTGTGGGGCATAGTGCTAAGCACTTTGCAAATATTATTTAATTTGATCCTCACAATAACCCTGGCAGGTAGGTGTTATTATTGTCCCCATTTCGCAGTTGAGGAAAATGAGACAGATAGAGGTTAAGTTACTTATCCAGGGTCTCACAGATAAGAAGTGTCTGAAGCCAGATTTGAACTCAGGTTTTCCTGACTCCAGGCCCCAGTCCTCTATCCACTGTACCTCCTAGTAGCCTTTAGGAAAATCTCTTTTGTAGTTGTGTGGAGGATGGATTGGAGTAGGGTGAGATCAGGAGTGAGAGTGGAGAGTGGGGTAAGGCAGAGAAGTCAATTCCGAGGCTGTCGAAGTAGTCTATAAGAGAGGTGATGAGCACCAGGACTAGAGTGGTGTCTGAATAAAAAGAAGACATATGAGAAACACTGTGGCAATTAATTGGGTGGAATCTGTAGCTTGAATGAAGAATCCAGAATGATTTCTGGGCTTGGAGTCTGGATAATTGGAAGAATGGTGCTGTCCTCCACAGAAATCAGAAAGCTTGGAAGAGTGGGTGGGTTTAGGGGAAAAGAATGTATTTACACTGCAAATCACAATCCATTAATGCCTGCTCTTTCTGTGTGATTCACCTTCCCCTTAAAAATTAAAAAGGCCACTCCTTCCTCACCTTTAACAACTTTCCACCCTAAGTGATGGGGGGAGAGGAGAAAGAGGGGGAGGAGCAGGGTGTGAATGTGAACAGGTTGGAGAAGGGATTTTGTCTACATAGGTGTCTGGGTGGTGGTCAGGGTATAACTATCCTAACTGGCCAGTGTCTAGAAGAGAAAGAAAGAGGCCAAGAACCAGGGAAGACAACAATGGGAAGAGTAGAGTAGTGTTGCTGGCAGTGATAATGGGTGAAGTGGGTAGGATGGTTGTGCTGGAAAAAAGACCAATGATTAATTATCATAGGTTGGTTACAATGTGATCCACATCTTCCCATCCTCCAACTGGCTGATCATTCACCCCTTGGGGTCATGTTGTGCCCCCTCCCACTTTGAAGACCACCCTCCAACAGCACCCAGATTTTACCTACCACCCACTCTCATCTACTCCGTTTTCCTTCTGGAAGCTTCATTAAAAGGAAATAGTTCCTAAGAATTAGAGCTATCCCAAAATGGAATGCACAACCTCAGGAAGTGATAGAGTTTTCTTCTCAGGCAAAGTCTAAGACCACTTTTTGGAGATATGCTTGGTATAGTTTAGACTAGATATCCTCTGGGGTCTCTTCCATCTTTGAAACTGTGTGAGTTCTGAATATCTACTTCTTAGGGATGGTTAATGGGTTCCCAGTTGTTTGATTTATTCATTCAGGTTCCTACTCTCCTCATCAGTGACTCCTTTCATGTACCCCAGGCCCTGGTTTCCTAAATTCTGAAAATTTTAAACATCACCAAAAAATCGAAACATAGATTAACAAAGTAAAACAGACTTATTCACACAATGATAATACTTTTTGTTTCTAGTACCTATTATTTTTTCCTTTACCCTTTAATTCAGTGTCAGTCTTTGCAATGTTTTCTACATTTAAATCTTTCGTCGTATTTTACATTTATCTCTAGTCACTGTATGACTTCCTTTTTGATTCCTTATTACTGACAGTTTCCTTGAATAATCAATGTCTTTTGCCATCTTTTCCATTTACATCTGTGGGCTTTGTTAAAGTTAGCCAATCTTGTAAGCCATCTCCCAGGGATGACTTGTTTTCTCTCATTGAACTTACAAAATGTAAGCACTTTGAGTAACTCAGTTCGATGTGTGTAGTAGCTCACATTGGTGGCTTTCCATCTCTTTCTGACACGTCCAATTGTTTTTTCCCAGGTGCTCAGGAAAAGACAAACCTGGAGCTCATTATTCTGGTTGGCACAGCCGTGATTGCCATGTTCTTTTGGCTGCTTCTTGTCATCATCCTGCGGACTATTAAGCGGGTAAGAAAACCATTTTCCTACTGTCCCATATGCATTGGTTTCCCCTGACAAATGGAAACTGACTGGGGTTCTTTGTGTTGCTTCTTCCCATTGTTGTTGAATCAACAGGGACATTTTTCTTTCAGTGCTATGTCATTCTTGCCTAGTTTTCTAAGGATCTAGCCACTGGGTTTTAATTGATAGAGACCAATAGAGGGGAAATGTGCTTGAACTGTCTTCAGTTATTAAGACTCAAACACTTAATTATGAACCCTGTGGGAGCAAGAGGGCACTCTGGCACTCTGGCGTTAGGGGTGCATTGTGATGGCTTTCAACCTCAGTGAATTTTTACTGGGAAATGAAGCATCGGGAATGTGGCCGCACACAACTCCTACCAACACCCTCCTCCTCAACCCAGTGCACACAACAAAATGTGGTACATGTGACAGGAAAGGGTCATGCTTTCCAGGCCAATGGAGGGGAACTAAAGACTGGATACTTGTCCATCATCATGGATTCTGATGAGCTGCCCTTGGATGAGCACTGTGAGCGCCTTCCCTACGATGCCAGCAAGTGGGAATTCCCCAGAGACAGGCTGAAGCTAGGTGAGTTTCCATATAACATTAATTGGAGATAAAATTGACCAGGTCACATTCTCTTCCAATGATGCTGGATAGAGGATACTAGAGGATACATCTACATAGTGTCAAGGGAGGTCTGTTCAAAAGACAGAGAATATGCAAATCTGGGTTAGGGATATTTGTTCCTTTGGGATTCATAGCTAGTCAAGAAGCATATGCTAAATGCTTTCTGTGGTCCAGTTATTACATTAAGTGCTGGGTATACAAAGAAAGGCAAAAGCATGGTCCCTGCCCTCAAGGAACTCACAGTCTAATGGAGGAGACAACATGTAAATAACCAGGTACATACAAGGTATATATAGAGTGGATGGGAGGTAATTTCAGAGGAAAGACAGAAAGATTTGGGGGACAGCATTTGTGGGGAGTGAGGAAAGGACTTATTAGGAAGGTAGGATTTGAGCTAAGTCTTGAAAGAATGCAGGGAAGTTATGAGACAGAGGTGAAGCAATAGAGTCTTCCAGATATGAGAGGCAGCCATCAGTAGATGGATCGTCATTAGTTTGAGGAATAAGGTCAGTGAAGGTGCATCTTAGGGTACATAGAAGGGAGTAAGTTGTAAAGGTAGGAAAAGCCCAAGTTTTGAGGGGTTTTAATGCCAACCATAGGATTTCATAATTGATTTAGGAGGTAATAGAGAGCCACTGCAGTTTTTTGAATGGGAAGGATGACCTAGTCAGATCTGCATTTTAAGAAAATCATGTTGACAGCTGAGTAAAGGATAGACTCAAGTGGGAAGAAACTTGAGGCAAGGAGACCAATTAGAATAGTCTGAATGAGAGTTGATGAGGACCTGTACCACGGTGGTAGCTGTGTAAGTGGCCAGAAGTAGATGAATATGAAAGCTGTGAAGGTACAAATGGCAAGAGTTGGCATGAGGTGACCATTCATTTAGTTATGTTGGGAGGACTTTTAGTCATTAAACCATGCTATATGAGAGTCAGTTTAAAGAACTGAAGATGACTAGGCTGAAGAAGAGCATACTTAGCAAAGACCTGTTAGCCACCTTCAATCAAACAATTAATAAGCATCTCGTAAGTGCCTACTATGTGCCTGGCACTCTGCTAACCACTGAGGATACAAGTACTGAAAATGAAATAATCTCTGCTCCCAAGGTGCTAGCATTCAATTATCTAAAAGGCAATCATGTGGAAGAGGGGTTGGATTTTTTCTGAAGCAGCAGCGATTCAGACTTGAGGTTACAATAAGCTAAAACTTCCTAATGATCGGAATTGTTCAAAGTGGAATGAGTTGCCTTATTAGGTAGTGGCTCCTCCATCCTTGGAATTCTTTAAGCAAAAGGCAGATGACCAGATTGTCAGAGCTGTTGTGAAGGGGTTTCTTTCTCAGATATGGGTCAGACTAGATCATATCCTTTCCGTCTCTGACTTCCTTAGTCCATCCCTTGAGTAATTTGATCCAAAACTGTATCTTCTTTTGATGCCAGGCAAACCTCTTGGTCGTGGTGCCTTTGGCCAAGTAATGGAGGCTGATGCCTTTGGAATCGACAAGACAGCAACATGTAGAACAGTCGCTGTCAAAATGCTGAAAGGTAAGGACAGAATAATATTATGGTGTTTCCCACCATTTGCTTTATCCATTCTTCAAATCAAATGACAAAATGGGTAGCTGAGGTGCCTGCAATAAAAGGTGGGTAGCCAGTAGTGCCACTTAGAGAAAACCATCTGGGGGGTTGTTGCCAGCATTCAGGTAGAGACAGTAGTCATTTTAGAATCTCCTGATACATTACAACTTAACTTTTTTGTTTTATGTTTGTAGAGGGGGCAACGCAAAGTGAGCATCGAGCCCTCATGTCTGAGCTAAAGATCCTCATTCATATTGGCCACCATCTCAATGTGGTCAATCTACTTGGTGCTTGTACCAAGCCAGGAGGTAAGAAGCTGCAGGTGGT
The DNA here is from genome assembly GCF_003287225.1 of Phascolarctos cinereus. Lineage (NCBI taxonomy): Eukaryota > Metazoa > Chordata > Mammalia > Diprotodontia > Phascolarctidae > Phascolarctos > Phascolarctos cinereus. The sequence goes on from NW_027556402.1 coordinate 145,211,621, forward strand.
TCTGATGGTCTAATTTTGAGATGCCCTCCCCCATAAACTGCATGCCTAACAGAAGGCACAGATGATGAGAGACAGCTGTGGTATAGTGAAAAAAACATACCTGATTTGGAGTCAAGAGACTGGGTTCAAATCCCAAATTTACTAACAACCTTGGATAAGTCACTTAAATTCTGTGAGCCTCGGTTTCCCTATCTAGGCTGAAAATAACTTAGGTGAAGTGTTTGGTAAGCCACCAAATGCCATATATAAATCTAGGCTATCATTCATGTTTGTCACCATAGAGGTGGCCAAGTAGGTGATGAATGGTTTGTTGGTTGGAGCATCCATCCCAATGAAATAATAAATTCTCAAAATGTTATTATTGTTGCTGTTGAAAAGACTAGTGGTATACAGATTTTTGGTGGCCTTGAGGTTTTTTTTTTTTGCCTCTTCCAAGGGAGAGGCTAAATGAGATGTAAAAAATTCTCATAGAATTTTGTAATTCTCTTATGAACTTATTTTATTCTACTATATGTTATAGATATTTGTGACACATCTTATTTATTTCTATCTGATTATAAACTCATTGAGAGTGTGGACTATGACTTCTAATTGTCTACTAAAAAAGTTCAACTTCAATAGTCATGGTATCCCACAATCTGGTATCACTTGCCCTAGAAAAACTTTCAGCCTAAGGGTCTCTGCCCCTCTCAGAACACTGTTTTAGGAAAAGCTACACACACACACACACACACACACACTCCCAACTGCATCACATACTTTTTCCCTACCTTCCTCCCAGTTTTGAAACCAAACTCTGCCATTTTGCTTCTATGGAACCACTCACTGTCCCAATAACTTTCAGATCAAAGTGCCCTCCCTGGCTACCACTTTTCTTTATGTATGTTGTCTTGTCCATTAAAATGTAAGCCCCTTAAGGGCAGGGACTGTCTCTGCTTCTGATTCTTGTATCCCTAGAGGTTAGCACATAGTAAGCATTTAATAAATGCTTTTTCATTCAATCATCTCTATCCCTATCTCCCCTTCTTGCTCTTTACTATCCATATTCTTCCCTTTCCCAGTGCTCCATGCCTTAGTTCATGGTGTTCTTTATGTCTACAACATGCTTGGTCGCCTTCTTTGCCTTTTAATAACTGTTCATTTTTAAAATCTCAGTTCAAGTGCTACCTCCTAATCCTGCTCTGATGACCATGGTCAGCAATGAATGACCTTTTAGGACATCCCATGGCACTTTGTTCACACTTCTCTTATACACTTACCATTTATTAGTGTCAACTATAGTTTTCTTTGTGTCTTAGCCTATTCTAGACTAAGACCCATAGGACAGGGATGATCTCTTATCTAAACCTTCTATCTCCCTCAGGCTCAGCACAAAGGAAGTGCTTAGTCAATGTTATTCACCTTCTGTCTCCTTCAGAACTCTGTGCCTTGCTTGATAGAGTCGGTGCTTGATAGAGATTTCAGAAAGGAAAGGAAAAAGGGAAAGGGGAAGGAGAAAGAAAGGGAAATGGGGAAGACAGATGACAGAAAAAGATTTTTCCTTTTTTTAAATATATTTTGCTTTCTGCAGGGCCACTCATGGTGATTGTAGAATACTGCAAGTTTGGAAACCTGTCGACTTACCTAAGGAGCAAGAGGGATGAATTTGTTGCCTACAAGGTATGGCAGACACTGGGAGGAATGAACTAGCAATACCTTGAAATAGAGAACTATGACTGAGTGATGAGGGGTACTTTTCCAGTTGAAATTCCGTGAGAAAATTATCAGGAACAGAAGATTCCTGTAGTTGGGCTAGAAACTCCTTCTATTCTTTGTTGGATGCTTTAGACTTTCCTTTTCACTTTTGGGGAAAATAATTCTCAGGCTTTATTTGGGTGACATCAATTTACTGACCCATTATAGATGGGAAAGAGGCTTGTGGTAGGAGTGACTAAGGAAAAGGAAGGACAGTTCCAGATTATTCTTCTTCTATCCGAGTCCTATTTAGCATCTCAGGGGAGGGCGTCAATTCCTTTCCAAGCAGCCTTAGAATGTTGGGAAATGGGACAAAAAAACAATAGGAGATGACAAGTCATTTCTTCCTTTAATTTAAAAAAGAAATGAGGCCTTAGGGAATATTAGCCATAAGCTAGGGGGGATGGACTTTCTCAAAGTTTTTACCAAAATTACCATATGCCTACAAATCAGCATCTATCTCTTCTCATGGAAATCATCACTTTGTGTCTCAGGCATCTTTTTTTTATGACTGTGTATCATTTTGGGGAAATTCTATCCTGCGTGGTGATTTCAACTTTTCCTTCCCAGACGAAAAGTTCACGGTTCCGACAGGGAAAAGACAACTATGTGGGGGAAATCCCTGTGGACCCTAAACGCCGATTGGACAGCATCACCAGTAGTCAAAGCTCTGCAAGTTCAGGGTTTGTGGAGGAGAAATCTCTCAGTGATGTGGAGGAGGAGGAAGGTAAACTAGTCATCTACTCTATTTTGCTTTTACTTATGTGCCTTTGGGGAAAGACAATGGGAAAGTTATTTCCAGGGGAGAGTCTCTAATTATAAACAGAATATTAGCCCTCTGACATACTGCCTCTACTCAGCCTCACTAAAAACCTAGATGTGGAAGCTGGTAAGGTTATAAGACAAGATGAGCTAATATGCTGTAGCATCCCTTTCTCTTAAACAATGGCAAAAATGACCCTGTGGTTTTAATTCTGAACATGCCAAAACGAAAACCTGTGCCCTGGGAAGCCACATGCTTGGTAGGACCAGGACCTCTCTTTCTAACCAAGGAACCAGGTTAGCACGATGACTATTAAGAGAATGAGGTTTCCAGTTAGGGGTTCAGCTCAACCTGGAGCTGTCCAAGTCATAACATCATCTCAGATGGCCTAAGTCTGTAGGCTATATTTCCAAATTAGTGAATAATTGGCATTTTATTAAGAGGCAGCATGGGAGAAGTGGATAGAAAAGCTGACATTAGGGGTTAAGAAAACTGGAATTTAAGTTCTAGGTCTGACATACATTGTCAGCCTTGTAATTTTTCAATGCCCCAGATAACCCTCCAAGGCTGTAAGTTGTGACAAGGTGCCCATCTTCATTGTTGGAGGGAATTTCCACACTAGATATTTCCTACACTAATAAAATTACAGCTTTCTGGCTTGCATGTGCTAAATTCGCTGGGAAGATGTACCCTCTCTTTTTATTTGGCTAGAGATACCTCACCTGTGAGAACTAGAGGGGAGCTCCAGGTTTTCTTCTTTATGAATCTAGAACCCTGGCAGCATGCTGGTACTTCTTGGGGGCATGGAGGAAGGGGTTTGCATGGAAAGGAAGTGGTATGGGAAATGGTGACTAAAAAAAAAAAAGAAAAATGGTGACTAATGACTCAGATCTGACTCCTTTCCCTCTAGGAAGCAAAATGCCAACATACCAGGCTAGGTCTCACCCCACAGGGGAAGAAGGAAGAATTAGGGGCAGTGCCCAGACTTATATTGAATGTAAAGTGCTTTACAAACCCTCAAAGTGCCATATAAATATTAGATGCTGTAATTATTATTTGCCCACACTCTCTAGCATTTCCTGGCATCTGTTTCTTTATAAGACTCCCTTTTTTCACAGTTCAATATCTCCAGTAGGACCAATGAAGGGGAAACAAATAATAGAGGACACAATGTGGTAGGGAAAAAAATACTTTTCAAGGAGTCAGGAGAGTTGGGCTTGAAATCTTAAGTTGGCTGAGAAATATCTCTGTGGCCATAGGCAAGTCATTTTCACTCTTTGGGCTTCATTTTCTTCATCTGCAAAACGAAGGGGTTGGATTAGATTATTTCTGTGGTCCCTCCCAGCTCCAAAATTCTGTAATTCTATAGAATTCTAAGTCTAACAAGCCTCTAGGAACATGCATTCTCATGGAGCACCTTTGAAATATCTGTGGGTAAGGGATATCATGCCCATTCATGTCAATCAAACAGCAAACATTTACTAAGTCCTTACTATGTGTCAGCCACTGTGTCATGCACTGGGGATGCAAAGAGGCAAAAGTGAAAGAATTGCTGCCCTCAGGGAGCTTACCTTCCATAGGGGGAAAAGAGTGCCATTTAGACAAACTTGATACAAGGTGGTTTTGGTGAGAAGTGAACTAGCAGCTAAGGTATGATGAGGTTAGGATGCTAAGAGGCAGAGGTGAGGAGAGAGTACATTCTAGGCATGGGAAATGGCCAGTGTAAAGGCACAGAGATGGGAAATGGAGTGCTCTGTATGAGGAACAGTAAGAAGCCCCGTTTGACAGGACCACAGGAAGTGTGAGGGAGAGCAATGTGTAATAAGAATGGAAAGGTAAGTTGGGGTCAGGTTGGGAAGGGCTTTAAGAACCAAATAGAGGAGTTTATATTTGATCCTAGAGGCAGTCGCCAGAGTTTATTGAATAGGGGAATGACGTGGTCAGACCTGGGATTTGGGTCAATCACTCTAGCAGCTGTTTAGAGGGTAGATTAGGGCAAGAATCAGGAAAGAGGCTATTGTAATACTCCAGAATGGCAGGGATGCTAAGAGTGGCTTTGGAGGTAGAGAAGAAGGGGACAGAGGTAAGAAATATTGTGGAGACAGAAATGGCAAGACTTGGAAACTGATAGATAAGTAGTGTGAATAAGAGTGAGGAGTCAAGGATGTCACCAAGCTTGTGAGCCTGGTGACTGGAAAGATGGTGAAACCCTCAACAATACTAGAGAAGTTCAGAAGAGGGATAGGTTGGGGATGGGGGAGAGACAATTAGTTCTGTTTTGGACATGTTGAATTTAAGGTGCCTATGGGATATCCAATTGCAAATGTCCAGGAATTGATGATGTGGGACTGGAGTCAGGATAGAGAATAAAGATTTCAGAGTCATCTGTGTAGAGATAGTAATTAATCCCTGGGAGTTGCTGAAGGTACCAAATAAGGTATTATAGATAGGAGAGAAAGGGTTCCAGAACAGATATTTGGGGAACAACGCCAGTTTCAGAGTGCAGTCTGGACAGTGATCCAGTAAAAGATGGTGAGAAGGAATGGTTGTGCAAATAGGAGAACCAAGAGAAAACAGTGTCCCAAAAGCCTAGAGAAAAAACAAAATCCAGGAAGAAAGGGTGATCAACAGTGTCAGATTCTGGGTCAAGAGGGATACAGACTGAGAAAAGACCATCAGATTTGGAAATTAAGATATTGTTGGGAACTTGGGAGAGGACAGTTCTGTCAACAATTGGGCTTTCTATAGATTCTCTTCTCTCCTTGGATATCTCTGAACCACTATAGCTTTTAGTAAAAAGATTAAAATATTCTAAGGAAAGACTAATTCTGTTACAAGAAGAGGTGTCATGCATAGGCCGCTGCTATCCTCATCTCTTAGAATTTAAGAGAAGCACTTGGGAGTGGTGCATTTTGGTTTTTGCTTTTCATTTGTACCCACTTGCAGTGAATACTGATGGAATTGTCTGAACTCATCCCGTGCTTGAATCTTAGGGCTGTTGAATTGTCCTTTTGAAGAAGGAGGCCCCCTCTTAGGCCTTACCTGAAAGGCTTTAGTTTTTTTGGTCTAAAAGTAAGAAAGAGAAAGTAAATACAATTGGGCTAGTTTTCCTTTTGTCCTTTGGAGATTATATCACTTATTCTTTTAGCCTTTATCCTGCAGAGGCTTAGAGAGAAGAAATTTAATAAACTTGGATATTATTGTTTTATTTTTAGACTTTTCAATATGATACTATTGTTTATCACTCTGGGCATAGGAACAACAGGAAAGTATCCAAAGCAATAAACTACCAAAAAAAGTTATCCTCAAACTCCCCATTCCTTATTCCAATTTTACCTCTCGCCTGTCTTCCAGCTCCCAAAATATGAGAACATATTGTAACTTCACATTCCGCCCTGAGGACACAAAGAGGATATTGCGATTCGTTCTAAGAATTCCCACTGCTTTTAATTCTTTGAGTTTAGTTTCCAGGTCATGGAGTTATTATTATTGCACTAATAATCTGGGGGAAAAGGAGTATCATTCATTGACCGCTGTCACCTTGCCTTTCCAAACAGCTGCTGAAGACCTGTGCAAGAACTCTCTGAGCTTGGAGCATCTTATCTGTTACAGCTTCCAGGTGGCCAAGGGCATGGAGTTTTTGGCATCACGCAAAGTAAGCAACATCAGTGGAGTACCAGAGCTGATTAGGTCAAGTGTGCCATAGCCGAAGCAATAGTGACAGTGGCAGTAGGAAGAGTGGTGATAGCTGAAGAAGTGGTCATAGTAGTCATGGTGGTCATGGTGGTGGTAATAGTAATGATGGTGATGGTGTAGTGATAGAGTGGGAGTAGTATATAGATATATAGTAGAAGTAGTAGTAGTAGTAGTAGTAGTAGTAGTAGTAGTAGTAGTAGTAGTAGTGGTAGTGATAGTAGTGGTGGTGGTATTAGCAGTAGTAGTAGTAGTAGTTGTAGTGGAAGTAGTGGAAGTAGTAGAAGTAGTAGAAGTAGTAGAAGTAGTAGTAACTTTTGCCCAGACCTATGATTTGGGAACTTCCAATGCACATCAGTTGCATATCTGTGATTTACCAGGTCAGAGTTACTTAATTTGGAGCCCAAGGGACCCAAAGAGTTCTGTGGATAGATTGGGGGTAGGGTTCATGAACTCAAATGGGAAAAAAAAATACATCTTAATTTTTACTAACCTCTTAATACCTTTTAGCTCTTCCTTCAATTATTTTAAAACATTTTTCTTTGAGGGAGCATATAGGGTTCCCCCAATAGCCAAAGGGGCCCAAAGCCCTGAAAAGGTTAAGGACTTCTGTCGTAGAGAGTCTTCTGGGGGACTAGGAAGTTAAGTGATATGCCCAAGATCTCACAATATGTGTCAGAGGCAGGATTTACACTCAGACCTTCCGGATTCCGAGGCTAGCTCTCCAGCTACTATTTCTATATATTTCCTCACATCACTAAATAGAAAATGAAGAGGTGCCAAGTATTCTATTTATGGATTGTAATTTATTCTTGAGTCTGAAGAATTCTGAAAGAAAAACTGAGTAAGGAAAGGGACCTGACCTGGGATACGACAATTCTGCTAGACATCAAGGACTTGGGGGTAGGGTGGGGGCTATTTTTACTTTATCTACAGTCATCACCCCTTCAAAAAGCATTTATTTGTAGTATAATTAAAAGCTGGGAAGGACAGATTTAAGATGAGAGATTAAAAGAGCTAAAATTAGAAATGCAGGCTAAACAAAGACTCAAGTGGGAACGTGCTGGGCTACAGCTATCCGAAGGCCAGACAGCAATTGGTTGAAACCATTCCTCTTGAAAAGACCACAAATAATGATTTAAAATAAAGCAAAAGAAAAATCATTTGAATATCAGGGGGGGAAATTGACAGTCAGCAAGGTCTCTCTGACTACAGTTGTCTCCCAAGGGAAAAAGAAAACTTAAGAATACTTTTTCTACCTTTTCCACTCAGGTTCTCATAGCCTAGGGATGAAATCTCTAACCCAATTTATTTTTCTAAGTTTAAAGTCATCCGGAACCTTCTGAACCCATAGCTTCAGACACTTCCTGCTAGGCAGCCCATGTTTTCTCCTTGCCCTGGAGACGAGACAGGAAACTGGGTGTCTTATGGGGTCTCTCTGAAAAGGAATAAGCTGTTCCCTGGGTCCCTTTGCCCTGGTGGAGAAATTGAACAGTGGGTTTTGTTGTTATTATTGTTCTTTTGTTTTGTTTTAAGACTAGAGAGTCAAGTTATCCAGCCTTCTCTTGACTATGAAAAGAGAAAAGGGCAACCTCTGTCTGCCTTGGCATCTGTATGCCACCTGAGTGTCAGGATAAATAAGGCAGCTCTGAGCTAATTGGCAGATTCTATCTGAATTATTTGTTTTGCTCCATCCTTTTAGGAAACACAATGGAAGGCTTTTCTGGTAGCCAAAAAAAAAAAAAAAGAAAGTTCTGTATTAATTCAAAGTGGTGGGATTGTTAGGGTGACAGTCTCCCTGACCTTGTTATCTATTTACACATCTCTTCTGAGACCCTTTGTTATTTATGGAAGGTTTTTGAGGTATGATCATACTCCATAGATCATACTTCAGCACTTTAATAATAATTTAATTGATTAAATACATGTATTTAATAATAGCACTTTAAGGTTTGCAAAGTTTCTCATACTATCTGACATTATCTTTATGTAGCATTTCTTATACACATTACATATTGGAGACCTGTGCCTGAGAGATCATTAAGTGACTTGCCTAGGGTAATAACTATTGTCTCAGGTGAGATTTGAACCCAAGTCTCTCTGATTCCACCTCTAGGATTGTACCCAATATGCCAATCGCTTCCCACAGTCCTCAATCTTCCTTTGAAAAGGAGAATCTTCCCTATTCCTACATTTTCCTCCTGCTATATTGAACAAGAACTCTTCCAAGAGATAGCTTTGTATAGTAGGGTGGGAGTCACAATGATGCTATGTTAACTTTTGGAACCTGGTCAAATCAATTAATCTCTCTTATTCAAATTTCCTCATCTGTAAAATGGGTGAAATAATAGCACCTATCTGACAGTATGGGGGCAGCTAGGTGGTACAGTGGATTGAGTGCTGAGTTCAAAACCATCCTCAGACACTTACTAGCTGTGTGACCCTGGACAAGTCACTTAACCTCGTTTGCCTCAGTTTCCTCATCTATGAAATGAGCTGGAGAAGAAAATGGCAAACCACTCCAATATCTTTGCCAAGAAAAACCCCAAACGGGGTCACAAAGAGTTGGATATGACTGAAGCCGCTAAACAACAACAATAAATCTCACAATGTTGTTACTGTAGGGATCAAATGAAATAATTATATGTAAAATGCTTTGCAGACTTTAAAGTTCAATATAAATATTGGCTATTATTATTTAGAATTCTTGAAGTTCCATGTACCATTCCACCAGCAGTAATAAAAGAAAAAAATTAAAAAAAATCTCGAGCTGCCTGAAGAGGAAAATTAAGTGGTGATAAACATTGAATAAAGAGTTCAAAATGGAGGATTACCCTCCCCTCCTCACAAAAAAAGAAAAGAAGACAATTCAAGACATAGCTAACATGATTTTCGTAGTATACTAGGGATTTAACTTTATAACAGGTTACATTTAGCTTATTAGACTCATCTGGGAGTGCAACACTTCCAGATGAAAGGAGCTACTCTGGAAAACACCCTGAGAGGTCCAGCACAGCATCAACTGGTTGGAGGGTAGAGAAGCTGACTGGATGAGCCAATCAGGCTGTCTGACATCTGACTCCTGTGCTCATTCAGAAATAAATCCCACCCTGGCTACCTGGACTGAAACTGTTAGCTGTATATGGTGCTTTGTGCCCAGAAAAGCATTTAGCAGAGGGAAGGGGATGTGTGGATGTGACCAGAAACACATTCTTCATTGTGGCCAAACAAATCTATTTACATCTTAACCTGCTCTGCACCATCGTCATCATATAATTTGATTACCTAACCCCAAAGGCTTGGAGTGGTTATTCAATAAGCAGATGTGTGGGTAGACTTAGCTTATAAACTTTTTTTTTTAATGTTGATAAAAACCGTTAACACCTCCCTTGGTAACCAGTCTCTTTTCTGATGTGAGACGTGAGGTGCATGCTCCCCTCACCCTCCAAAAAAGTCCCAGATTTTTATACTATTTGGCCTCAGCCCATGAGGTCCCAACAGATGTAAAAGAGATCAGCTGTGCAGAGACAAGACCTAATACACATACACACACGTGCTTTCTTCTCATTGCAGTGTATCCACCGGGACTTAGCCGCTCGAAACATCCTCTTGGCAGAGAAGAACGTGGTCAAAATCTGTGACTTTGGCTTAGCTCGGGACATTTACAAAGACCCAGATTATGTCAGGAAAGGAGATGTAAGTTTTAAAGACAATCTACCACTATTTCAGGGGGGTGTTTCAGGAACAACAGAGATCTTTTTGCTTTTCTTCAATGGTTTCTAATTCTTCTTCTTGTGGTCTACAGGCTCGACTGCCTTTGAAATGGATGGCCCCAGAAACCATTTTTGATAGAGTATACACAATTCAGAGTGACGTGTGGTCCTTTGGAATTTTGCTCTGGGAAATATTTTCCTTGGGTAAGTCACTTTTTTTCAACTCATCTGGCCTCTGGATATGAAAGTCAAGAGATAGAAGTCAGTGGGACCAGTGTGCCTTCTCCATGTCCCCGTTTTTATGCCTCATTGGGCAAAGCTCCATTTCATGCTTAAATGTTAATAACTAGAAGTCTGGACATGGATTAATAATAGCAGTAATAATAATAAAAAGAATAATTTAAATTTATATAGTGATGACAGCATTTTACATGCATTATCACTTGCTATAGTAGAAAGAACATTGAATCTCGTGTTTGAATCTCTGCCAATTATTATCTGCATGACCTAGGTCAAGTCATTTGAGGTCTCAGCCTCAGTTTGCTCATCTATAAATGAGGTGTTGGGCTAGATGGCTTGTAAGATTGCTTCTAAGGCCTAAATCCAAGTCATTTTAATCTCTGTTTACCTCAGTTTCCTCAACTATAAAATGGGGATAATAATAGCACCTTCCTCTCAGCGTTGTTGTGAGAATCAAATTACATAATGTTTGTAGTGCACTTAACACAGTACCTGGCACGTAGGAGATGATTGATAAATGCCTATTTCCTTCCTTCTGTAATCCTCTAAAATAAAAATGACATAGACTTCCATGGAATTTTAAGATTTATAAAATACTAACCACCTCGCAATAACCCTAGGAGAAAGGTAGTGCAAATATTATCCCTTCTTTGTAAAAGACTGACAGATACAGACCTTTAAGAAGAATTATTTAAGTATTGGCATTTGGATGTAAATCCAAGTCTTCAGCCTCCAAGGCAAATACTCCTTCCTTTATAATGCAGCCCTCTAGAGTAGTAGGGTAGGTGGGAGGTGGGAATAGAGAGATCTCACTTACCTTTTCATTCTAGGTGCCTCCCCATATCCTGGGGTAAAAATTGATGAGGAGTTTTGCAGGCGATTGAAAGAAGGAACCCGAATGAGGGCCCCTGAGTATACTACCCCCGAAATGTAAGACTTCCTCAAAGACAAGCATTCCAGTGTAGCCCACAACTACATGCCCATTTCCACCCCTCTTCATCAGTGCAATGGGCTCCCTTGGGACGCGGTGGGTTCCTCCTCACTGGAGGTCTTACAGCAGAGGCTGGGTGATGGATGGTTGGGTATGTTGTAGTGGGGGTTCTTTATGAAGTATGGATTGAAGTAGATAGCCTTTGAGGTCCCTTCCACCTCCCAAATTTCATTATTCTGTCAGCTCCCATTTCCTCATCCATGCTCAGGGAGTTCTTTCCTTCTTGGACTTTCAATAGCGTGTTTTCTCTGTACCACTTATTTCAGCTATTATGTGCTATTTTTTATGATTCATTCATAGTGTCTCAAGCTTATTAGTCCTCTTAGAATGTAATCATGCCTCTCCATGGTGCCTACTCCAATTTCTGTCTTACACTAGACATTCAACTAAGACATTATCACCCTCTGATCCAGATGAAGGAGATCAGAGAACTTGACCTTCATTCTTGTTGTCCTCTAGGTACCAAACCATGCTAGACTGCTGGAGTGGAGATCCCAAGCAGAGACCCACATTTTCAGAACTCGTGGAGCATTTAGGGAATTTGCTACAAGCCAGCGCTCAACAGGTATGTGAGGCCCTCAGTGCCCCAACCTCCCAATGCCACTTTTGTATTAGGAGTTCAGTGAGGGATTGGACTTTTGTTAAATCAGTGTGTGTATGGGTGTGTATACATAGCCTTAACCACATTGTAGCCTTTAGAGAAATATAATTGAAAGTGAGATAGCTTCTCTTGCAGTATAAGAGGTAAGCTAGGTACTTTTGAAAGCTGACATTCATCTAAGTCACAAGGGTACCAATTCATGAACTGATACAGAACTAATTCTCGATAATTATAGTAAGGCACAGTAGGAAGAACACTTATCTAGAGGCAGCTCAAGGGTACCATATTTAAAAAATATTCCTCCCCCTCCTTCTCTTCCTAGCTAATATTTATATAGTGCATATATGCTCCAGATACTATGCTAATCTATTTATAAAATAATTTATAATGATCATCTTCATAATTTAATAATTACACATAATATAATCATTATACTGTATTATAATACTTAATAACATATTTATATTATAATATATAGCTTCATATTTCATATGAATTATGTTTCATATTATAATGTATCTTACCTTATGATTTTTATCTCATTTGATTCTCACAACAAGCCTGGGAAGTAGATGCTATTACTACTCCCATTTTACAGATGAGGAAACTGAGGCTACAAGAGATTAAGTAACTTTTCCATGGTCCACAGCTAACGAGAGTCAGACATAAATCTGAACTTGAGTTTTCCTGACTCCTGGACCAGTGCTGTATCCACTGAGCCTCTAGCTAGCATTTATATAATAACAATAATAGCTAGCATTTATAGAACCCTTTAAAGTTTGTAGAGCACTTCTCCCTTGTTATCTCTTATGATAGCACTGGGAGGTATGTGCTATTATTATCCCTAATTTATCTATGAACTTGAGGTTCATAAGGGGTAGGTGCCTTGTTCAGAGTCACAGAGCTAGTAAGTGCCTTTGGCAGACTCCGGGTTCACTATCCATGGCACCACCCAGTTGGCCCAGATCAAATTCTGGCTCTGTACTTCATGCCTATGTGATCTCGGGGCAAGTCTCTTCACTATTCAGAGCCTTGGTTTTCTCATCTTCAAATTAAGAGGGTTGGACTGAATGGTGTATCAGGTACCTTCCAGCCCTAAAGCCTGTGAATTCTAAGTCACTCAGCCTCTGAACCTTTGTTACCTCAGCAGCAGAATGGGAATAGTAGGACTGGTACTATGTGTGTCTGGTCAGTTGTGAGAAAAACATGTTGTAAAATGCTATAGAAATGTGAACTTCGATTATGTAACAGTGCTCATCCTCTCCAAATAAAGCCAGAATCCAGGATGTAAAATCTGACAGAAACACAGACACTTATTTTAAAAAATAGAATTTTATTGCTGCTTCGGTTTTTCTACCGCGTAGGTCTCCCCTGTGTCCCTCTCCCTCCGCTAGCCCTTACAAGCATAGACTCTTAAGGAGTGGAAAAAAAAGCAGAGGAGCTGTTCTTCTCCTCCTGTGCCTTTCTCCTCTGACCAGAGCATGCTTAAGCAATGGAAAACCCGTAGCTCCTGCATCCCTTCTAAGCCTGAAGAACTCAGCCTCGCGATTCCATGACCTCTATGGATCCCCGCCAAGGATTTTTTTTTGTTCTTTCCCAGAAGTTCTTGAGACTTGAGGGTGGGCTTCCAAGGGTTAGTGGCTCTTAGCATCAGAAAGTCCTTTCTGTATCCAGACCATGTGTCTTCTATTACACACTGAAGGTAGATAACTCAAAGCCAGCACCTTCTTTATTAATACGTTCTTTAAGAATTTATTGCCAAATTGTTCTTCATGTTTCTTGACTAAAGAACTCCAATATATTTTTTCTTCTTAAAGGACCTTTCTATCTCCAGGGGTGGGGAAGCTGCAGCCTTGAGGCCACACGTGGGCTAGGTCCTTGTGGGTGCAACCTTTTGACCCAGTCCAAGTTTTACAGAACAAATCCTTGGATTTGTTCTGTGAAGTTTGGATTCAGTCAAAGAGCCACACTTGAAGACCTAGAGGGCCACATGTGGCCTCAAAGAGACCTCAGGTTCCCCTCCCCTGAATTCTATACCCCTTTAATCATCCTTACTACTTTTCTTTGAATTCTCTTTAATTGTTCCAGAGTCTTTTTAAAGCATGGAGGCTAAACCTGGATTCAGTACTCTACTAGGGATGTGATCAGGGTTAAGTTTCATGAAATTCACCAACTTTTCTTAACTGCCTCATGTGTGCAGGGCACTGGGTGATCTATGAAGGAAATACTTCCCGCCTCTTGGATATGATGCCCACATGTCCCAGGATCATGTTACTTTTATAAAATGGTGGCACTGCTTTGCCGATTCACATTCTACTTGTGTTCTGTTATGACCCCCGGTTCTTTTTCTGCTGCTCTTGTGCTATCCCCATCTGATTTTTTAATTTTGAGTGAGCATGATACTACCATGTAACTATCCTTACTGCATATAATCCTGGCTTTGACAAGCCATTTAACTGTATCTTTTAAAGTTTTACATTCTGCTGTCAGAGCAATATATCTAAGCCAAGAAATCTACCATGGCTATGTTGTGGAGGGGTTTTCCTCTGTAAAAAGGATTTTGATGCATAGAATCCATAACAATAACATTCCACTTTGCCTATATTGTTACAGGATGGTAAAGACTACATTGTCCTTCCTATATCAGAATCATTAAGCATGGAAGAGGATTCAGGACTCTCTTTGCCGACCTCACCTGTTTCCTGTATGGAGGAAGAGGAAGTGTGTGATCCTAAATTCCATTATGACAACCCAGCAGGAATTAGGTACTGTATCTGGTGAATATCCCACTGGGGCCTACAGGCAATCCCAGGAGGCGTGTGGAAAATGCAAGGAAGACCTTTCAGCTGCTACATTCCATTTCCAAGTTCCCACATTTAACCTTGGCCATGGGGCTAATAATAAAGCAGTAGTACCTCTTTAAGAGGGCCTTTATGAGTTCTTCCCCCAAGCCTCTAATTCCTGTTTCAGCCCAGGTCCTTTGTCCCCTTTCAGGATCCCAGGCCCTGCAGCTGCAGCAGCTGGAATGTCACTGTCGGCCAATCACTGGGAAAAGGGACTGGACCCGAAAGAAAACTGTATTTTTACTCTCCCCTCTTACATGTTGATGAATACTGGATTAGGAAATGGCTCATAAGGGAACAGCTAATATGCATCCGTGGGTGCCTATATTGTGAAATCTAATCTAGAGAAAACACACGATAGAATATTGGGGAAAGGCATCCTGAATTGGAAGGACCTTTCATATCCTCCTCTCATGGGGAAGAATCTTGAATTGAAAAGGCCCTTTTATATTATCTCAGGTCTTTCCGAAGTCTGATTTTTAGTATTTATATTTTTTACATTATGTATTATTTATATTTTTATATATGCATGCATATTTGTATACATAGGTACACATTTATATATCTACATATGCCACGTATATGTATGTATACATGCACAAATAGATATTTATGTCTCCATTTATTTATTGACTAGTCCTGTGATTTCATCAGTTTAGGAGCCCGTGATGAGCAACTTTTACCAATGCAAATGGATACTTTCTCTGAAACTTAGTGTCTTAGAGAATTTCCTGGATCACTGAGACATTCAATGATTTGCCCAAAAACTCCCAGACAGCATGAGGCAAAGGCAGGTCTTTCGGACTCTGAGGCTAGCTCTCTACCCATTGTACCACACTTCTCTAATGTTTCATGTATGCTCTCTATCTACCTGTTGTGTATATGTTACATAGTAGGACTTTTGATCTCTAGAATGATAGACTGGAGAAGAGCTTGGGGGGGGTCATCTAATCCAATCCTCTTAGTTTTACAGATCAGGAAACTGAGATTAATAGACTTGCCCAAGGTCACATATCAGGTACTAAGTGGAAAGACCAGCTTCTGTAGAACCTGTGCAAGGCAACATTGTCCTGACTGTTTGTGGGGTCCTCTGAGCAGCTTTTCCTCTTCCTCTGACACTTGCTGAACAGAAGACAGTCCACTGATTTTTCTTAAGAATTGCATTAAAATGTGTCTTTCCAGAAGACCACCTTGCACCATTCACTTATTTCCTCCTGTTTTCCCAGTCCCTTTGTGTGTACTCTAGCTCCAGGGTTAAGGGAGGCCCTGCAAGCAGGACCTTGCTCTACTCCCCACACACTCTGAATTGCAGACCCTTGAGGAAATCTTAGTCTTTTTTTTTAAATTTAATTTAAATCTCTGTGTTACGATGAATTCTCCCCATTGCACAGAAATGGGAAATGTTGGACCTTGGGAACAGGGGGAAATGTAGTGCAGCAGAACTGTGGTTCAGAGGAAGGAACAAAGACTGAAGCAGGGAAAGGAGAGCCAGCATGCCTCTTTTCACTTCTGGGGCTGAGATCTGGGAAGATGATCACCAAAAAGAAGGCTCATGTAGATGTGGAAAGAGGCAAGAAGTCAGTGTTGAAACAACACTAGTATTCCAAACCAAAATGAATTAGTGCTCAGGTTAAGGTTCTGCCCACCTATTGTTAATAACTGACATTTACATGTGAGGTACTACTGCCTCATTTTATAGAAGAGAAAAGCCTGGATTTAGAGAAGTTACTCAGCTAGTAAGTGTTAGAGGCACGATTCATAAGTAGATCTCTTACTCCATCACCACATCCTTTTCCCCACCCATTTGAAAGACCATCATATTATTTCATGGTCATGAGTATATTTTCCCTCTTTTCTTTAATACGACCAAAAGGAATGAGAATCCAACTTACTGCTTAGGGCAGTCTGCTGCTTTGCATATGGTCCTGAAATAGAGAGGAAGTCACATTTGAGGGGAAGCCAAATGTGCCGTTTGTTGGTTGGATGTAAAATGGGGCTGCTAACATTTATACACAGAATCATGGAAAAATGTGACATGACAGTCTCCCAGCAGACCCGGCTCTCATTTTCTCCCTGAAGGCTTTCTTATGTTCTTTCCAGCCCATTCTTCCTGTTATCTAGCATTGACTTAAAAGCCAAAGGAAGCAGAATCCTTTAAGTGGATCTTCTTTCTACACCCCAGTCCTCAGCTATGTATCTTTTTCTTCCTTTCTTTTTTTTTTTAAAGACTCCACAAGCAATTTTTAAATCTTCTGGGTAGAAATAATGCAAAATCAAAACCAGCTGCAACTCAGCAGAGTTCATTGGACATAAAGAAGAGTGGATAAGCTAGGTCTTGATCCTTCCCTCCTGGCTTTGTCTAGATGGGGGCAGGGTGGGGAAGAGAAATGACTCAAGCAGAGTCTGATTCATATACTTCACCGGCAACTTTCCTCTTCCAGGCTGATATCCTAACTAGGCAGGAAGATACCCAGAGAGAAAGTAGTCAGTTATCTCCTATGCTAATCCCTTTGTATTTGAAGCTTCGTAAGAGCAAGAATTGTGTCTTGTTTATCTTTTGAATGAGTGATAATTTTGAATTTTATCTTTTAAATTATTTTGAATAAATAAGCACTTCCCAGTGATCAGTGCTATACTTATAATAAATGCTCAGCAAATAATCAGGATTATAGGAGTTAGAGGCAGGAAAGCCCTTAGAGATCACCTCCCCTGATCCCTTCATATTGCCCAAAGACAGGGAGTGACTTGCATTGTACAGCTAGAAAATGACAAAGTCAGGATTTAAATCTAGGTTCTTGGACCCAAAATCCAGAGATCTTTCAGCAACATCTTGGTATTTGTGAGTTAATTGACTGTGCACCATACCTTTTCTCCATTTTTCATTCCCTAAACCCTTTCAAAAGTTCGAAAACAAGAGAGCTAAGGGTTTGGAAGTCTAGGGTTTGGAATGGGAGGAAGGAAGAAGTTACTGAGAGAAAATGGCCAGCTTTTCTCCCTCTATGTTATATATCTCTGCTCAATGCAGAGATATCCTTGAGTTTCCTTGATTATGGATAGGGAACATTTTTTTTTTTTGGTCAATCCCTCCTGCAGAGACACACAGCTGGGAGGGTCTTTCCCAGGGGATAAAAACCCCATTCTCTACATAGAGCAGGAGAGTGAGTCAGGGACGGCTCTCCTCTCATTTGCATTCTGGGAAACTATGGCTTCCTTCCCAGCTTGAAGGGAACAAATAAGCTTTGTGTTTATGGAGCATCTTTCTTCCCAAGAGCTCAAACTCTTCATGCCTAAAATCCCTTTTGCTCTTATCTTCTTGCTTAGGAGGTCTTTCCTTCCCATCCTCCAGTGTCTTCTCCTGTAAGGCTACCTTTCATCTAATTTGTATTTATCTTGTATTCTTTTTTACCTGTTTATATAGTTTACATTAGAATGTAAGCTCCTTGAGGCCAGGGACTGCTGCTTTTTCTATGTATCCCCAGCAGTTAACACAGAACTGGGCATATAGAAAGTGTCCAATTCAGTACTTATTCATCTTTAAACTATCTCTGTGAGATAGGAAGGTCAACTCAGTTTAAAAATGGGAAAACTGAAGCAAGAAGGGTATGTGGGTATGCGTGTGTGTGTGTGTGTGTGTGTGTGTGTGTGTGTGTGTGTGTGTGTTGGATTATTCATATAGTATAGCAACAGTCAGGCCGCTACACTTTGATGAACACACTGCAAATGGAGACAAGGGACCTTCAGGTTTCTTTCTGCATTTCCTAGCCCTTCACTATGACTTACAGGTGTTTCCTCTGCCCCAATGTATCACTGAACTGTTAGACATTATTTGGAAAAAGATTCACTGGGAGATGTCTAGAAACAAGAGCAACAGTTCCAGAAAGGAGTCCCATAAAGGCAGGAAGCAGAACTGAGGGGGCTCATTACTCAGCTTGCTGCTGTTTTCTTTAGTCCAGCTCTCAACCTCAGAAATACAACCCAAAGAAACAGAGACTCATCCAGACCACTTGGTTTTTATTATACTTTTAAATGTACTTTACAGGAAATTAAATTTCTAACATTTGCTAGGAGAGGATGTTTTTCTGTTGTTGTTTTTCTTCTTTTTTACAAAGGATGTTTTGAAGATCATTATTAGCCTTGTAGTTAAAAAATAATGAACTTAAATATTACTTATGGCATTGAGAGTCAAGGAAACCATCCCTAAAATATAAATATTTGTTCTTCTACAGTCAGTATCTGCAAAGCAGCAAGAGGAAAAGCCGATCAGTGAGTGTAAAAACATTCGAAGACATCCCGTTGGAACCAGAAATAAAAGTAATCCCAGATGTAAGTATGGCTTTTAGAAACAGCTTTAATCAATAATACATGAGATGAAATATCAGGCAGATAAATATTGATTTAAGTATTCATACTATGGGACCCCACTATACTGCTCTCCTTGGACTCCATAGGACATAGGGCAGCCTTTTAACAGGGGATAACTTTATAACAAGGTCTTTCTGTGTCTTCAGTTACTAAGTTCTCTTGGCAGGGCTATAAAACAGACTAACCAGTGTTATCTAGAAGTTTGTGATAGTATTCCTTATACTATAGTGAGCTACTTCTTCCCAATAGATTGGGGAGCATGTATTCCTCAAGTGGAGGAAATGGGCAGCACCTCAACTTCTCTCTCCCCTACCTGGGATAAGTTATCTCCTTGAATTAGGCTTATACTCAGTTCAAGGAGATGATTGCCTGCCCCACCCCTTACCCAACACACACACACACACACACACACACACACACACACACACACACACACACAGACACGGCTAGTGCACAACAAGATATCACTCCCAGATTCTGGCTGTGGCTCTCTGATCCTACTTTTAAAATTGTGTCAAAAGTGTAGGGGAGATGACAGACACTGCCACCCAAAGGAGTGCTGTCTCCACCTACAAAAAGAGTGTAGCAATAAACTGTAAGTCAACTTGGCTCTGACTTCTGGGCTCCCAAAGGGTAGACTTCTCTGAGGAAAGCTGCATGAGTTTGGTATGAAGTCACATGGGTGTCAAATAAAAGCTTTGACATCTTTAAGCAATTGATCAATGATTGCCATCAATCAATGGCTGGCATTTTGTTGTCTCCTAAAAGGACAATCAGACTGACAGTGGGATGGTTCTTGCATCAGAAGAACTGAAGACACTGGAGGCCAGATCCAAACTGGCACCACCATTCAGGTAAGCCTTTGCCAGATAGAAAGACACATAATGATGAGGTTAATAAATAGTTATTAGAGGGGGCAACTAGGTGGCACAGTGGATAGAGTGCTGGCCCTGAAGTCAGGAGGACCTGAGTTCAAATCCGACCTCAGACCAAGCACTTGACACTTACTAGCTGTGTGACCCTGGGCAAGTCACTTAACCCCAATTGCCTAAAAACAAAAAAACAAAAAAATAGTTATTGGCTATTGATTCATTCACTCATAGGATCATAGGACTTAGAGATGGAAGGGCCTTTAGAGGTTACTTTAATTCAATTCCCTCATTTTATACTTGAGGAAACTGAAGCCTGGAGAAAATAAGTTCATTTGCTTAAAATCATATGGCTAGTTAACTAATTACTGGGCTTTCAAACCAGATCTTCTGATGCCAAAACCCAATACTCTCTCCACTGCTTAGATGACTAATGTGGGGATTGCTAGGTCAAAGTAGAATGGGAAGTTATGGGGCAATATGGACATGATCAATGAGGCTATTTTAATCTTATTAAAATCTTTACAGTCATTAAGATTTTATTTAATGTGTCCACAAACTATTTTCTGTATACTTTAATGAACAGTGTGCATATTACCCTATGTGGATTTGGCCTACAAATAAGTTGAGATAACTACACATTAAAAACTAGTTGAGCTATTTATTATGTGGTTTCAGGCAGTAAGAAAAAAATTTTCTTTAATTTACCTTTATCTGAGAAGACTGCAGATAGTAGATTTCTAGAACAATTTTTCTGGATTGTACAAACCTAGGCACATACATGTAGAGTTTATACAATCCTTATGTGATATTTCATGTGTGTAACTTTGGATGTCCAAATAATGGAACAAACTGTAAATAATATATAAAAGTACAACTCATCATATTTTAATTCAATATGGTTTATATTTCTAAGTTGCACTATATCTGCCATGTTCCATGAATTCAACTCATTAAGGACATTTTCTGGTTGCTGCTGAGTGATTCATCTCTTTATTTTCTCCAAAGAATGTGGTTTTGATGAGTCAATAGCAGTTCTGACATGGCCTCAATTGTGTACACATTTGAGGTTATTAATACTTAAAGTTGCACAAAGATTTTATTAGCATCATTTTTGCGTCCTCTAATCCCATCTCTGTGAGTGTAGGGGAAACACAAATAAACTTTCAGAGCATCCTGATTTCTTTTAAGATCAGCAAAGAGCCCCATTAGCTTGAACAATTATCTTATAAACAGCTGGTCAATCAGTAAGGCCATAAACATGCTCCGTTGGCAGAAACCTTTGCATCTCTTTGGATAAATGTCTTTCATCTAATCTAGTGCTTGAAAGACCTGGACCTGAATAAGAGGGCTTATCACTGACAACCAAATTCATGCTGATACCTGAAAATAGTCATTATCCCAAGCAATCTGATATGTTGATTAGCAGCAGGAAGAGATAGGAATGGGTACCATTGCTCTCTAGGGAGATTACAAGGCCCCATGGGGTTAGGGTTGGGAACAAGGGAAAACCTCCATTTGATCTACTCATTTTGTCATCATTTCTTCCACAGCACACTAATACCCAGTAAAAGCAAAGAGTCTGTGACATCTGAAGCTTCGAACCAGACCAGCGGCTACCAGTCAGGGTATCATTCTGATGATACAGATACCACTGTTTACTTGAGTGAAGAGACAGAACTCTTAAATCCTGGGGAAAGTGAGCCCCAATCCTGCAGTGCACACACACTTCAACCTGACTCTTGGATGCCACTCAACTCACCTTCTGTTTAAAGTCAAGGAGTGGCCTCCATCTCTCCACAACTGGAAATCACATGGATTGTCCTGCAGAGTCACTGCTCAAACATTGGGAAGCTATTGTTTCTTTATCACGGAAACAACACGTGTTTGATTCTTGTTTAAAAAAAAAAAAGAGGACCTCAATTACCAGGAAGCCAGTTGAACAGTAGCAAATGACCAAGTATTTTACTGGGAAGAAGTCTGTGACTCAACAATGAATGTTTTGAAGGCACATTATCTGCCTTGGCCTTATCTTCTCTCTTCATTCATTTGTTCATTCATTCCTTCTAAAAGCATTTATGAAGTCTCTACTTTGTGGCCAGCTTTGGTCGATATGAATGAAGTAGAAGAAATGGTCCTGCTCTTGAGGAACATGCAAATTAATTGAGGAATCAAGACACATACACGACATGGCCAGGGAATAATTCAAGGTGTTACAAGTGCTGTAGAACTTTGGGAAAATGAAATGTTATGGTGGATTGTGGTTAGTCTAGGAAAGTTTCATAGGAAAGGTGGGTCCCAAACTGAGCCTTAGAGGAAGTATTTGGATTGGTAAAGAAGAGGGTAGTGATATTAAATTGCTTCAAATGGATGTGGGAGCCCCTAAATGAAGCTGATTGGCAAGGAGCTGGGAGGGAGATTTACTAGGATATTTCAAGACCTCAGATGAGGGTATTATGAGGGTGGCGTGCTCTTTCTAAACTGTACTAAATGAGAGTCCCTTATGCTATTTCCGACTGTGCTAAATGAGAGCTCCTTCTGGGCCTTTTTGTAGTTCCAGGCCAAATTAACTCCAGGAAGGAAAAGATACGACTCTGGTTCCTTGTCTCCCAGGCTAATCTTTTATTCAGAATACCACAAAGAAAGGGAAACTTTCAGGCTAAAGCTCCCAGCCATTTATATGGCTTCAGACCCAGAGTCCTTTGGGCTCTGGCTGGTCTTCCCCGGATGACGAGCACATGTGGCTTTGTGAAAAGTGTTAAGGGCTAAACATCACATGACTCAAGGCAGCACCATGAAGGAAGAAGTTTGTCTTTCCATTTCCCCCCAACATTTTAATTGTTTGGCCACTTCTGCTCCAATGACAGTGGACTTCGATTTGTTCATTGTTTGCCAAGCTTCCAAACTATGTCTTTGTAGCCAGAGTTCTAATAACATCCACTGCACATTTAGATTTTCTAACATATAAAGCTATTTCTACTGGATTTCTGCCTTCCTACCCCTTTTCTTAAAAAAATGTATTTTTTTGTACCATAGTGTGAAATGCTGGGAACTATGACTATAAAACATGATATGGCAATACACTATTTATATAGCCTGTTTATGTAGAAACAAATGTAATATATTAAAATATGTTCTATATAAGGAATTTTGTGCTATTCACATTTTTATATCTGTTATGCAGCATGTCAAGGAGGACAATGATTTTAGAAATTGATGTCATTTTATTAAAAAAAAAGTATTAGTCCCTTTGCAAGGCTTCAGACTATACCTCTTATTTTAGAATCCACTCATGCTATCAGATTTAATGTTACCATACTGAATTTCAACTTTTTTATACCTATTGTAATTTATGCCATTAAATGACACATCACTGATTATGAATAGTGGTATAGCATAGGGTCATAAAATCTTGGAGTCGAAAGGGACTCCAGACATCATCTAGTCCATTCCATGCCCCCAAAATGAGTCCTACCAACAATTCAACAAGTGGCCATTCCATATTCTTCTGGAAAATCTCGTGTTGGGGACTTCTACCTGCTGAGGCAACCCATTCTATTTTTGGATAGTTCTAATAGTTAAGGATTATTATTTTTATATCACGCTGAAGCCCAATCCAATCCAACAAGGCTGTATTGAACATCCATTATGGGGCAAGACTGTACTAAACACTGGGGATATGAAGGAAGGATCAAGCATTTATTTAAATACCTACTATGTACAAAGCACTTTACAAATATTATCTGATTTGATCCTTACAACAACCCTGGGAAGTAGGTGCTATTATTACCCCCATTTTACAGATGAAGAAACTGAGCCTAAGAAAGGTTAAGTGACTTTTAGTGTCTGAGGTTAGGTCTGAATTCAGGTCTTCCTGACTCCAATATTTTACCCACTGTATTACCTAACTACCATTCATTCTTGGCTACAGCAGGTGGGAAAGTGGGCCATAGTTTAAAGCCAAAGTAATTTTCCAGATTTGGAAAGGAAAGAGCTATCTAAGGGATGGAGTCCAAGGTTTTTGACTCCCTCCCCACCCCCAACTTCCTCTCCAATTGGCTCCACCCCCAGCTTGGACACTAACTTAATGTGCAACAAACCATACACTTCAGATCTACCTCTGCTCTGTCCCAAGGGGAAATAAAGCTAGGTTTTATTCCCAAATCATGGAGATACTGGCAATCCTAAAAGCAGACAAAGCTTTTAGTTGTGCTATTTTTCTTCTCTTAAATTAAGAGCATGTAGGGATGGCACACATACTGTACCCAATACTTGTACTGATTATCTCAGCTTCTGCTCAAGGGTGGGGATGCACTATTCTTCCCTGGTCCAACCACAGCTGGACTACTGTTGGTAGTTTTTGGTGCCTTGTGTAAGGAAGGACATTGTTAACCAGGAGAATTTGCAGAATGGGAATGGGTCTCCAGGCCACACTATGTGAAGATTAAATGAAGGAATGAGGGATATTTAATCGACAGAATAAAAGACTCGGGGTGACATGATAGCAACCTTCAGGCTAAACTGTAATAGAAAGATTAGATTTGTTCTACTAGTCTCAAAGAGTAGAATTGATCATAAGAGCACAGATCTAGAGCCACTAGGTACCTCCTCTAACTCTTTAACTTTACAAATAGGGAAACTGACACCTAGAGAGGTTAAGTACCCAATGTCACACACTTAGAAAGATGGAGTTATCATCCCACTGAGCCATTGCTGCAACTCATGGAAACTCCAAAGAGGTGAAATTAGATTTGGTGTAAGGAAACGCTTTTTAATACTGAGTATCAAAAGTGGCCTTAGGAGGCAGAGGGATTCCTCTTCCTTCAGGTCTTCAAGCTAAGGCTGGGTGATTCTTTGTTATGTGTGTTGTAGAAGGGATTCCTTTTAAGTTATCAGTTAGATTGGATGGCCACTGGGGCCCCTTTCAAGTCTGAAATTCTTTGATTCTGTTCCTCTGAAAGAGGAAAAGATACATTGAAGACAACACCAGTTCTGAGTTCAGAGGATCTGGGTTTTAATCTTAATTCAGCTACCTACCACCAATGTGACTTAGGCAAGTCACTTCTGGGACAGGGCCCTTATGTGTCAAATGAGGATTGGCCTAGGTGAGCTGAAGGCCCCTTCTAGCTTTGAAATTTTGTGATCTCACGGGTAAAGAAACTGTTTTGGACAAAATGGGGAGTGGGGGGGATATCAACAACATGCTTCAGCCATTGCTACTCCCTTTGACCAGAATAGAAATTTCTTGCCCCCTATTCTCTTGCTTTACTGTAGTCCCCTGTACCCTATAGTCTGTCTAGTTGCTAAGGATTAGGTTTTTGATTGAAGTATTAAATTCACAACTTAGAAGAATGTGTTAGATTTAATGTGGTCCACAGATAGGAATCCTGGGTCCCTTTCACCCTTTGAAATAGTGTATAAGCACCCAAATTATTTCCCAGTGCCTCCCTTCGCTTCTTAATAACACTGCTAACACTGATCTCTCTACTTAGTAGTTCAGCTAAGTTATAGATGAGGAAACTGGAGATCCTGGCAGGGTGGACACAGTCATGATTGAAACCCAGTTTCTCTGTTTCCAAATCCAATACTTTTTCCCTGCCATCCCATCTGGGTCACACTCTCTTTCCTAGACTCTAAGTTCCTGGGGGGCAGGGACTGTGAATCAAATTCAAGAGTTGGAGGGAACCTCAGAAATCCCCCCACTCATCTTACAAAAACTGAGGTTCAGTGAGTTGACTTGCCTAAGGTCACATAAGTGCACCATACATGGAAGGTTGCTGCTCACCTGCCATCCCTGCGGGCCCCTGCTCTGGGATCGTCTCAAATGCCGGGCTGCCCTCTGCTGTACGGGCGACCGAGGCGCCCCTGCCTCCTGACCCCATATCTCCATCTGCTCCTGCCTGCCAAGAGGTAGGCTTCCTTGGATGTTACAGAACCAACATCATCTGCCAAGAAGGACCTCAGATGGGATAGTCTCATACCCCGATGATCTCCTCTCCAGCTTCTGCACCTCTCACATTCCCTTATACTCATCATCCCAGTGACCCTGAACCCCTGGCTGCCAATGTAAGAACCCTTAGTCCCCTTGCTGGACTTGCTGCTTCCTCATGTCCATCTACCTTAACCATTCAACACTCCCCACGCCCCCCCCAAAAATACTCCAGATTGGCAGACCCAACCACTGACCTCTGAGATGCTTGTTCCATCATGAAAAAACTCTTTTGTCTTAAACTTCTTTCTTACTCCTTACATCTTTTGGGCCCCACTGAGACCTGGATCATTCCTGGCGCTGTTTCCAGTAGAGGCTACACTGTCTCTTATTACCTCTGCCTAATTGGTCACAATGAGGGAGTCAGACTACTCCTTTCTTTCCATTGCCACTTCCAATCTCTCCCTATAACCAAGGTACTTCACCAAGCTACTTCTCCTTTGAAATTCATGATATGGAAATTTATCACTCAATCTGAATACCGACCGCTGTTATCTATACATTGCCCCTCCCCTGGAGGTATCTCCTTCTTTCTTCAATGAGCTCGGTGCCTAGCTTTCTTTCACCAACTCTAAAACTTTTCGTCATTCCATCTTTCTGTCTGCCTTCTTCATTCCCATCATGACCACCACCCCTCAGGCCATCACATCAGCTTTGGCTTCCCCAACCTTCCTTCCCTATTCCAAGCCCACAGCCCTTGGTTCTTCTTTCTCCCTTGTCCTATTGCCAGTCATGCCTTGCCAAGCCCCATGTCTCAATTACTCCCACCATCTTCCCCCTTTTCTCCAACTCACATGATGCTGAATGGAGTGGGAAGATATCTTGGATTTCCTGCACCTCACTCCCCTACATGCTCTCTATGATCCAGCTCTGCTGTCTACTTGCAATTCCCAATGCATTATGTTATTCCATCTCCCGACTCCATGGCTCTGTGCAGGCGTGTCTCAGGCCTGGAATTCACTACCCTTTCATCCTGCCTTTTAGGCTCCCCAGATCCCAGACGACTCAGCTTCAATTTCACTTTCTGTAGGATGCCTGTACCCCCTTTTAGATTATTTTCCAACCATCCATATGTTCTGTCCATACCTGGCATATATCTAGTCATTGGCATTTTGTCTCCCCCATCAGAACAAATGCTTCTGGGGGACAGAGACTGGATTGGGGGTGGGGCTTTCTTTGTATCTCTAATGCTTAGTTCAGTGTTTGGCAAATTAAGTACTTCATAAATGCTTGTGAACTGACAGGCAGTAAGAATCCAAGATCAGACTTAAATCTAAGTCCTCTGACTCCAGAAACAGTGCTCTGCCCATTGAACGACAGTGCAGATTTGAAAACTAGAAGGAACCTTAGAGATGATCTCAACACCCACACCCATTTTATAGACGGGGAAACTCAAGGTCACAGAGATTGTGTTTTGTCCAAGATTATATAAGTAGAGGAGGAATTTGAACCCATGCCCTCTGATTTTAATTCTAGTTCCCTTTCCACTATATTATGGTGGCTTGTTTTAAATATTCACATTTCTTGGAGTGCATAGTTTTATTGTCTGTTGTATTGAATGTATTAGGGTCTCCATATTAATACCTTCCCCTCCTAGCAGCTAGGTGGCACAGTGAATAGAGTACTGTGCCTGGTATCAGGAAGACCTGAGTTCAAATCTGTCCTGGGGAAATTCGTAGCTGTGAGTACCTGGGCAAGTCACTAAACTGTTGCCTGCCTCAATCTCCTCAATTGTAACATTAGAATAATAATAGTACCTACCTTGCAGAGCTCTATGAGGATCAAATGAGATAATATTTATAAAGTGCTTAGCACATGGTACTAAGTATCTTATTACATAGTATCTTATAGTAGATACTATGTAAATGCTTATTCACTTCCCTATCCCCTTCTCAATCAATCCATAAATAGTGCCTGGCTCAGTGCTAAGCTCTGGGGATACAAAAAGAGGCAAAAGACAGTCTCTGACCTCAAGGAGTTAATTAACAGGGAGATAATAGGAGGTAATTAACAGAGGGAAGGCATTAGAATGAAGAGGTTTGGGGAAGGCTTCTAGGGAAAAAAAATGAGATTTTAGTTGGGACTTAAAATAGGGGATAGCCAGAGAAAATATCCAGAGCTAAGAGATGGAGTATCTTGTTCATGGAACAGTCCAGGAAGCCAGAGTTACTAGATCGAAGAGTATGAATTTATAAGTAAGATGTAGGAAGACTGGGGCTAAATTATGAAGAGGGGTCTAAGTCATAAAGGGCTTTGAATGCCAAACAGGGTTTTGTAGCTGCTCCTGAAAGCAACAGGGAGGCAATAGGTTACTGAGTAAAGGGGTGGGGGTGGGGGAAATGACATGATCAAACCTTGGCTTTAGGGCTAAAGGGAGCAACCAGAACCAGAGAAAGAAGTTACCCGGGACCCCAGATCACTAGATAAGAGCAGAGGTACCAGGGATCAGGGATCAGTGCATATTAACCAACTCTTTCCTGGGCTGAGGTGTGGGCAGTCAGGCAGACTAACTGAGGACTCTGTGTAGGTACTGTCAGCTTCCAGGTTCTTTGCCCATGACAGGTTTATGAGGGATGCAAAACAGTTTAGGCAAATGCCATCCCCCTCCCTCTTGGCTTTGGGCTCCCCTCTGCCTGCTTGCCCTGTTCCAAGTCAGGCAGCAGGCCCTGAAACACCCCCTCCCCTCCCTTCCCTTTGCATTTCAGACTGATTAGGTCCCAGAAGGCTTCCCTGGGGTCATTTGGAAACTTAGCAGGGCTTCTTCAACATATGGTGCTGATAAGGATCTCCCTGTTTGAGATAAGGAGCTGTTTAATGGAATCTGAGGAAGCTGGAGTTTGGTTGCCATAAAGCTGTACAATGTAAAGCATGATCCCGACACAGATGTAATTAACTGTTAAGCATATTAGGTGCCTGAGGAAGGGTGTTCTGTAGCTCATAAATTACTAGCAGGCTACCTTCAGTGAGACAGGAAGGGGGGCAGGTATCTTTGGCTTCCAGCTGGTCAGAATGACAGGTTAGGATGAATAAGGAGGCTGGGTTCGGGTTCACTTTCATCAGGTCTTCTCCCCTCCCTCCCTCAGTTGGACCCAGGGAGCCATAGAAGTACCCTAGAGACCTTGGCCACTCCACTGCATTTGTTTTCCCTATACCATGGGGGAGGGAAGAGCAAAGGACAAGGGGAAAGGTGTCACCAAGGCTTAGAAAAACAATCTGACCTAGGCTCAAAAAGAAGCTTAGGACCATTAGAGCTGGAAGGGACCTCAGAGGTCATCTAGTACAAGTCTCTCACTTCATAAATAAGGAAACAAAGAGGTTAAATGATCTGTCCATGGTCACAGGGCTAATAAGCAGCATAATCAGGATTTGAACCCAAGTTTCCAGGTCTCCAGGGTCCATTTCCTCTATTCCCTACTGTTTCTCCTAGATGATACTCTCCACTGAACTTCCCATCAGTCAGTTCCACACTTTGTCATCCCACACATGGCTTGGGGAGCTTATGAAAAGTTTCTTTCCCTTTCTGAGTCTTCCTACTGAATCCTTTATACAGCTGCCATTTTGTCTTGTGCTTGGATCAGCAGAGCCTCCAGAAGGAAGACTTCCTAAGTTTTGGTTTGTGTCCAGGCCCCACTGGGTGGGAGCATCTGCTATCTAAGAGCCTGGAACATCATAAACCAAATGGTACTTCATCCTTTCCTCTCATCAACTTTATCCTTGGTGATCAAATCAGTTACAGCTCTTTAAAGCCTTCTTAGAGAAATCCACCAATCCTACTGATAGTGTTTACTGTGAGGATATGACCAAATTAAAATCTCATTTAAGACTTACTTATTATCATTAGGATTTGGGGAGAGACTGGGATAATATGCTGTTCTATATACAACAAATAATTTCTGCTATGGTTGCTTATATTCTGTGTGCTAGAAAGGCATTTGGGAATTTCTGCCATGAGTGAGTTTCTATGGTCCATAAGCTTTTGGTACCACTGAATCCTAAGATTAGAGTTAGAAGGGAATTTAGAGATTATCTATTCCAACATAATAATTTTACAGATAAAGAAACTGAATCCCAAGCAGATTGGATAATTTGCTCAAGGTGAAACAGGTAACAAGTGGCAGAAGTACAATTCCAATTTACTTTTGACTATACCTTGTCTCCTTAGGAAGAACATCAGAAGGCTAGTGTGAACAGGAATCTCCTCTGAGACACAACCAATGAGTAGTCACCCAACCTTTGTCTGAAGACCTCTAGTAAGGCTAATTCCACTACCTCCAGTGGTAGCTCATGCCACCTGTACTCTGGTGAACTCTGTAAGGAATTGCTTCCTTATAGTAAGCCTACATCTGCCTCTTGAATGTCTAGCTTCTTCTCTTGGTTCTACAGGGCTTATTAGAGGGGCTCTTCTATATGACAGCCTTTTCTCTAGTTCAACACAGTTATCACATCCCTCATTCTATTTTCCAAGCTAAACATCCCATTTTCTCTAACCAGACCTCATATGGTACGGACTCAAAATCCTTCACCGTCTCAGTTCCCCTCCCTTTGATTCTCTCTAGTATCCTTTCCAAAATGTGGGGCCCAGAATTGAATACAATATTCCACATGTGATCTGACCAGAGTAAGAATTCAACAGAATTATCTACTCCCTAATTCTAGATACTGTCCCTCTCTTAACTCAGTCTAAGATCACAGCAGCTTTTTTAGATACCATATTATACTGTTGATTCATATTCATTTCAATTTGATAATCATTTTAATTTTTATTGATACACTTTTTGTCAATTTCATTCAAAGTTTAATTGCCTTTTTCTTCCCTTACACAGATCCTTGCAACAAAAAGAAAGAAAGAAAAAAGGAAGAAAAAAAATTTAAAAAATCCATCCACTGATCACCAAAGTCTGACATAGCTTTAGTTCCCCACCTCTGCAAAGAAGAGAAGGTGCATTTTTTCTTCTTTTTTTTCCCCAGGTTAATCTTGGTTATTATAATTTCAATTCAGTTTCTTTTTTTGTTGTTATTCCATTTACATTGCTGTCATTATTGCGTATATTGTTTTCTTGGTTTTTTTTTTTACTGCACTCCAAACAGTTGATGGAAGTTCCTACACTTCTCTGCATTCTTCATCATTTCTTTTGGCACAATAACATTTCATTGCATTCGTGTAAGATCTCTTTTAGCTAAACTAATGGACAGCTATTTCATCTCCCTCCTCAGTTGTTTGTTACCATAAAAAGTGCTGCTAAAATATTTTGTTCTGTGGGTAGGATTTTCCTTTCTGTCTTTGACCTTTTGAACATATATGCTTGGCAATGGAAACTCTAGGTCAAAGGATACGGACATCTTAATCACTTTCTTAGCAGAGGGCTAAATTGTTTTCCGAAATGGTTGGATTAATTGGTAGCTGTACCAACAGTGCATTGGTGTGACTTTCTGCAGTCTCTCCAACACTAACCATTCTCTTCTTTTGCTATCCGCCAATTTATTGGGTATGAAATGAAACATTCGAGTTGTTTTAATTTTCATTTCTCTTATCATTAGTGGTTTGGGCCAATTGTCCATATGCTTGTTAATAGCTTTTAATCTTTGACTACTTATCCATTGTGGAATGGTCTTGGTCTTAGATTTTTTTTTTTTGTTAATTCCCTATATTTCCTGTATATCAGATGCTCAGTCAGAGAAATTTGATTAAAAGATTTTCTCCCAGCTGGCAGTTGTCCTTCATATCCTAGATGCATAGATTTTGTCAGTATAAAAACTTTTCAATTTCATGGAACTAAAATGATCTATTTACCTTTTTGATTGTCTCTCTTATTTATTTGGTTAAGGACTCTCTCCCTAGCCATACCCGATCTGGTTCTATTTTTTTTTATGGCATGAGTATTAATATTCATATTATGTATTGAATTTGTTTTGGTAAATAGTATAAAATATTGATTTAAACTTAATTTTTTGCAAATATTTTCTAGTTTCCCCAGAAATTATTTCAACAATCATTTATTATGTGCCTACTATATGCAACAACTGGGCTAAATGATGAGAATACAGAGAAAAAAATAAAACTAGAATCTCTGCTCTAAGCAGCTTAAATTTTCCTGGAATTGTTACATGGCTCTTATTGTTAGGAAGTTCCACCTTACTCTGAACCAAAATCTATCTGCAACTTCACCCAGTGGTCTTAGTTCTTCCTTCTGGGGCCAAGCAACATAAATCCTATCCTTTGTCCATGTGACATTCTCCCAGCATCTCTCAAGCATTTGTCACCAAACCTTTTTTGGAGGAGTTTTTATTTTAATTTCTTATTTTTTACATTGGAGGGTTGGAGCTGAAAAGTGAATCAAATGTTATGTTACCTCATACAAGTGGCTAATACTTCTGAGTTTCCTATGCTTCTATTTTAGATTAGGTTTACTATGACCTTGAAAATTGCATGATAAACTAAACCACTGGATCTGGAAAAAAAAAAGAGTATGGCTGGTGGGAAGAGGCTAGAACCAATGACTCAAATGTCCTAGACTGAACCCAAGTATCATAGAGATGGGATGGAAGGCCGAGTGATTGACAGTTTGCTTATAGGACATACCACCTTCCCCTTCCTTGTGTGTGAAAGGACAACATGTCACAAATGGGCACACACATAGGCCTAGTGCACCAATTTATGGTCAATATGGAGACAACATGCACAGTGACATCACTTTGCAACTTTAGAATATAGGATGAAGCTTAACCCATTACAACATAATGTAGAATTTCATTGAAATGAATCAGATTTGGCATAAGGCTTGGTGGTTTTTCTTAGAAGCCAGAGACTCTTATAGAACAGGGATTTAAGTGAGCACTCTCAGACTGCCTGGCTCACTCCTTCACTCTCTTTCCTTGACCCTACACAAACAATAGGTCTTCATTTCCCTCCTGAGCACAATACTTTGGTTCCAAAGCAAATGCCTGTAAGGCCTCATTTTCCTCATCAACTCTCTTATTGTCTTATAGTTGGACTTGCCATCAGGGCAGCTGGGTTCTAGTCTGCCAAGAACTCACTGTGTGACCTTGGACAGTAATAATAAATAATATTTTAAAAATAACTCATTTCTATTGCATTTTAAGGTTTACAGAGCACTTTGTTCGCAACAACCATGTGAAATAGATAGTGTCCCTTTCAAGGCCTTGATTTCTATCATCTATAAAATAAGAAAAGATAATTTTAAAGATCCCTTCTACCTCTGAAGTATGAATCTAGGGATAAGGACTAGACCTGGGATTGTACTGGGATAGGGACTTCCAAAGTGAGGAAATTTCCTCTGCTGGTGCAAGTTGGCAACGTATATGCTTAGAGAGTGGCCTAGATGTGGGTAAGAAGAATAATAATAAGCTGCCTGGTCTTATGTATCAAGCCAGACCCTCTGACAAATAGAAGTCAGGCTTCAAGTAAGATTTTGAATCTTGGGCAGAAATGTAGCCTCTAGATTTTTCAGGCCATCAGTTACATTAATGTAAGGACCCAAGACATGGAACATATAGTACTCCAAAAACTATGTTTTTATTTTTAAATCCTCCCTCCACCCAATCCATGAGATTGTTATTCAGTCTTCTTCATTCCATGGCTCCATTTTAAATGACTCTTTTCCACCCAAAGAAGCAATTTTTGGATGGAGTTAAGTCTGTCCCATTGGTTAAAAATAATCTGGTTAAATTCATACCCACACACGCAGGGTTATATGAACTGTACATATACTATTATATATAAACATATCTTATAGATAACATATAATCCTACATATACACACACACTGTTTGACAATTGATAAGGATATGAGCAAATAGCTGCTTAGAGAACTGCAAAGCAGGGTATGATGAGGCACACCTATAATCCTTGCTTGGTGGGGGGAAGCTAGGGTTGGTGGATCTTTTGGGCTTGGGAGTTCCAAGATCTACTGGGCTAAATCCTTATGGCATCCACAATAAGTCTAGCATTCATATGGTGAACCTCTGGGAGCGGGATGGGTGGGGTGGGGCACCAGGCTGATTAAGAAGAGCCACTTGGACTCATATTGGAAATGGAGCAGGTCAAAGCTTCTGTGCCAACAAGTAGGAGGACCTTAGCTCAGGAGTGGACACTATATTTCTGTTTCCAGCCTGGGTGAGGTATGTAGACCCAGTCAGAGTTTACACATTCAAGAAAGTGTGAACTCTTTGACTCAGTGATCCCACTTCTTAGTATATGACAAGATATAAACATAAATATATACATATATATATATACATATATATTATTGCTTGCCCTTCATTTTTGAAGAGTACTAATGACATCATGAGTAATGTCTTGACTTGTATATGAATTGGATTTAAGTGAGGCAGAGTTAAACAAAGTGATTTGCTTCACTCTGTTTTCCTGAATCATTGAAGTCCAGTGCCAGGACAATAAGTCAAGATAACTAGTGATGACCCAGGATGCAATGGATGACGTTGGTGTCTTTAAGGCCTGATCAAACTCTAAATGCTCCTCAGCACCTGCTTTAGCTGCCTTTGTAGCTATTGGAACAAATTGTTCTTTTTTTTTTTAAGCAATTGGGGTTAAGTGACTTGCCCAGGGTCACATAGGTAGTAGTATCAAGTGTTTGGTTTGAGGACAGCTTTGAACTCAGATCCTCCTGACTTCAGGGCCAGAGCTCTATCTACTTCTCCACCTAGTTGCCCCACAAATTGTTCTCATCTGCCCATTCTCTTGGAGAAAGTCTTAACATGCTTGGGGTAGACATCCTCCTAATTCACTGGCAGGTTTTAGAGCTATCAGTTATCCTCAACCTGGTTTGGCCTGTCTGCCAAGAAGGTTTACTGGGATATGGCCACTGTGCATGCTATAGCTTCTTGGAGCCACGGGTGGGTGAATCAGGTAGACTCCAAAGGTGGATTAGGAACCCTGAAAAGGACTCAGCAAGCCCTCACACCAGAGATGGTAGTTCTCCTGAACACCCCAGACTCAAAGAAAGGATCCATACATACCAAAATAGTCATAATAACATTTTTTGTGATAGCAATCCCTCCCCCCAAAAAAACTAGGGTTGAAAGTGGGTGCCATTGATTGGGGAATGGCTAAGCCAGTCCTGGCATGTGACAGTAATGGAATGCATCTGTGACAAAATAATGAGTTTGAGGAATTTAGAGAAACATGAAAAGAACTGAATGAACTGATGTAGAGAGAAGGAAGAACTAGAACAATAAGCATGCATGATTATAACATAAAGGAAAATAACAGTAAAAGGTAGCTAAACTGAAATTCATTGCAATGACCTATCCTGGCCCTAGTATTGGGGGCAGATGAGAAAACATATTTCCCTCCTCTTGGGAGAGAAGTGGGGGTACTATGAGTTGGGAATGCTATCACATGGTTGTTTTCTGTTAGTTTTACCTGTTTTTCTATGTTATGAGAGAGGATTTGGTAGGAGGGAAAGGAATAGATTCAGACGATAGAAGTATCAAAAACAAAGTGTCTTTAAAACTTACAGCAAACATTTTTAATTAATTAAAACAGCTCGATTTCTAGAAGCTCCGCAAGGCAGCAGAAAGTTCTGTGGCAGGCTAGAAGAACATGCAATCAGGGTGATTCGTTACCAAAGCTGTCTAGTTGTACTGAGTCAAAACACGCTGCCTTGCATATATCTTATCAAGTGCCATTTAATGACTTAAGACAGTCCAGTATTTAAAAAAGACAGAGAGAGAGAATGAGACAGAGAAAAAAGGAGAATTTTTTTTCCTCCAAAATCTCCTAAATGCTGTAGTGCTCATTTCCAGAGACATCCAGGCAGAGATAACTTCCCAACTGGAATGGTGTGGGTGCACTTAGGAGGAGTTTTACCTACTGGCAAAATTATAATCACAGAGAGATCTTTACATTTTCTGATAAAGCCCCAGGCCAGGCAACAGCAGCTCAACATTACATTTGAGTTAAGTACTAAAAGCAGCAGGGAGGCTGGAGATAAACCCCCACAATTATTAACTTACCCGCTGGTTAACTGCATGAAAACGATCGCCTTCGATGTGAGGACCACGTTCCCACAGTAATCCTGCCTTCTTGCTGATCTGGCTTATTAAGTTTTATTGGCAGCTTACTGTTGGACTTAATCATGCGAACAATGCAAAAAAAAAAAGTGACCATGCTGGAAAGTGGATGCACACTGATGTCAGGGTTTTTTTCTATGGCACAGAGAAAACTTGGGTGGGGTGGGCTGGTTAGCACCATTACGGTGATGCTGCATAGACAGCTTGAACTTGGACAGCCTCACCTCATTCTTCCACTGACTGCGAAGGCCGAGAGGTGACAGATTGGGAGCTACAAAAAAATTGGCCACAGCATGCAAAGTCTCAAGGAAATAAGAGTGTACTAGATGAAAAGAATCAGGCAGTAGACTCCAGAGAAACAGAATCTCCTTCTGTTTCTTTTAGTTTGGTTTGCTCGAAATCTGCTAGTAGGGGGACTCAGAGAGCATTAGCAGCAAAAGTCACCTATAAGGTCTCACCTTCAGTCTTTAATTCATTGAAGCCAGCTTTAGGCACCACAACACCCAGGCTCATTCTGCTCTCCCAGGTAGGGCTGGTCTCATGGGTAAGCTTGAGTAGGAGCCCCCTTATATAATATGATTTGCTAAGTGCAAGAAAAATACTCTCTTCTCCAGAATATAGCTCCTACAGGCATGTCAAAAAAACATAAACTCCATTAGAAAGATGCATTCCTTTGGGCCAAGAAAGATTTCAGGCTTTCAGAGTCTCCTATTAAATACACATTCTCCTGGGAAAGGTAATACTGTAAACCATTATCAGCTAATACCTCAGCAGGGATTAGTTTATCATTTACTTTCTAAACAACATTCTGCCAAAATAAGATGCTGTGTGTGTGTGTGTGTGTGTGTGTGTGTGTGTGTGTGTGTGTGTGATAGAAGAAAAAGAATTGAATTTGCAGCCAGAAGAACTGAGTTCAAATCCCAGCTCTGCTTCTTGCTACTTCATGATCTTGAGCAAATCAATTGATTTCTCCGGGCTTCCGTTTCCTCAGCTATAAAATGACAGGGTTAGACTGAATGATGCTAAAATCTCTCCTAGTTGTAAACCCATGGTCCTATGTCATATGGGGAAGAAGGGTGTTGGATACTGAGACGGAAAAGACTGCCACTCAATTACAAATTAAGATTGTCTGAGCCCTGGAGCACAAAAGACGTTAGGGACCTTTCCTCATAATTTGTAACATGTTGTTTAATTTCATATCCGTCACTATTTTAATGAATTGATGGTTTCATCTATGTGGGTACTCCCTTCATTGGTGCAGATTGCAACCATGCCTTTGACTTCTGTTTGGCTCCTGTTTGTACCCTCCCTTAATCCTCTGCAGGACCCACCCAACACACCCGATGCCTTCTAGGTTTCTTCACATTGTCTGAGTCCCAATGTAGTCCATGTGTTGCCCATCAACTGTCCATTACTCAAGTCCAGGGGTTCTACGGATTTGTTTTAAATAGATATAGATATCTTGATAACTGTGTTTCAATATAATTAGCTTCCTTTATAATCCTACATATTCTATTTTATGCATTTAAAAACCATATTCTGAAGGAGGATCCATAGCTTACCCAGGCTGCCTGAGGTCCGTGATACAAAAATGTTCAGAACTCCTGCTAGATACTTGATTGCACATCACCTGTTCTAGTCATCTATTTCCTCAATAGCTTTACTCTGCTTTTCGTTTGCAACATCTCATTGGTAGAATGCTGAAGTCTTTTCACCAACCTTTGGGTACCTAAAAATTTTGAGCCATTGATGATTGTGGTACTCCATAATAGGCAGTCATATAGCATTCTCTGAAAAAATGTTGGTGTTAAAAAGATGGGTTTTTTTTTTGTTTGGGTTGAAGCTCAGAGTCATTAAAAGGACCACACAATTTCATAAATGCAATCTAGGCTATTCTTTTCTATCCCTTTGATTCTAGACCTAGCTTATTGTCCATCTTCAGTTTTTATCCACAATACATGCACTGACAGACCAGATATATGGGCTGTCCATCTGATGATCATGGTCCATGCAACTGGCATTCTTTAACCTTTGAATGATTATTAATCCTATTTAGGCTCTATGATGTTATGAAACTTGAAGAAATAAATAGTGTCATCATTAAGTATGCACATCTGGAGGACCTCACCATCTTTGGGAATCTTTTTGGACCCTTATATGTCTCCTATGATGGTGGCAAATGCCTTTGGAAAGGATGTATCAACTGTTTTATGCCTTAGTTGTTATTGCTAAGAGAGGATTGTTGAACAAAATTATTTCTGTTATTACATCAAGGAATCTTTCTTAATTTCGCATTGGAAAACTTTTAAAAACCACATTTGAGAAGAATTTCATCACTCTGGGTACTCCCTTTTCCATTGCAGATTGTAATTCCACTGAAATTTATTAGGGGGTGTGTGTGTGAAAGAGAGAAACAGAGAGAGACAAACAGACAGACAGACAGAGAAACAGACAGAGAGCGTTGTTATGGTTGGAAAATTTATCACCCTGGTGATGTGCCTCTCTGGTTAGCCTGGGCCTTAGGAAAAAAAGTTTTAGGGGATATTATTAAAATGTTCGATTTAAACATAGAAAATACCATTATTGCTCCATTATTTTATGCTTGTTTAGCATTTTTCCTCCACTAAAGTTCTCTGTCACTTGGTCTCTCAGTGCCTCAAGGCAATTCTCTAAAATTAGCAGTTGTGATGGACTTTGGTGGAAAGAATTTCCTTATGGAGAGTTCACCTCACCAAGGAAATCATTGATCTGTTTTTTTTTAAAGTTCCTTTCTTACAGAAAACTAGAATTGTTTAAATTTATTTTTAATTAAGTTTTATTTTGTTTTCCATTCTGAATTCTCTCCTTCCCCTGTCTCTTCTTGACCCATTGAGAAGGCAAGAAAAACAAAACCCAAATCACCGAATTTTTAGTATTGAATAGACCCTCAGTCACTGCACCACAGCCTCACCTGTGCTTGCCCAAGGATCTCACCTACAGCATTCTTAAGTGGCCGTTCCACCTCTGAAGACCTCCACAGAGGAGGAATTTGCAACTCTTCCAAGGCAGCCCATTTTGCTTTGGGTTAACTCTAATTTTTAGTAAGATTTTCTTTTTAGTAAACCTCCAATCCCCTCTCTGACTTCTACCCACAGTAGAGTCTAGAGTTGAAAGGAACCTTGGAAGTTCATCTAGGCAACCCTCTCATTTCACAGATAAGGAAGCTACCCAGAACTTATGTGACCTGCCCAAGATCACACAGATAGTAAGTAGCCTGATTCATTGTGGCATAGAGGTGACACCTGTCTTTTTAAAGGTTCTGTCAGTGGAGGCCAAGCTTTAGCAGGTCCTACCAAAGTACAGGCCTTATAACAGACCAGGTATGTTTGTTATTTGAAGACCAGCCTGGCTTAAGTCACAGAGGCTCACCCCCAGAAGGTAGGCCACCATGTGATGGGATATTTTTTCTTTTCTTTCTTTCTTTCTTTCTTTTTTTTTTTTGCTAACAGCAACTCATTAAAACTGTTTGCTAAGGCCTGAAAGAGTTGTGACCTGAATCTGTGGAAGAAGTGCCAACACTAATGAAATTATTGATCTTTTGAACTTTTGAGATATTAGAACATTTTCACTGGGAGCTGTGCCAACACCGATGAAATTACAAAACGAGCAAAAAAAACCATATTCTAAGATTTAAAAGTTAACAGAAGCATCTTATGGGGGACAAGGAAATGGGGTATTCTTTTCTGTACTTCTCTATCATTTTCTTCCTTGTGCTGGCTCTTGCTACCAGAGAACTGGGTCCCCTCTTCTAATTACATTCCATGGGCTCTCAACAGGCAATTACTTCTACTCCCAAACTCACAGTGAATGGGTCAGGGCTCTGGAGTTGGGTAGAGATACAGGAAAGAGGAGCAGGTCATAAATTCAACCATTCAGTTCAACAAGCATTTCTTAGGCACCAGCTGAATGCCAGGCATTGTACTAGGCACTAAGGATACAAATATAAACGTGTTTACCTCCCTGTAAGCTTATGTTCTATTTGAAGAAAGGCGAATAGAAAATTTAATGTGAAATAAGTACAAAGTAATTTCCAGAGGTGGAGACTAAGGTGAAGGGCAGTTTGTTGACAATAGAAGAGTTCCAAAGACCACAAGTGAGGGGGAGTTTCAAGAGGAGTAGGGTGATGGAAGCTATGGATGAGTATGAAGGCTTTGGAGAGAGGTGGCCAGAAAGGGGGCTTTGGCTTAGGAAGCCTACAACTAAAAATAGTAGGTACTGCTGTTCATTCTTCGTTTTTAAAGAAGACCAATGACCTCACAATGTTGGAGTCAGGGTACAGTGGATTTGATTGTGGCTCAAGGCAC